>NC_071595.1:5896819-6250139 GCF_024509145.1 Vidua macroura | reverse complement strand
CTTCCTGAGTTTTTCAAATCATTCCTGGATGGAAAAAGCCAGGAGTGTCTGAAGTTCCCTGCTCTCCACAGGGCTCTGGGTTTGCCAGGTTAAATCCGTGGAGTAATTAAGGCTGGGAAAAAAACCCATGGAATTATTAATGTTGGAAAAAAACCTCCAGCGTCACCAAATCCTCCTGCAAATCCTGGTGGATGGCTGGGAATTGTGACCAGGTGTTTGTGCACTCGGCTTTGCAAAAATGCAGCTTTGAAACCCATTTTGGGACCTATGAGCGACTTTGAGGGGACAGAACTCCCTGATGCCTCAAACACTCTTTTTTTCTGGCTGAATTTTGGCGGGGGGGAAAGAAAAAAAAGGCAGATCTGAGCCAAAAATACTTCCCTCCTCCTCCCAGCAGCTGCCCTGGGTTCTGTGGGTTCTCACAGCAGGGGCAAAATTTGACTTCAAGCCACCAAAATAAATGGCTTTACCCAAGCTGGTGATGCTGGAGACTTCCTTTTATCCCCAGGTCATTTCCCCCTGTCCTTTGGGCTGTCCTGGGAGGTTCCTTGTCGGATCAAGCCCTTTTCTGACCCAGAGATGGGGTAACTGAGAGGCCTTTTAAAAACTTTTATATTATTTTCAGTCTTATGTGAAGGGTGAGGCAATGCAGATGTTATAATTTACATTATTACAATCAGAAGTTAACTATTTCTTAGTTATAATACACTATAAGAGTTTCTTAGCCTGTCAGCTTTTGCTACACTAGGTTGTAAATGCTTTAAAGCTAATATTTAAAATTATTCTTTGTGGCTTTTACTGCCATGTGATTTTCATAGTTCATATTTTTCTGAAGTATTTAGGGTTCCTTCATTTCTCACAGTTCCTCACCACGATCCGTGCCTGGCCAGGCTGGCAGCGCCGTAACAAAACACCCCCAAATCCCAAACATCCCAAAAATACCCAGGGAAAGGGAAAATGAAGCCAGAACAGATCACGCAACAGGCCGGCCTAAATATTGAGCAAGGCCTCTAATAGCCAGCCTGGGATAGCAACAGAACGTGCCTGGGTTATTTTCCCAGGAAAAGGGGATATTTTGGAAGGGGTTTGAGGCTGGGTAATTGTGGGTTGAGTGGCTGTAAACAGCCCTGCTGTAATTGAGGCTGTGGGGTCAGGGTTTAATTGCTGTTTTCTGGCTGGAATCGAACCTCTGCAGCGCCTCCTGCTCAGCAGCTCCTTAGGGAAAAATTCCCATTCCAAGGATTTCTGCGGGAGGATCCGCTCCCCTTCCTCCCCAGCCGGGTGTGCAGGGCCAGGGGAGCAGCCCCAGCGCCTCTCTGCTCCTCCAGAGGGACGGGATTTAATCAAAGTGATTCTGCTCCTGCTGGAAGATGGGGTTGGAATGTTGAGGAGGTGAGGGAACGTTGTCCATCCACGCTTGGCTTCTCCTCACGGCACAATTCCCACCATCCTGGGACGGTTTGGGGTTGAAAGGGACCTTAAAGCTCATCCCTGATGATGTCCAACCCCCTGCCACAGGCAGGGACATTTCCACCAGGCCAGGTTTCTCCCAGCCCCACCCAACCCACAATTCCCACAGTGCTTCAGAAGATTCTGGAACACGGCTGGAATTGTGCCACGGAACTCCCATAAAAGTTCCTATTTCCCTACGGAGAGTCCAAGCAGGAATTTAAAGGGAATTTCAGCCAGCTCGTGATGCTGGATTTTATCATTTGATGGTGATCTTGGAGGCTCCTGATTCACAGAATTCACAGAATTCACAAATTCACAGAATCCCTGGGTTGGAAGAGACCTTCCAGACCATCGAGTCCAGCCCAGCCCCAACCCCTCAGCTAAACCCTGGCCCCCAGTGCCACATCCAGGCTTGTTTTAAACACACCCAGGGATGGGGACTCCACCACCTCCCCGGGCAGCCATTCCAGAACTTTATCACTCTTGCCATGAAAAGCTTTTTCCTGCTACCCAACCTGTATTTCCCTTGGGGCAGCTGAGGCTGTGTGCTCTGGTTCTGTCAGCTCCTGGAGAAAGAGCCCAAGCCCAGCTGGCCACAGGCACCTTTCAGGAGCTGTGGAGTGCTGAGGGAGTGTAAGTGATGTTTGACTCGATGGCGTTCGGAAAGGCAGCGCGGTTTGTTCCCGACCCGTGAATTAAAATCCAAACGGAAAGGGCAGCGGGAGGAGTCCTGTGCTCCCTCCCTGTGTGTGCCAGGCTGATTTCATGTCCCCTTCCCCACTTCCTGTCACCTCCTGAGCCAGCACCCTTTATTTCCCTTCCCGATTGGTTTTAGGTGGGAATTCTGAATTCCGCTGTTCACTCGGAGCCGCCTTAAGCCACGAGGAAAATCAAAATGCAAAATCCGTGGGATAAGGAATTCCTGGAGCCCCCGCGGCGCACAGAAGGCACAACCCTCCCCTCCTCACCCCACACCCCACGCTCCCAGTGCCTTCCATTGTTCCCAGTGCCTCCCAGTCTGGCTGCTCGGGGCGTTTGGGATGCAAAGCAATTCCAGCTTTTCACGCTCCCTCGCGGCTCCGCGATGGCCGGAGCCGCTGGGAATCTACTCCTTGGAGGAGATTTGTGTTCTCCTGGGGATGGGGATTCAGGAAATTCCATCTCCTGGAGCTTCCCTCTACCCCAGGAGCTGAGAATTCCTGGTCAGGGATGCTGGGGAAGGAAAATTTTGCAGGAAAAGACGCAATAAACATTGGTGAGACTCTCCAGGATTTAACACCTGCTCCAATTTAATTGTCCTGCACAAAGTGCTGCTCTCCAAGGAAGTGTTTTTCCCACTTTCTCTGGAACAAGCCAGGCCTTAGGGAAGGCCTTTTTTCCTTGTTTAACAAACACTCAGAAACTGCAAAAAAACTGCAAAAAACTCCACAGCTCCAACGTGGGGACTTGAAAAAAACCAAACCAGCAGAGAAAGGAAAATTTCCAGCTGAGGAATAGTTTGGTTTTCCCCCTTCCTTGGAGTGTTTGGGAATGATCGCAGCCCTCCCTTCCTGTTTTGGGGACCAAACATTCCAGTGGGTGTGAAACAGGGAGCAGGGGATGTGGGGGACACTCCTGTGATGCTGGGTGGTGGTGGCTCGGTGTCATTGTCACCGGGAAAGGCTCCTGGGGACAGCAGCAGGACATAGAGCAGGAGCATTCCCAAAAGCTCCTCAGGTGGCTTGGGAAGTCTTTAGGGAGATGTTCCTTCAGTCTGTGAGAAAAAGAAGTGTATAAAGTGAAAATCCAGGTTTTAATGGGATGGGGAAGGGGCTGCGTGTTCCCTGCCCCAAATTGTTCCCGTTTTCCCAGATTATTGGCAAGGGCTTTGTGGTATCTCTTGGGTTGCTGCTCTTCCAGGTGGGAAGAAAAGGACATTTTTTGTATTATTTTTTTTTCCTAGTAATATGTTGGATAAGTGGCTTAGAGATGATTTGATTTGATTATTTCCAATAATCCCAAGGTTTTATCCTCTCCTCCCTGTACCTGGAGTGCAAATGTGGCCCAGGTTGGATGCTCCTCCAGGTGGGAAAAATGCATTTTTGGTACTTTTTTTTTCCTAGGAAAATGTCGGATAAGTGGCTTAGAGATGTTTTTTTTGTTATCTGGATAGACACTGGGAGAGCAAAGGAGGCAATTTCAATAATCCCAAGGTTTTCTCCTCTGCTCCAGGTACCTGAAATGTAAATGTGGCCAGGTTGGACACTTTTCCAGGTGGGAAAAGTGATTTTTTGGGTATTTCTCTTAGGAAAATGCCAGAGAAATGTCTTAGAGATGGTTTTAATTGTCAGGGTTAGTAGAGCAAAGGAGGCAATTCCAATAATCCCAAGGGTTTCCCCTCTGCTCCTGGTACTCCTGCAAATCCACATGAAAGAGAAAGCAGCAGGAGAAAAGAAAAACAGGGATTGCGGTGTCCCAAAAGCAGCCTGGATTTTGGGAATGAGGAGCATGAACCTCCATCCTCTGCCTCCCTGATAAAATCTTCCCAAAGAAAAAGGTGCTGGAAAACAGGGGATGCCTTGGAGAGGGGAATTCCACAGGGTTTAACACCCTGCTTAAAGTTTAGACATCTTCACGTTTTGGGTTTTTTGTTTTTTTTTTTTTTTTCACATGAGAAAGGAATTAATTTTCCCTCATTTCATGGTCTAAAGGTTGGGCACCTGTCCAGGCCTCCCAGGAAATCAGGAGCTGCTGGAGGGTGACCCAGCCCATCTGTCCCAACAGCCATCCCAGCGGGAGAGGATCCCGCTCCTCTTTTCCACTCGGGAACGGGGACGACTTTGGGTTTGAGGTGTTTGGGGTCGAGCAAATCCACCCCAAAGAGAAAGCAGCAAACCCCACCTGCTGCCCTCCAAATTCCTGCAGCAATCAGCATTCCACATCCAAACAGGAGCGAACGAGGAAAAAATTCCCAGATATTAACAAAGGCCAGATTTTCCCCATGGTTGAAGAAGTTCCTTGGACGCACGAGGAAATCACCACAATCTCTCCCATTCCATTTCTCCCATTTCTGTGGGAAGCCAGGAGATGTGAACTCGGTGGGTTGTTCAATATCTAAATTAGTTGCAACCACATATTTTGCTTTTCTGTCGATATTTCCAGGTTCTCTGTCAGCAAATTCTCTTTTTTTTTAATCTAAGAGGAGCTTAAATTGGCTTTTTTAGGTTCAGTCAATTGAGTTCATCCGTAATCACAGGAGTGGAATGGATCAGACTCCAAAATTTCTCCTCCACCAGGATCTCTGCTGCTCTTTCCCCATTTCCCCAACACGCACACGCTGCTGATTCACAGATGAAAATATTTGTTGTTCAGTGATTATTTTCAGGAGTCTTTGCCTTTCATCCCTGTGGGTGGTCCAGAAATTCCTTCTTGTCCTCAGGAACTTCCCAGACCTCCTTCTCCAGGTGTGCCATGGGAAATGAAGAGATTTGTGTGGGGTTCAAGCACTGAAATCCCACTTTTGGGAGCATCCCTTGGGCATTCCTGAAGGGCAGGGCTGAGCTTCCCTGGATCCCCGAGGAAGAGGAGCCCTCCCTCCCTCCAAGGGAAGGGCTCTAAGCACTGAAATCCCACTTTTGGAGGCATTTCCTGGGCATTCCTGAAGAGAATTTCCCTGGATCCCTGAGGAAGAGGAGCTCTTCCTCCCTCCAAGGGAAGGGGCTCATGGCAGGTCCTCCGAGCACCAATGGCCAGATTTGTTGGAATCCGAATTTTGGGAATCATGCCCCAGTGAATTCCAGGGCAGAAATACCTCACAGAAAGGAATGCAGGGAATGCTGGAAATTGTGGGATGGCTGGAATTTGTGGGATTGCTCCCGGCGCTCTCTGCAGCCTCAGACTCATCTCCCAAGGTGTGGGGTGGGGCAGGCGTGACCTCCCTGTCCCTGGGGTTGTGGTGTCCTCGGGGCCCTGGAGATCCCAATCTCCTTGTGTCACATCCATCTCTTCCCACTAAATGTTCTTCCTAGCTGGAAAACCCCTGCCTGGCTGGGAATGTGCTCCTCTCCTGCCTGCAGTCTCTGATCTTTGTTAATTAACCCTGCAAACACCGTCAGGAATTTTGTGGTTGGCCTGTCCCAATCAACCCCCAGAGACTCCTCTGTGCTCCCAGTTTTCCTCCTATCCCTGTTCCCATCCCAAGCACTGGGTGAGGTGGGACTGACCTGAGCAGTTTTTCTTCAGAAGAAAATCCCTCTTTTCCTCAGAGAGCGATTTCCAGTGGACCCTGTGGCTGGAGCCTCCCTCTCCTGCATTTCCTGAGCTCCTGCCAAGGCATCAGGAGGGCTGGGAGGGTTTTTTGGGATGCTGGAGCACAGATGGTCTCCTCGGAGCCGCTCTCCCCAGGCCTGGTGGCTGTTGCTGCTGCCCATCTGCTCCCCTTTGTCCTTCCCGAAATAGCTCTTCCTGAGGGATGCCAGGAACCAGCCCTTCCAGCCTGGATTTGGGATTCTGGACTGAATTATCCAATCCCAGCCTGGGATTTGCCCCTCCTGGAAGCGATCCTGAGGCACCACAGCCCCTTGTGCTGCTCTCATGGGCTCCCCATTGTCCTTCCCAAAATAGCAATTCCTCAGGGATGCCAGGAGCCAGCCCTTCCAGCCTGGATTTGGGATTCTGGACTGAATTATCCAATCCCAACCTGGGATTTGCCTCTCCTGGAGGTGTTCCCAAAGCACCACAGCTGCTGCTCATGGGCTCCCCTTTGTCCTTCCCAAAATAGCAATTCCTGAGGGATGCCAGGAGCCAGCCCACCCTGCCCCTTCCAGCCTGAATTTGGGATTCTGGACTGAATTATCCAATCCCACTGTGGGATTTTCCCCTCCTGGATGTGTTCCCAAAGCACCACAGCCCCTGTGCTGCTGCTCAGAGCGAAGCTCCCCTGATCCCACAGGGAATGGTAACACAAATCCTCTTCCCGATGTTTTCCCATGTGGATTTTGCTCCTTTCCCACCTTTCTGGAGCACTGCACGGGTTCTGCTGCTGCCCCGAGCCTGACAAACATTTCTGCTGCCTCCTGGATCCCCCAGGGCTGAGCAAGGTCCTGCGCTGCACCCTTTGATATTCCTGTTTATCCATGGAAATCAGTTCCTCCCCAGTGGGATTGGCTCATTCTCTGCCATGTTTCCCAGCTGGTTTTTGGGATGATTTTTGTCTCCCAGCTGTTTTTCAGGATGATTTTTGCCTCCCATCACCCCTGGGGCTGCTCAAAGGCTTCTTTGGAGGCTGAAATCCCTGCCTGTGTCTGGGAGAGGAAAACCAGGAGGGTTTCCCAATGGATGATTATGATTTCCTGGGACTTCTCAGGCCCTGCTCAGCTCTCTTTGGCTGCTCCTTCTGAATAAGGAATTTTTTTCCAAGGAACTTGTGATTCGGGGTTCCTCAGGTAAAATCTCTGCTTTCCTCCTTTGGAAAACCTAATTTGAACTTTAAAAATCTATAAAAAAGGGCTCTGATTGCTGAGAGGGGACGGTGGAAATAAATTTAAGTTTAGAGATTTAAAACCGTAAGAAATTCAAATGGATACCGTGGTGGCTTCTGGATATCCAGTATTTTATCCAGTCAAAAGCCAGGGAAATTCATTGGCTCAATGCCATTGGTCCCAAGTTCTGCAGTTCTTAGTATTGGTTATTGATCCCAATTTATGGATTAAATTAATTAATTAGGTTCTCATTCTTGGTTCTCTTATTGATCTTTTCCCAGAGCAGGAGTCTCTGACCATGCCACTGGTGGTGTTTGGAGCTGATGGTCGTTAATGCTCATTAATAGTTGTTAATGGTCATTAATGGTTGTTAATGACCATTAATTGTCATTAATGGTCGTTAGTGCTTGTTAATGCTTGTTAATTCTCGTTATCTTTTGGGTATTTGGTGCTACCCCCAGTTTGTTGAGATGTTCAGCTCATCAGGCCTCAAGTGGTGGAATTATCCGTGAAAAGAAATTCCAACTCCTTTCCCGTGGGCAAAGGTGAACAAAGGCCGTGACTAAATGAGAAATTCATTGCATCATTGCTCACTGGTCCCAAATTATGCAGTTCTTAGTATTTGGTTTCCTTTTAGTTATTGATCCCAATTTATGGATGTTAATCAGGTTCTTAGTCTTGGTTCTCTTATGGATCCTTTCCCAGAGCAGGAGTCTCTGACCAGGCCAGGGGTGATGTTTGGAGCTGATGGTCATCAATGATCATCAATGATCATTAATGGTCATTAATGGTTGTTAGTGCTTGTTAATGCTCGTTAATTCTCGTTATCTTTTGGGTATTTTCTGTGCTTCCCCCAGTTTGTTGAGATGTTCAGCTCATCAGGCCCCGAGTGGTGGAAATGTCCAGAAAAAGGAACTTCAACTCCTTTCCCATGGGCAAAGGTGAACAAAGGCCGTGATAAAATGAGAAATTCATTGCGTCATTGCTCATTGGCCCCAAATTATGCAGTTATTAGTATTTGGTTTCCTATTGGCTATTGATCCCAATTTATGGATGTTAATCAGGTTCTTAGTCTTGGTTCTCTTACGGATCTTTTCCCAGAGCAGGAGTCTCTGACCATGCCAGGGGTGATGTTTGGAGCTGATGGTCATCAATGATCATCAATAATCATTAATGGTCATTAATGGTTGTTAGTGCTTGTTAATGCTCGTTAATTCTCGTTATCTTTTGGGTATTTTCTGTGCTTCCCCCAGTTTGTTGAGATGTTCAGCTCATCAGGCTTTGAGTGGTGGAAATGTCCAGAAAAAGGAACTTCAACTCCTTTCCCATGGGCAAAGGTGAACAAAGGCCGTGATAAAATGAGAAATTCATTGCGTCATTGCTCATTGGCCCCAAATTATGCAGTTCTTAGTATTTGGTTTCCTATTGGCTATTGATCCCAATTTATGGATGTTAATCGGGTTCTTAATCTTGGTTCTCTTACGGATCTTTTCCCAGACCAGGAGTCTCTGAAAATGCCAGGGATGGTGTTTGGAGCTGATGGTCATCAATGATCATTAATGGTCATTAATGGGTGATAATAGTCGTTAATTCTCGTTATCTTTTGGGTATTTTCTGTGCTACCCCCAGTTTGTTGAGATGTTCAGCTCATCAGGCTTTGAGTGGTGGAAATATCTGGAAAAAGGAACTTCAATTCCTTTCCCCTGGGCAAAGGTGAACAAAGGCCATGATAAAATGAGAAATTCATTGCTCATTGGTCCCAAATTATGCAGTTCTTAGTATTTGGTTTCCTATTGGCTATTGATCCCAATTTATGGATGTTAATCGGGTTCTTAATCTTGGTTCTCTTATGGATCCTCTCCCAGAGCAGGAGTCTCTGACCATGCTGGGGGTGGTGTTTGGAGCTGATGGTCGTTAAATGGTCATTAATGACCATTAATTGTTATTAATGTTCGATAATAGTCATTAATGGTCGTTATCTTTTGGGTATTTGGTGCTACTCCCAGTTTGTTGAGATGTTCAGCTCATCAGGCCTCGAGTGGTGGAAATGTCCCTGAAAAGAAACTTCAACTCCTTTCCCGTGGGCAAAGGTGAACAAAGGCCGTGACTAAAGGAGAAATTCATTGGCTCAATGCCATTGGTCCCAAGATCTTGGTATTTGGTTTCCTATTGGTTATTGATCCCTTCGGTGCTAATTAGGTTCTAATTAGGTTGTCATTCTTCATTCTCTGATCTCTCTTTTCCCAGAGCAGGAGTCTCTGACCGTGCCGGGCGTGGTGTTTGGAGCTGATGTTTGTTAATGGTCGTTAATGGTTGTTAATGATCCTTAATTGTCGTTAATGACCATTAATTGTTGTTAATGATCATTAATGGTTATTAATGGTTGTTAATGACCATTAATTGTCGTTAATGCTCGTTAATGCTCATTAATGCTCATTATCTTTTGGGTATTTTCCCTGCTATGCCCACTTGGTTGAATCAGGCCTCAGGTGGTGGAACAGTTCCCTGAAAAGAAACTTCAGTTCCAAGGCAAACAAAACCTCTGGCTAAAGTTAAACAAAAAAATTAAATTTGGTGTCTTTTCCAACAACCCCAGGTGACCGCTGTGGTCACTTCCAGCCTGCCCCATCCTGGGATTCTGGGATCCATCCACAAATCCTGGTGCAAATCCCTCTTTGAGAGAACGGGAAGGAAATACTGACTGAGACATTCCGTGTCTCCCTGCGCTGTGCAAATCCCAGGAAAAGCTGATGAGGACGTTCCCTGCTCACTTGCTCCTTCTGCTCCAATCAATCTTTAATCCGTAAATTCTCCAACTTAGTTCATATAAAACTTAAAACCAACTTCTAATAAAAAAGAAACCATAATTATCTCTACACAAGTGTGTAGATATATCATATATCCATCTCTGCAGCAACAACTGGGGAAAAAAAGAATTAAAAATTCTTTCCATCTCTAGTTCCAAAGGGGTATTTCCTACCATTTAAATAAGAAAAAAAAAAAAAAAAAACAACAAAAAAACCCTGAACAAACACAAAAATAAGAGGGGAAATTCCTTCTAAAACCAGGCTCATCCCACCTGTTCCCACTGGGATTTCAACCCTCGGCACTCCCAGTGGGAGCAGGTAACAGCGGTGGGGAGAAGAGGACAAGGAAAATCTGATTTCAGAGAATTGCAATTTAAAAAAAAAAAAAAAAAAAAAAAAAACAAAAACAAAAACAAAAAAAAAAATCAAAAAACCCAAAACAAAACAAAAAAAAAAACCAAACCCAAAAATTAAACAGAAAATCCAAAAGGCATTAAATTGATTCCAAATGTGTGGCCTTTCCCCCCTAAATTTTGTAGGAAAAAAAGACGTTAATGAATGTCCCAGTTTGAAGCTCATTTTCCAGCACAGGCAAATCTGGATTTTCCATCCATCATCACCCCAAAAAGGCTGAAGGCACCAACCCCAGCAGGGAAAAGGACCCTGCAGCCCTTCCCAGACACTCATCCCGAGGCTTAGGAGCAGGAGGGAGTTTTATTTGGGATTTCTTATTCATCTCCAGCTCTGCTGAGCTACGAAGTTCAAATACAGCGGGATAATAGAAAAATAAATAATTCTGTTTTGATGTATCTCTTGATTTATTTTGGTTCCCACCGAGGCAGGAATGTGGGGGGAGAAATTTGATTAAATTCCAAGTGCAGTTGGATAAAACCAGGGGGTTTTTGGGATGTTCCTTGGGATGCTGGACTTGTGTTTTTAGGGTCGTTTTCCAGGGATTTGGGAGAGGTTCCTTCCAGCCCTGTCTCCATATTCCCTGCACAAGGATATTCCACAGGGACGTGGAATGAGGCTGGAATAATTCATTCTTTGGGGTCCTATTTTGGGGGACCCAGACGTGGCAGAATTTTGGGGAAAATCTGGAGGTTTGGACAAGGCAATTTTTTACCAGAGATTTTTCTTGAGGACTCCAATTCTTGAAAGTTTGAATTAGGGTTGTCCTGGAGCACCTTGGAATAGCAATCTGCTGCTTTTAAATGTGAAAAACCTTTGAAAAGTCCATTTTCTGGTAGTTGTTTTTTGTTGGTTTTTTTTTTTTTTTCTGTTTTCACAATTCCTCACTCCACATCCAACCCACGTGCTGCTGGTGTTACTTCCCCATCAGGAATTAGGGCTGCCCAGCAGAATCTTGGAATACCTGGATGCAAACTCCTCCTTTTAAACTGAAAACCCTTTGAAAAGTCCATTTTTTGCTCCTTTCTTCTGTTCTCACAATTCCTCGCTCTGTGGATACAAACATCTACTTAAAAATGGGAAAACCCTTTGAAAAGTCCATTTTTTTGGTCATTTTTTAGGGCTGCTCTCACAATTCCTTGCTCTGTGGATGCAAACACTTTCAAGTGTGCAAACCCTTTGAAAAGTCCATTTTTTGATCAATTTTTTTTTCTGTTCTCACAATTCCTCACTCTGCGGATACAAACATCTACTTAAAAATGGGAAAACCCTTTGAAAAGTCCATTTTTTTGGTCATTTTTAGGGCTGCTCTCACAATTCCTCGCTCTGTGGATGCAAACATCTACTTAAAAATGGGAAAACCCTTTGAAAAGTCCATTTTTTTGGTCATTTTTAGGGCTGCTCTCACAATTCCTCGCTCTGTGGATGCAAACACTTTCAAGTGTGCAAACCCTTTGAAAAGTCCATTTTTAGAATTTTTTTTTTCCTGTTTTCCCAATTCCTCACTCAGTATCTAACTTCAGGTGCTGCTGGTACTACTTCCCCATCAAGAATTAGGGCTGCCCAGCAGAATCTTGGAATACCTGGAAGAAAACACCTCCTTTTGAGGGGAAAACCCTTTGAAAAGTCCATTTTTTGATCAATTTTTTTTTCTGTTCTCACAATTCCTCACTCTGCGGATACAAACATCTACTTAAAAATGGGAAAACCCTTTGAAAAGTCCATTTTTTTGGTCATTTTTTAGGGCTGCTCTCACAATTCCTCGCTCTGTGGATGCAAACACCTTCAAGTGTGCAAACCCTTTGAAAAGTCCATTTTTCTCTCTTTTTTTTTTTTTTTTTTTTGCCGTTTTCACAATTCCTCGCCCCGTGCCTACCTCAGGTGCTGTTGGTGTTTTTTTTTTTTTTCCTGCATTTTTTTTTTTTTTTTCCATCAGGAATCTCTGTCCTGCAGGCTCAGGCAGGGCTCCAGCTCTGGGTATTTGGAAGCCGAGGTTTTCCTGTGCCCGTCTCGCGCTCCCGGCATGGCCCTGGCATCCATCTGCCAGCCCCAGCAGCTCAGATCCATACGGGCAGGGAAAAAAATCCCCTTGGCCCCACATCCACCACGGGATTCTCTTGGAAAATCACCTCCTCTGCCTTAGGAGAGGGAAAGAATTGCAATTTTTTAGGCTTAGAAAAAAGGCTACAATTGTTTAATGGAAAGAAGTTACAATTTTTGAGGAAAAAATTATAATTTTTTTTATCTTAGGGAAAGAGTTATAATTCCCTACTGGAAAGAAATTGCAATTTTTAAGGAAAGAATTGCAATTTTTTTAGTAATTTTGGAAAGAATTACAATTTTTCACTCTTAGGGAAGGAATTATAATTCCTTACTGGAAAGAAATTACAATTTTTAAGGAAAGCATTACAATTTTTTGTAATTTTGGAAAGAATTTCAATTTTTTTACTCCTAGGGAAAGAATTACAATTTCTTACTGGAAAGAAATTGCAATTTTTTAGGAAAAAAATGACAGTTTTTCATAATTTTGGAAAGAATTACAATTTTTCACTCCTAGGAAAAGAATTACAATTCCTTACTGGAAAGAAATTGCAATTTTTAAGGAAAGCATTACAATTTTTTGTAATTTTGGAAAGAATTACAATTTGACACTCTTAGGGAAGGAATTACAATTCATTACTGGAAAGAAATTGCAATTTTTAAGGAAAAAAAAATCACAATTTTTTGTAATTAGGGAAGGAATCACAATTTCTTACTGAAAAGAATTACAATTTTAAAGGAAAGAGTTACAATGTTTTACTCTGAGGGAAAGAATTACAATTTTTTGTGATTAGGAAAACTTCGTTTCCCTATTTTTTTTTTGCCACTCTGCTCTTGCTTTTACGGGATGAGGTTAAGGGGGAGTGCTGAAGGTTGGGACACTTTGGTGGAAATGAGTCAATGTGGATTTTTCTCCTGGAGATGCCGTTTTTGTGGGAGCAGCCCTTGGAGGAGCTGCTCTTCCCCAGCTCCGGGAGAAGCTCTGCTGCCGGGGGGATTTTCCTCTCCAAGCTCATCAGCTCCTGGGGCTGTCACACGATGGGTGCTGGGCACATCCCTGGCTTTTCATTTCGCTTCTTTCCCTACAAATTCCCTCTGATCCCAGTCTCTCCCTCTGCTCCAGCAAGCCCCCCCAACAAATATTCCATTTTTTCCAGTTTAAACCCATTTCCTCCTGGTTCTCTGGTGAGATTTCCAACCTAACTCCGTGTGGGAATGAGCTGCCCTTCCTTCCTGGAGAACTTTTCCAGAAATCCCTGCGCCAGAATTTTGTGTTTAATGGGGGAATTTTGGATTTTTTTTTTTCCTGACTTTCGCCCTAAACCCTTCCCACAGTGCACTTTAGGTAATGAGGGACTATTTTGGATGCCATCCTAATGCCTTGATTGGAATTAGCTCTTATCTGCTTGGCACTAATCAGGGAACAGACCTGGGGGGGTTGGAATTGCTTGGGCAGGTTGGATGAGAGAAGAGCCCTGGCTGAGAGATCTCAGCGCCCCAAAAGAATTCCCACAAATTTTCCAGGGCTGGAATGATCCCGGCAGGCCCTTGAGCCCTGCAGCTCCTCCAGAGCTTTGGTGTCCCAAATTCCAACCCCCAGCTTCTTCAAGGAAGGAAAAATGAAATATTGTATAATAATAATAATGAAATATTTTGATACTCGGTGTTGATAATGAAATATTTTGATACTCGGTGTTAATAGTGAAATATTTTGATGTTTGGTGTTATTAATGAAGCATTTTGATATTTGGTGTTAATGATGAAATATTTTGATATTTGGTGTTGATAATGAAATATTTTGATACTCGCTGTTCATAATGAAATATTTTCATACTTGCTGTTAATAATGAAATATTTTGATACTTGGTGCAGGGGGGGGTGTCAGAGGCTGGACCCGCCCATGGCTTAATTAACCCTTTCCCAATTAGCCCTTTCCCAATGCTGTTGGAAAGTGATTTTTGATGATGGATGGATTTATTTCTTATTTAGGGTTTGATTTCCGCGCTTTACTTTCTCTCTGCTTTGTGGCACATCTTTTCATCCAGAGTTTAACCAAATAATGCAAATTTTTAATGGCGTTTCTCCTACTGGAACAAGATCAGGGAATATTTCTGCTGACCTCTTTTCTTTATGGAATCATGGAATGATTTGGGTTGGGAGAGACCTAAAAATCTTCATTATCTCAACCCACCCCTTCCACTGACATTTTCCACCACCCCAGGTTGCTCCAAGCCCCATCCAACTTGGCCTTGGACACTTCCAGGGATGGGATATTTCATATTTTTTAATTTATTTTAAGGCACTCCCTACATGAGTTTTTGAAGAGTTTTGGACCTTCTGTGAAGAACTTGTCCCTTGAACATCAATTTGCTTTCCTTCCAAAATCCCTGATCCCTCCTCGCTCCCTGCTCCACACATCAAAATCTTTCAAGACCAGGACAAAATTCTCCCAAAAAGCTAAAACCAAGCCTAAATGGATGCTTAAAATTCCAGGGAATTCCTTTGGGTTGCACATCCCCTGAACTCCTCTAAACCACGTGCTGTTTTCCCACTTAAAAAAAAATATTAATTACATTTTCATGCTGCTTTTCTGTTCCCAGCTGGTGAATTTTGGGATCATGGATTTTTTTTTTTTTTCCCCCAGCCTTGTGGGAATTGTGTTCTACCTGTTCTGACTTTTAAATCTGGCTTTGCCTGTGTTGATCCCATTACATTTTATTTATAGCCCAAAGTGCTTCCGTGGAGCTCAGACATTTTCTGAGAGACAGGGATGGTTCCCTGCAGCAGGGAACTCCCTGCAGAGAGCTCCCTGGAGCAGCTCTCCCACATTCCCCCATCCTCATTTTCCCTCTCCCTGTTACCCTGCTGGGGAAGGAGCTGGATCTCATCTGAACCCTTAAATCTGCTTTAAATCACTTTACGGGAACGTCACTTTGACATTTGCCAGATTTTGGGAATCTCCAGTAGATTTTGATGTGCCAAATTCACCTCCAGGAAGTTTTATTGGGATTTGCTCCCACAGCTCCATGGATTCGGTGAGGCCACCCTGGGCTGGGGGTCCCTGGTTTGGCCCAAACACTCAGAACCTGAGCACCTTCAAATCTTGGGGTTTGGCTTCTGAAAATCGGGGTTTGTGTCTTTTTTTGGGGTGGGTTTTGTGGCTTGGTTTGGGTGCAGAAAGGCAGAATTTGGCTCAGAGTTACAAAACGTTGCTCAAGAAAGATTGAAATGCTTTCCTCCCTTCAAATCCTGGTGTTTTTTTGGCTCCTGAAAATCAAGATTTGTGTCTTTTTTGGGCAGGATTTGTGGCTTGGTTTGGGTGCAGAAAGGCAGAATTTGGCTAAGAGAGTTAAAAAAAATCTTCTCAAGAAAGATTGAAATTCTTTTCTCCCTTCAAATCCTGGTGGTTTTTGTCCTCTGAAAATCAGGATATTTGCCCTTACTCCTGGGCAGGTTTTGTGACTCCTTATTTTGGGTGCTGAAGGGAAGAATTTGGCTCAGGGAGTTTTTCACTGGTACAAAAGTCTGGTCAGGAGAGATTGAAATTCTTTTCTCCCTTCAAATCCTGGTGGTTTTTTCCTCTAAAAATCAGGGTTTGTGTCTTTACTCTTGGGCTGGTTTTGTGGCTTCTTGGTTTGAGTACAGAAAGGCAGAATTGGAATCAGAGAGATTTTCACTGGTACAAAAATGTGGTCAAGAAAGATTGAAATTCTTTTCTTCTTCCAAATGCTACTGGTTTTTGGCTTTTGGAAAATCAGGATTTGTGCTTTTTTTGGGCTGGTTTTATGGCTTGTTTTGGAGGCAGAAAGGCAGAATTTGGCTCAGAGAGTTACAAAAATCTGGTCAAGGGGGAATGAAACCCTTTTCTCTCTTCAAATCCTGGTGGTTTCTAGCTCCTGAAAATCAGGATTTGCGTCTTTTTTGGGCTGGTTTGGGAAGGGACCTTAAATCCCATCCCATCCCATCCCATCCCACCCCTGCCATGAAATAAAACACCTCAGCATTTATTTAGAAGGCAGAGTGCTCCAAGCCTTCCCAGTCTGCTCCTTCTGGGAGCTGGGACTCCAGTGCTGTAGGAAAACAGAAAAAAGGCTGGATGAGGCATGGCCCGATGCTTATCTGCCAGATGGATGCCCTGGAAATCTTCCTTTCCACCTGTATCCTGTTTTTTTGGGGGGGATGATGCAGAAATGCAGCCCTGGAGCTTTTTGCTGGCTGGCTGGAAAGTCCCGAGCCTGGAGACTTTTGAGGGGAGCCAAAAAAATCCAACCTCTGCATCCCAATCCAACCCCTGCATCCCAATCCAACCTCTGCATTCCAATTCAGCCCCTGCATCCCAATCCAGCCCCTGCATCCCAATCCAACCTCTGCATCCCAATCCAACCAGTGCATCCCAATCCAACCCCTGCATCCCAACCCAACCAGTGAATCCCAATCCAACCCCTGCATCCCAATCCAACCCCTGCATTCCAATTCAGCCCCTGCATCCCAATCCAACCAGTGCATCCCAGTCCAACCCTGCATCCCAATCCAACCAGTGCATCCCAATCCAACCTCTGCATTCCAATTCAGCCCCTGCATCCCAATCCAACCAGTGCATCCCAATCCAAGCTCTGCATCCCAATCCAACCCCTGCATCCCAATCCAACCCCTGCATCCCAATCTGACCCCTGCGCCTCAATCCAACCAGTGCATCCCAATCCAACCTCTGCATCCCAATCCAACCTCTGCATCCCAATCCAACCTCGGCATCCCAATCCAACCCCTGCATCCCAATCCAAGCTCTGCATCCCAATCCAACCCCTGCATCCCAATCTGACCCCTGCGCCTCAATCCAACCAGTGCATCCCAATCCAACCTCTGCATCCCAATCCAACCTCGGCATCCCAATCCAACCCCTGCATCCCAATCCAACCCCTGCATCCCAATCCAACTCCTGCATCCCAATCCAACCCCTGCATCCCAATCCAACCCCTGCATCCCAATCCAACTCCTGCATCCCAATCCAACCCCTGCATCCCAATCCAACCCCTGCATCCCAATCCAACTCCTGCATCCCAATCCAACCCCTGCATCCCAATCCAACCACTGCACCCCAATCTAATCAGTGCCTCCCACTCCATCCTCTGCATCCCAGTCCAACCAGTGCATCCCAATGCAACCCCTGCATTCCAATCCAGCCCCTGCATCCCAATCCAACCTCTGCATCCCAATCCAACCCCTGCATCCCAATCCATCCTCTGCATCCCAATCCAACTTCTGCAGCCAGCCCAGCATCAGTGCCAGCCCAGAATTTTGGGAACGTGCCGGGATTTATCTCCTTTCCTGCCTCTCCCAGTCCTCCTGGTTGTTCGTCTGCAAATATTTCTGCACCTCCAGCCCTTGATTTCCAGGTGGCTTGAGGTGAAGCTTGATGAAGTGCTGCTAATTAAAATGCAAAGGGGTTGATGCCTTCGAGGTAAATCTGAAACTCTCAGATGAATTTGCTGCTCGCATCTGATTTGGCTTTAAAATTCTGGGGTTGGATTCTTTATCCTTGTGCAACTTCTCCTCCCAAGGCAGATGAAAGGCAGGGAATATTCCATGTCCCCGTCCTATTTCCAGCAGGGAAATACAGCACAGACACTTCCCAAAGGCCTCAAGGACCTCATGGAAGGACAGAAAACATTTTTTCTGTCCCTTCTTCACAGGGAAAGATGTTGTGTGGGAAGATGATTTGCAGAGTTTTAGAGGTTTTGTAGAGCTTTCCATTGGAAATGTGGTGTTGTTCTCCCTAATTTCCACCTCCAAATCTCTCCAGAGGGTGGTGGGTACTGAGAATTTCCTTAAATCTTAATTCTGAGATAAAGCTGAGTTTTTAAACCTGCCCAGGACCAAAATACATTGAAAAAGATATTTTATTTATAAACAACTGACAGGGTACCACATCTGTGCTGTCTCTTTTCCCTCTGGTTTGAAGTCATGGCCCGCCCTCAACTCCACCTTTGAAAATTTCAGATTTCACCAAGCAGGAGGAGATACAAATCCAGGGGGGTTTGGTAGCACTGCTGCTACCAGTGGAGATTTCCTCACATCCATGCCTGAAGAAAGGGATTAGACCTTGGAACAGCAAACCCAGCAGTGACAGCTCGGCTTGGGGGTGGGCCTGAAAGCAGAGATGAGTTTGATGCCCTGAAGAGGGAGGAGGTGGAAGGGGAGGTGTCGCCCTGGTTATCAAGAGTTGTCTAAAGCCTTCTGAGTTTACATTCTTGTAGAGAACTTTCTCACACAACTTTCTGTAAGCAACCTATTGTTTTGCATTCTTTCATAGAGGCGGAGAAATTTGATGTACAGGTAGTTTGTCCAGTGTCGTTGGAGAGGTGGCACGTTCACCCTCCAATCCACTGGCATCTTTTGAGAACTATAAAAGATTGGAGTCAGAAAAAATAAATGTGTCTCTTCATCGTGACCAAGGCTGTGGTGCGTCGTTTTTCCTTGTGTCATCTGGTGACAGGAGGAGCTGGAAGTGCCGGGCCAGCAGCGCAGGATTGGATGTCGGGATGGAATTTTGTCAAGGACAAAAGCTGGGGACACTTTGCAGGGCGTGGATGTGGGGAAGGCCGTGCCTTTGGAGTGTCACAGGGGGAAAGTGAGCCAGAATTCCTGCTGGAACCCTGGATGCTGAGAATTTTAAACTTTCTGTGCTGTTGAGCATTGACCCATGAGAAAATACTATATTCCACCTGAGGCCATGGAGAAGGCTCCCAAAATGGAATGGCAGAACTGGGATTGTGGGTGTGGAGTTTGAACAGAAGTGTGTGATGTCACAGGGTGGGAAACTGAGAGTTTGGGGTTTAGAATACAGTAATAGATATGGGGCAAGATGGAGGTTTTGGGGCAGAGGCTGGGCCGCCTTCTGGGCCTTCTTCTTCACTTTCTTCTCTTCTTCTTCTCCTCCTCCTTCTTCTTCTTCTTCTCCTCCTCCCCCTCCTTCTTCTTCTCCTTCTCCTTCTTCCTTCTTCTTCTTCCTTCTTCTTCTTCTTCTTCTTCCTTCTTCTTCTTCTTCTTTCTTCTTCTTCTTCTTTCTTCTTCTTCTCCTTCTCCTTCTCCTTCTCCTTCTCCTTCTCCTTCTCCTTCTCCTCCTCCTCCTTCTTCTTCTTCTCCTTCTTCTTCGTAGACATGACAGTCTGGTCAGAGAGAGAGAAGGCTGGATAAGTTTTCCCATGAATTTAGGGAAGCTTTAGGGAGCTGGAGAGAAAGAATGGTAAACAAATGCTAAACCATCTACAGGTGGTGTTTTCATCAAGTTGTTTTCCCCATAACGATGTTTACCCCAAAAAGGTGTCTTCTTAATTAGCCAATATGTGAAATGTGTTGATTAAATGACCAATCAGGTCCACTTGTGTCAGACCAGGGTATAAAAGAAGGGGTTTCAATAAACCGGTGCTTTTAGCTGCTTAGCCTGATCTTGAGTCTGTCTCACTTTATCTGTTCCTGACTCAACAGTGACACTCTCCTTCTCCTTCTCCTCCTCCTTCTCCTCCTCCTTCTCCTCCTCCTTCTCCTCCTCCTTCTCCTCCTCCTTCTCCTCTTCCTTCTCCTCCTTCTCCTCCTTCTCCTCCTTCTCCTTCTCCATGGGTTTGGGTGGGTTTGTGTCATTGGATAAAAAGCCCGCATTGCAGGGCACGGGTGGTTGGTTATTGGGTTAAAAGTGAAAATAATTTGGGTGTCATTTCTTACTTGGACACTTTATCCCTAAAAGGCCTTGTAGCAAGAGATAGTTGGCCATTTTGTATGCTAGTAGAATGCTGTAGAACTCACGACTGTAAAATAGGGAAGAAATAATAAACATCTAAGCCTGAGCGTGAAATGTCTCAAGTGCCTTCAATCCCGACCTTGACAGAGGCAGGAAAAAGAAGGCAAGAACTGGCAAATTCCCTGTCTGGGATGCAGGTTCCTGGGGGAATCTGAGAATCAGCTCAGAGGTGGCAGTTCCAGGCGCCAGCGTGTGGTTTTGGGGATGGAACTGAGGACAAATGAGGCACAGAGCACCAGTGATGCTTTTCCTGTCCAGAATTGTCCCCATGGCCTGGTAGGAATGAGGCTGGAAAGCCTGAGATCTGTGATCTCCCTTCCGGGCATCCTGAGAGATCCGGGAAGGCCGAGATCAAATGAGAACAAAAGCGGAAAATGAACAAGTTCTGCTGATCTCATTGATTTTAATCAACTTGCTAACAAAGCCAAGGCACTGCGACTTCCAGGGCTTCTTAATTTTGTGTATCTGAGGCTGCACAATTTTCTCTGGCTGGTTGAGGGTTGGCCACAGGTTTTCCTGGTGGAATTGCTCTTTCTGTGGCCATACAGGGGCAGAAAACCGGCATGAGAAAATGATGGAATTATAAACTCATAAAAGAAATAAGTTAAGCCAGGGTTATAATTTTATGATCTCTCCTGAGTGATGGCAGCACTCAGGGGGGTCACTTCAGCTGCTTTTTGGGGTGCCCTAAAGGGAATTTGTGGGTCCTGCCTGCAATCATTGGCTCTTGGGGGGCTGCAGAGCAGCAGCTTCAGTGCCCTGCTGGGTCCTGGCAATGGCAAAGGTGGGACTGCAAAGTGCTGGGATTTATTTCAGACATTAGGAAGGTGAATTAGTATGAATTTTATTTTATTTTTAATTAACAATTTCTCCGCCAAGCCTCTGTGTCCACCTCATTGTTAATCCCTGCTCCAGCCGCTCAGGGATGGAGTGTGGTGCTCTTCCCTTGGGAGTCTCTGCTGTGCATGAAAGTATTGAAATTTGGGGATTTTCTAATGCTCTCCCCTCTCCCAGGGCTTTCCTCCCCCTCTGTCACTGTGAGATATTTTGTACATCACCCGGATGACCGTGGGGTCACTTATGAGCTTCTTTTTCTCCATGGGAGGACTTTGGGAAGTTGTTCCTCAGGTTCAGCTCCTTGGCCCCGCTCTGAGTTCACACTGTGGGATGAAACAAGCAGAGGAACCAGCCTGGGTGGCTGTGGGTCCCTTCAGGGATTCAGGAATCAGCCCCAGGAGCCTCCAACTCCACATGGAGATCAGCTGCAGGCCAGAGGGTCACTGAGAGAGGAGAAGGATGAGAAAAATGGGGAAAAGGAAATGAGAGGAGGGGATTGTCCTGCTCTGCTTGAGGCTGGTGCAGCCTCACCTCCAGTGCTGGGGGCACTTTTGGGTGCCTCAGGGTGAGAAGGATCTAAAGATGTTGGAGAGAGTCCAAAGGTGGGACATGGAGAGGGTGAAGGGTCAGGAGGGGCCACAGCAGGAGCAGCTGAGGGCTCTCGGTGTGTGCAGCTGGAGCAGGGCACACTGAGGGCAGAGCTCAGGGATCTGCAGCTCCTCCCGAGGGGCAGCTCCCAGCTCTGCTCTGGGACAGGGACAGCAGCCAGGGCACGGCTGGAGCTGGGCCAGGGCAGCTCAGGCTGCAGCTCAGGGAAAGGTTCTTCCCCCAGAGGGTGCTGGCACTGCCCAGGCTCCCCAGGGAATGGGCACGGCCCCGAGGCTGCCAGAGCTCCAGGGATGCCCAGGGTGGGGCTATTGGGGGTCTGGGCTGCACTGGATGATCCCTGTGGGTCCCTTCAGCTCAGAGACTCGATGAGAGATCAAACAAACCCCATCCAAGCAGCTCCTGCTGTCCCCAGAGCTCCTGGGGACATCAGCACAGGCGCCTCTCCCAGTGTCCCTCCTTGGGGCCAGCAGAGTCCTCCTGGTGGTCCCCAGCCTGGCTGTGGCCATGGGGGAAGGGGGGGGACTCTGGGGTCACCTGGGTGACCAGGCTGGCTCAGCTGAGCTGGGCCATCCCAGCAGCTCCGTGCCAGGGTGGGCTCCGTGGGATTTTCCTCCCCCAGCACAAGGACTGGGCTGTGCAGGAATTCTTTGCTCAATGAACATCAGAGCTACCCCAGAGCTGCCGCTGTGCTTTTTTTTTTTCTTCTGAAGAATGCCACTCTCTTCTTCCTTTTTTTCTCTCTTTTTTTTTTTTTTTTATTTTTTTCAAATGAGTATCTTGCACAGAGAAAAAAAACCCAAAAATCATCTGAGTTTCAGCTGTGCCTCCAAATGATGTCAGTTGGCGCCTGCACCTTGTGAACTTCCCCTCTCGCTCACCACATCCTGGCGGGGTTTTCTGTGTCAAGCTCGAGTCAAACCCTTCTGACAGGAGGTAAATTTAGCCGAGCACCCACTCGTGATGAAAGGCGTGGGCCGAGCAGCCGCCCTCGGGGGCGGCAAAAAATTCTAATTTTAGCAGGGCCGGCTTCCTCTGCCCTCCCGTTCTCACGTCACCGCGTCACAAACTCCTTCTGCTCCGTGTCCTTCCTGAAACAGGAGCTGGGGGATGCTGAAATCGAGGGCAGGTGACAAGGGCAGCTTTGTTTGGCTTTGTAGGGCGGGGAAGGTGAGCACGGCACGGATTTTCTGCAAAAATTTCGAGTAGGCCCTTGAGAAGTTGGTTAAATTTGCCTTCTGTAGGCTGGAGAACAAAAAGAGCTTAAATTGCACTGGGGGAAGCTGAAGTTTAATTCTGAATTTCCCATCGAATTCTCCATTAGAAACCTTTCTGTTTCTAGTCGTAGCCCGGCCGCTCTCGGGTGGTTTTTGGTGCGTTTTCTGCGGGTTTGGGTTTTCTGTGGGTTTGGGTTTTCCAAGGGAAGTGAAAGGCTGCCAGATCAGGGTCCTGCTGTGTTGTGTCTGTGCCCTGCAGGGTCACCACGGCTGGCTTGGCTCCTGGAGGGGAGGGGACAAGCTCCAGGTGAGGTGGCACCTGGGCTTCACCCCCTGCACGGGATGCACCAGGCTGGGATTTTCCTGCTGAAGGGCTGGGCTGAGCTCAGCTGGGCAGAGCTCGATGCTGGAAATGCCAGAATTGGGGGTTTAATCCCTGCCTGGGCTGTTCACTTGAGAACTGATGATCCATGTGGGACCCTTCCAATATTCTGTAAAAAATTCTATAAAATATTCTGGAAAAAAAACCAAAAATCTGTAAAATATTTCATAAAATGTCTGTAAAATATCCTGTAAAATATTCCATAAAATGTTCCATAAAATATTCTGTAAAACCACTCGGGTAGGCCCTGGCTGGCTGCAGTGAAATTTCCATTGCAGGAAGAGCTAAAAAAGGCATTTTTAGGGGATGCTGCTCCACCATCCCTCCCAAGGCGGGCACAGCAGTGTCCTGTGTCCATCCCAGTGGCACTGCTGGATTTTGGGACCCCTTCCCTGTCCCAGTGTCCTTGTGCCTGCGGATGCACAGCTGGGAAGAGAGGGAGCTTTGTGGGCTGCAAAAAGAGGAGAGATTTGGGCTTTTCCCACACAACCACCTGTGAGAACGGCCCCAAAGCAGGTGCCAAGGGCTGCCACAAGATTATCCCATGAAACAGGGAGGCTTTTCCAAGAGGATTCATCCCGTGGCAGGCAGGGAATGGCAGATAATATTCCCGGCTGTGATTTATCCCGTTGTTTTTTCTCCCTGGTGTTTGTGGATGCTGTCCAGGGGTGGTGATGGATCACTCCCAGAACCTTTCTGCTGCTTTGTTTTGGGGTTTCAGCTGGGTTTTATGGCAGCCCAGCCCTTTGTTGTGGTTATCAGCCCCGTGCTGAGGCTGGGGGTCACAGTGAGGGGGACAGAGGGGTCCTTGAGGGCAACGAGGCTGATGAGAACTTGGAACACAAACCCTGTGAGGAAGGGCTGAGGGAGCTGGGGGTGCTCAGCCTGCAGAAAAGGAGACTCAGGGGTGGCCTCAGCACTCTCTGCAGCTCCTGAAAGGTGCCTGTGGCCAGCTGGGCTTGGGCTCTTTCTCCAGGAGCTGACAGAACCAGAGCACACAGCCTCAGCTGCCCCAAGGGAAATACAGGTTGGGTAGCAGGAAAAAGCTTTTCATGGCAAGAGTGATAAAGTTCTGGAATGGCTGCCCGGGGAGGTGGTGGAGTCCCCATCCCTGGGTGTGTTTAAAACAAGCCTGGATGTGGCACTGGGGGCCAGGGTTGTGCTGAGGGGCTGGGGCTGGGCTGGACTCGATGGTCTGGAAGGTCTCTTCCAACCCAGGGATTCTGTGATTCTGTGAATTCCATGAATTCCGTGAATTCTGTGAATTCTGGGCAGCCAGAGTGGGAATAACTCTGGAATTATGGGCTTGGGAATAATAACTAGCTTTTCCTGGACATTGGGAGAGGCGCCTGTGCTGATGTCCCCAAGAGTCTGGGTGACATAAAGGCCCAGCAGGGTGGCAGCAGAGGGACCTTGGTGAGGGTCTGGGACCATTCCAGAATTTTTTTTGGATGGATCCATCCCCCTCAGAACTGGAGGCTCCGCCAGGCCGTGTGACATAAAAATCCTGGGATTTGGGGTTTTTACTTGACTTCACCTCCATGGAGTGAAGGGGATTTGGTGGGAAAACCCCCAAAATTCCAACCTGGCGAAGTTTTGGGGCTTCCAGGGGAGACACAGCAAAGTCTGCCCCGAGTCTCAGCGCAAGGTAAAGAAAAGCAGGGAAATAAATACATTTTCCCCCAGAATGTCCTTTTTTTGAGGCTGAGTTTTCTTCTGAGTCCTTCTCTGTCAGCCAGCTCGGAGTGTGGATGTTGGGATGAGTGGAGAGGTTATCCTGGAAAGGCTGAGCAGGTCCCTGCTTGGGCTGGGCATGGGGAAATCTCAGTGACTGGGGTGTTCCCACAGCCAGAAATAAGAGTACAGGGCATTTTCTTCCTCAGAGGAAGAAAAAGCAAATTAACAATAAAAATAAAGGTAAAAGAAAAAGATAAATAAAGTAAAATAAAACCACTAGTAAAAATAAAAATAACAATAAAATTAAAATTAAACTTAACATTAAAACCAAAATGAAAACGAAAATAAAAAATGGAAATTAAAATGAAATAAAAATAATAATAAATAATGTATATATGGGACCAGAGCTGTGCTCTAGGAATTCATATTCTGCTTCTCTACTGCTGTGCCATCAAGTGCATGGAATCGCTGTAATTCCTAAAAAACACCCTAAAGCCCGTCAGTATTTTGCTGTGCTCCTGCTAGAACATTATTTGGGGTGCTGCTTTCCTGCTGCCTTGGGAAAACGAACAGGGGAACTTTCCGAAGCTGGAGCCACGAGGAGGAAGCTCCTGGGCTGGAGTTGCTGGGGAGCCGGAGGTGCTGTCCCGGAGGTCCCCGTGTCCCCAGAGGGTCCCTTGGGAGCAGGAACACCCAGGGAAGGCACTTCCAGCACAAGGCAGGGAAGGAGCTGAATTCCTGGCATGGGTTTGTCCCTTGGAAGAGCAATTCCATCCCAGCACATCCCGGGACACAGAGGAGCTTGCGGTTGGTTGGGGAAGTGGAGCTCCCGTGGATTCCTTTTCCCTGAGACAGCTGGGATTGGAGGTTGGGTTTGATAATCTTGGAGGTCTTTTCCAGCCTTAACTCCAGGATTTTGTGCTGTGGGGGTTCCCGTGCGTGCTGCTGTCAACAGTTTTGATCTGTTACTTCGATCTGTTTGCATTTCCCGGGAACATTTTGGGTGGATTTCCCTAAATCCAGGGAAATGATGATTTGTTGATGTAATAATGGCACTTTAGGATTTTGCTTTGCTGTAGGAGCCTCTGCCCTGAACCCGAGGGCAGAGAAAACTCAGGGTGGGTTTCCCATGCCCAAAAGTGAGGGATCCTCCTTTCCAGCAGGGACTGGGAAAGATTCCCCTCGCCACCCTCCCAGGCTGATGGAACAAAGTCAGGGCTGGAATGATCTCTTCCCTTCTCCCTGGCTTAGCTTAGGACATTTTCTGGGAACAAACATCTCCCTGCCATGGAAATGACCTCATTTGCAGAAAATGTCTGTGGATTGTAAAAATCGTGTGATTCCAGCACTGCTGCTCCTATGCTGAGGTGCCAAACCCCGAGGCAGCAAAAAAATCTCAACTTGAGCATTGAAACCTCTCCTCTGTGTGCAGAACTCTTGGAATTCTTGGAATTCTGTTTTTCCCCACCTCCAGGGCAGCGGTGGGAGCTGGGAGCAGGTTTGGGATGCTCTGGATGAAATCATCCAGCTGTCCTCTGCTGTTCTCTGAATCAGCTTTTCCTCGCCATTCCCTCCAGGAACTGCTGGTGGTTTCTTCCAGGAATTGCTCAGGGAAAGCAGCGGGGATGTCTCTCCCACACGCAACGGTCAGGAAATCACAGAGTCATCCAAGACCTCCAGGATCCTCCAGCCCAGCTTCAAACCAGGGATATTTTGGTTCCACCTCAATGCCAGATGGATAACAGGGAATAATTCCTTGATTTCATGGTGTAGGGTAAATGTGGGGGTGGATTTGGGGATCTTAGAGGTCTTTTCCAACTTTAGGGAAAGGAATTTTTAGGATTCAATGATCATTCCCATCAAATGAACTCTGGTGTGTGCAGAGATAATCCTGACCTCACCAGGCACGGGTGGGGAGGGTTCCTGATGTCCAACCATCACCAGCACCACCCCAAGCACCCTAAAGTCACCCTAAAGTCATCCTAAAGTCACCCTAAAGTCACCCTAAACCACGTTCCCAAGTGTCACATCCAGATCTTCTTTGAACATTTCCAGGGATGGGGACTCCATCACCTCCCTGGGCAATTTCTTCCAACCTCTGACCAATCCTGCAGGGAAAACCCCAATTCTGATATTTAATGTGAACCTCTGGGGGCTGAGCTTGCTGAAGACACTTTTTGAGGGTGATAGAATCAGAAACACCAGGGTTGGAAAAGAGTTCGAAGATCCTCAATCTGACCATCAACCCATGTTCACCTTATACCTCTAAATAAAATTATTCCTTATAAATCTGGCATTGAGGTAGAACCACAATAACTCTCCTTTGGAGCACTATAAGGAAGCAATTCCCCATAAAAACCTTGATTTTCAGGGCTGTAAAAAAACCCCCAACCCTCCTGTTGTTTGTTCTTCTGCTGTTTCATGGATCACCTGAGCCTGACATAAAAATACCTCAGGTTGTAATAATTGTGCACAGAACCACGAGATCTGCAGGGAAAACCCCTCTGAATTTCACCAGGGCTTGCTTTTATTCACATTTCCGGGGCTCCTCGAGGTGGAGAGGAAAGAGGAGGCACCTTTGCTCAGCCACCCATCAGGAGGGGAAGTGTTTGAGCCAAAGCCCAGCTTGGAGAGAAATTAATCACGGACAGAGCAATAATTAGTGAGGGACAGAGGAGTAATTAGTGAGAGATGGAGCAATAATTAACCAGGGATGGAGCAAGAAGCAGCCAAGGCTCTGGAGGGCACTGGGCTTCCAGCACCAACCCAAACCTATGGAATTGTCCCCCCAAAACTGGGGTAGGGCCCTGCAGGAGATGAGAGGGGATTGGGAGAGAATTCCAGAGCTGCCCCCAAAACCCTGAGTGAGGGAGCTGCCAAATCCCCCAGTGCAGGGACCCGGCTGGGTTCAACTTTTCAGTTTTTTGAGGGAATCAATCGAGGTTGCAGAGTCAGGCTGGAAAAGATTAAAAAAAAAAAAAATCTGTGAGGGGGAAATTGTCTCTTAGATTTAGAGCTGATTTTTAAAGCTGCACCCTTGGATGATGGAGGAGAAATGTGTTTGATTTCAGTGTGTTTGTGCCATGGCTCGGGAGGGTTTGGGATGGTTCAGGAGGATTTAAACAGTGCAGGGAAAAGTTGGACAACTCAGCATCAAGTTCTGCACCTCCCTGAAGGAAGCAAACAAAGGCAATGCTTGGGGAAAATCGGGATGGAAAATAATAATTGATATTTTCGAGCATGTGAGAATTGTGGCTTGCTCATGGTCCTGAGCACCACCTTGAAGTGTCTCTTGGTGGCAGAGTCTCTGGCTAAAAAAAAGTTTAAGTTTTACCTCTGAAGAAAGATGAAATGGGTTTTCACAAACAAGGAGGGGGACAAAAAAGGTGTTTTTGTCAGATAAATTAAGCAACAAGTGGTGAAGAGAAGTCAACCCAAGTTTCCTAGTGAGGTTTTGCTGCAACAAAGGAACAAAGACAAAGCCTGAAAGGCTGAAAAAAAGCAAATTTGAAACAGGCCACTGATGCAAACTTGTCAAAGCTTTGGTCTAGGGGAGCTGAAATCCCTCCCTGGGATGTGGGGAGGGGCTGGGCTGGAATTGCCAGAGCAGCTGGGGCTGCCCCTGGATCCCTGGAGAGCCCAAGGCCAGGCTGGACACTGGGGCTGGGAGCACCTGGGACAGTGGGAGGTGTCCCTGCCATGGCAGGGGTGGCACTGGGTGGGATTTCTCTGGCTTTGGGGCAGGAAAAGGGGGTTTCTGTTTTTGGGGCAGGAAAGGGGGGTTTCTGTTTTTGGGGCAGGAAAAGGGGGTTTCTGTTTTTGGGGCAGGAAAGGAGGATTTCTGTTTTTGGGGCAGGAAAAGGGGGTTTCTGTTTTTGGGGCAGGAAAGGAGGATTTCTGGTTTTGGGGCAGGAAAAGGGGGGGTTCTGTTTTTGGGGCAGAAAAAGGGGGTTTCTGTTTTTGGGGCAGGAAAGGAGGATTTCTGTTTTTGGGGCAGGAAAGGGGGGGTTCTGTTTTTGGGGCAGGAAAGGGAGTTTCTGTTTTTGGGGCAGGAAAGGAGGATTTCTGTTTTTGGGGCAGGAAAAGGGGGTTTCTGTTTTTGGGGCAGGAAAGGGGGGGTTCTGTTTTTGGGGCAGGAAAGGGGGGGTTCTGGTTTTGGGGCAGGGAAGGGGTGTTTCTGTTTTCAGAGCAGGGAAAGGAGGATTTCGTCTGTTTTTAGGGCAGGGACTGGGGTGTATCTCTGGCTTTGGGGCAGGAAAATGTGGTTTCTGGTTTTGGGGCAGGGACAGGGATGTTTCTGTCTGTTTTGGGCTGGGCCCTGCTCTTGAGTGTGTTGGTTCTGGAGATGCTGCTTAGGGAATAATGGGAGAGAGAAACGGCAGAAAATCTAAAAAAAGGGGCTCTGAAGTGCAGCCCCACCCCATGGATCAACCAGATCAAAATTCCTGCCTCGCACTACAAACCTGGCCCCAAATATAATAAAATAAACACAATGCATAGAATAAATACACTAAATAGCAGTGAATTCCACTAAATACAATTAACACAATTGACACAGTAAATACATTAAATACACCAAATAGCAATAAATACAATAAATACATTAAATACACCAAATAGCAATAAATACAATAAATACATTACATACACGAAATAGCAATAAATACAATAAATACACCAAAGAGCAATAAATACAATAAATGCAATAAACACAATCAAAATAACCCAGCCACGTGCACAGGGGCAGAAATTCCCCATTTTTCTGTGGGTTCCAGCACATTTTGGGGCTCGCTGCTCCCGCTGCTGCGCTGCCACTTGTGTGATGTCACTTGTGCCACTTGTGTTTAGTTCCCATCTACATTCACCTATGTAAGAGCAAGAATATTTCGTGCCAGGTGACAAACTGAACGTATATTTATGGATTATTTATCTGTGTTTGTGTGTGTGTGTGTTCCCAGCCCAGTTCACAGCGATATCAACCGGCAGAGAACGATAAAAGTAATAATCCCGAATATCAATAATGATATCTCAAAAACCCTGCTGCACAAACGTGGCTGCAAGGCATTTTCACTGCTCAGAGCATCCCCCCCCTCCATGCCCAGGGGCTAAACCAAAGCTCAAGGGAATTTTAGGCCAAAAAAAAAGGGATTTTTCTGAGGAATTTGCTCAGCACAGGAGCTGTGAGTGAGAGCAGCACGTGCTCGAGCAGACGGGGCTTCATCCCCTTCAGGTTGTGCAGAGGCATTTCTGTCTCGCTTCGACCTCCAGGGTATTTTATTTATTTGTTTTTTTTTTTTTTTAATCTATTTATTTATTCATTTCTTTATTTTTCACATTGAGTTTTTTGTTGGTTTTGTTGTTGCCCAAAAAATGCCAGCCAAAAGCAAAGCACAGAATGAGATTTTTCATCCTGGCCGGGCGTGGATTTGGGCTGATTCCCGTGGAGCGATGCAAGTTTGAGTCGTTAATTTTTAGGAATAGGCGGGAGATTTATCTCAGCTGCTCAGACAGCTTGAAAAGATTAAAAATATACAGGAAAAAAATACACAAAAAATGAATATAGAAGCAAAGGGGACCTGGATTTTGTCTTTGCTGAGCGATACGACACCACAGAGAACGAGGCGCTGACTTTTATTTTTCCTTTTTTCCCTTCATTTGCCCAGTCTGTGGGGTTTTTAGGGACTTTTCCCATCCCTTGTGATTTTTGGGGAGTTTTCCCATCCCTTGTGGTTGCCGGGATGCGGGCTGGGAAGTGCAGCAGGGGCAGGCAGGGCAATAATTGCAATATTTGATCCCGCTGGAGCTCGGGCCCTTTTCTGTTCCCGGAGTGTTTCCTCTGGCACGGGCTCGCAGGAAAATACTTTCTGGCACTGCTTTGGATTAAACCCTGGAATAATCTCCCGGAGGAAGTGGCGGGAGGCCAATTGGCGAGCCAATTAAAACAACGGCTCGCGATTAACCCCTTCAGGGCCGCAGAGCACGCGCCTGGGGAATTGAGCCAAGCGAAGTGTTGGAAGATCCAGAGGTTAAACCAACCTCGAGCTGTGGCTTCCCTTCTGCACCGTTCCCAGGGAATTCGGATTTTTACTGTCCCTGCTTGTGGCCAGAACTGACTCTGAGCTGCCCGGAGAGGGTGTTCAGGCCAGATCATTGCCACCTATACATTGGCCATATAGACATGATATATATCTATACATTATGCATATTAAACATTATACTTATTATTCATTAGACATATTATCTATTATACATATTTATAAGGTATATGTGTATACACATATACACTATATACATATATATATTGTCATATATACATTGGCCATATATACATTATATCTATTTATACATTGTATAAATGTATAATGTATACATTTATACATTATACATATTTATACATGTATACACATATATATTATATATACACACACACATATATATATATATATATACATTTTATCTATCTATACATTATACATATTTATACATGTATACACATATATATACACATATATATATTGCCATATATACATTGGCCATATATACATTTTATCTATCTATACATTATACATATTTATACACTATACATATATACATTTTATATATATACAGACATATAGATATTGCCATATATACATTGGCCATATATATATGATATCTATTTATACATTATACACATTATACATTATACATATTATACATTATACATATCTATAAATGTATACACATATAAAATACATATAGATATTGCCATATATACATTGGTTTTTGTTGTTTTTTTAAAGGAACTGTTTTTGACAATGGCGCTAAGTCTGATGGGTTTTGTCTGATGGGTATATATATTATACATATTTATACATGAACACACATACATTATATATAACTATATACATACATACATATAGATATTGCCATATATACATTGGTTTTTTGGTTTTTTTGGGTTTTTTTTTAAGGAGTTGTCTGTGACAATGGTGCAAAGTTCGATGGGTAGAAATATTATACACATTTATACATGAATACACATATACATTATATATACATATAGATATAGCCATATATACATTGCTTTTTTTTGGGTTTTTTGTTTTTTTTATGGAGCTGTCTGTGACAATGGCGCTAAGTCTGATGAGTATAAATATTATACATATTTATACATGAATACACAGATACATTATATATATATATGGCCATATATACATTGGTTTTTGGGAGTTTTTTGGGTTTTTTAAGGAGCTGTCTGTGACAATGGCACTAAGTCTGATGGGTAGAAATATTATACATATTTATACATTAATACATACACACACACACATATATATATATAAATATATATCCATATATACATTGTTGTTTTGTTTTTTTGGGGTTTTTTTAAGGAGCTGTCTGTGACAATGGCGCTAAGTCTGATGGGTAGAAATATTATACATATTTATACATGAATACACATATACATTATATATATATATATATGGCCATATATACATTGGTTTTTGGGGGTTTTTTGGTTTTTTTAAGGAGCTGTCTGTGACAATGGTGCTAAATCTGATGAGTAGAAATATTATACATATTTATACGTGAATACACATATACATTATATATATATATATATGGCCATATATACATTGGTTTTTGGGAGTTTTTTGGTTTTTTTTAAGGAGCTGTCTGTGACAATGGCGTGAGTCTGATGGGTAGAAATATTATACATATTTATACATGAATACACAGATACATTTTATATATATATATATATGGCCATATATACATTGGTTTTTGGGAGTTTTTTGGTTTTTTTTTAAGGAGCTGTCTGTGACAATGGCGTGAGTCTGATGGGTAGAAATATTATACATATTTATACATGAATACACACACACACACACACATATATATATAAATATATATCCATATATACATTGTTGTTTTGGTTTTTTGGGGTTTTTTAAGGAGCTGTCTGTGACAATGGCGCTAAGTCTGATGGGCTTGGTCTCTTTCTTTTTTGTTATCCTCCCGCCTGGCCGGGCGGGCTGTGATTCCTGGGAGCGATATCTCACCGGGAATGAATGGCAGCAGGGAGACAAAGAGCTGGCTTTGTGCGCTGATGAATTCGGAGAGCATGTGGGTGGCTGCTGAGCAGCACTCCCTTCCCGCAGCCTCCTGCCACCCAGCTTCGCTTTCCTGGTGTTTTCCTCTGGAAAAAAAAAAAAAAAATGGGAATGTAGAGCAAATCAAGGGGCTCGGGGAGAAAATGCTCCCCCAGTAAATTAGGGTGACTCAGGTGGTGTTAAAGGTCTTGAAGGGAGCAGGATCTGGGCTGGCGTTAATTTAATAATTGTTATCGTGATCATCTCACAGCTTCCTCTGCTTTTGCTCGCGGTTACATCCATGAATAATAAAGCGCCTGGAGCTGTGGGTTTGCTGCAGGAAATGCTAAAATTGGTGTCGGATCATTCCCAGGCATCCCCTGGGGTCCCTCCCTGTGCTTTCCCAGGTGGTCCCGGGCAGGTGCCAGGTGTCCCCTGCCTGCAGGGTGGCATTTCCTCTGCAGGGTGGCAGCTCCAGGGATCGGCACACGGAGCTGGCTCCTGCCGGGAGCAGGGACAGGGACTCAGCTGGAGCAAAACCCACTCGTTTTTCAGAGCTGAGCAGCGTTTACTGGAGGGTGATGTGTCTGTGCTCCTCTCCTGGCGTGCAAATTCCCCCCTTCCCTCTCCCTGCCTTCCTCCCTTTGGCAAGGATTCCTGTGGGGCACAAGGTGGGAGCGTCTAAACCTGGCCTAAAACCCAACAGAGCCCCCCTTTCCTCCCATGTCCTGCTTTGAGCAGGATTTCCTGGGGGCTGCAGCCCAAATTTGGCTCTGCTCTTGCCCTTCTGGAGCTTTTTCCCTGCTGTTTTCTGTGGAATAATTCTGAATTCCTGCTCCATGAAACCCCCCGTGGCCTCCTCGCTGTCCTGCCCACACCTGCCTTGTTCCCCAGGCTCTCCCCTAAATCAGCTTTCTCCAGGAAAGGGAAAATGAATAAAGCAAGAGGACAAAACCAGCTGATTTTGGGGAGACCCTGGGGGGAAGCTGCCCCTTGGGATTTAATTTTTTGAGACCAGGCAATGCCTACTTCCCCTGGGAAGTTTTGTTGTTGTTGTTGTTTTTTATCTTTTCTGTGTCCTCCAGCGCCCAGGGATGGGTTGGGACAGGCACAGACCCCCAGGGAGGGATCCTGTGGGCATTTCCCCCATTCCTTCACCTCCCAGGGCTGGCATTCCTTTCTCTCAGCCAGGAAAGGAACATCTGGTTCCAGGAGGAGCCCTGGGAGGTGTCACAGGCTCACTGCTCACTCCTGTTTCCTGCTTTCCTCCAGCTTTTCCAACAGCTGCTCTTACTCAGCCACAAACTCTGCACATCCAGTCACAAAAATCTGGAATTTTTTTTTCCCTCTCAGCTTCCCAGTCCCTTCCAGAGCCCAGGGTTTGAGTGGTGCTGTGAGATTTGGGACCTTGGGTTTGGAGCTGCTGCTGGAATGGCAGCACTTGGTGGCACAGAGAGGCAGCAGAGACTTCAGCCAAAGGGATTTTTAACCCACAGGTCTCAGCCAGGACAATTTTGGGGTTTTTTTTGAGGCTACTTCTAGCCCTGGGTATTGCAGCCTGTGTTTGAAAAGCTTAGAAATGGCTGAGAAGTTACAATACAGGAAATAAATCAATTGAATATTTATTTAATAACACATTTAATGGCCATTTAATCACCAGGAGCATGTGCTTGGAGCAGTCATCCCTCCTTCCCTCCTGAGAATGCTCCGAGCAGGGAAATCCCTCCTTGGAACCTGTGCGTGGAGCACCCAGATGTGCACACAAACAAATTCCTCTCATTTTTATCCCCAAAAATTCAATTTGCAGGTGCACTTTGCACAGCCAGAGCTCAGCAGCTTCATTTCCCACCCTGGGAGTTCATTCCCAGAGCACATCCAGGTGTAGGAGAGCTCAAATGTGCCAAATCAGTGGGGAAAGAGTTTAAACCTGGCTTAAAACCCAACAAAACCTCAGTTTTCTCACGTCCTGCTTTGAGCAGGATCCTCCTGTGGGCTGCAGCCCAAACTTGGCTCTGCTCTGGCCCTTCCTGAGTTTTTTTCCCTGCTTTTCCAGCCACTGGTGCTGTTTTCTGTGGAATAATTCTGAATGCCTGCTCTCCTCTGCCATGGAAATCGCTCGTGGCCTCCTCACTGCAGAGCCAGGATCAAAGAAAGAGCAAAGGAAAATGCTTTGCTCCTCTGGGATAATCTCCTGCCCCAATCCTTACAGGAAAGGGAGGGAATTCAGCCAAAAATGATGAGCTTGGAACGAGGGAACGAACCTGGGTGCTCATTTCACCCTTCCTTCCCGTGAGCTGGTGTTCTGGAGAGGTTTGACTGGTGGTTAATGCAGATCCAAACCCATCTGTGCGTCTTGAAGAGACCTTCCAGACCATCGAGTCCAGCCCAGCCCCAACCCCTCAGCTAAACCCTGGCCCCCAGTGCCACATCCAGGCTTGTTTTAAACACACCCAGGGATGGGGACTCCACCACCTCCCCGGGCAGCCATTCCAGAACTTTATCACTCTTGCCATGAAAAGCTTTTTCCTGCTACCCAACCTGTATTTCCCTTGGGGCAGCTGAGGCTGTGTGCTCTGGTTCTGTCAGCTCCTGGAGAAAGAGCCCAAGCCCAGCTGGCCACAGGCACCTTTCAGGAGCTGCAGAGAGTGCTGAGGCCACCCCTGAGTCTCCTTTTCTGCAGGCTATTTCCACGGGATGGGTGGGAACGAGCTGCTCCCTGTCCTCCTCTCAGGGTGGGAGGTGCCACAGGGGTGTCCCCAAATCCTTTCACGTCCCACGTGGCCAAGGGCCAGGTAAAAGTGATGATCCTGAGCATGGACAGAGCAGATTTTGAGAAGGGAGATTGTGGAATCGTGGAGTGCTTTGGGATGGAAGGGACCTCAAAGCCCTTTCCAACCCAAATTTGGAAATTCCCAGGTGCTCTTCCGCTCTCCCAGGTGCTCCGAGCCCCCTTGGGCACTTCCAGGGACGGGGCAGGGACATTGTCCAGCCCGCTGCCACGGGGTGTGGCACAGTGGTGCTGAGGGGACGCTTGTGCCAGAAACCCTGACAGCTGTTGGCTCTTTGGGGACCATTCCACCGGGAGGAAAGGTGGGGATCGCAGACTGGGCCTGTTCTACCCACAGGGACCAGGTCTGGGGCAAGCCTGGCTTAGGGAGAGCAGCTGGGGCTGCTCCGGGTGCCCAGGGCTGGGCTGCTGCTCAGACCCTCCCCCTCACCTGGCTCAGGTGTCCCTGAGGTCAGAAATCCATGGAGGAGCAGGGGTGACCCCAGCTGTGACCACTCAACTCTCTGGAGAGCCTCAAGCTCTCCCACTCCCCTGGCTCAGGTGTCCCTGAGGTCAGAAATCCATGGAAGAGCAGGGAAAAGCTGGATGACTCCAGCCTCTGACCACTGGAGCCTCTGGAGGCCCTCAAGCTCTCCCAGTCACCTGGCTCAGGTGTCCCTGAGGCCAGAAATCCATGGAGGAGCAAGAAAAAGCTGGATGACCCCAGCTGTGACCACTCGACCCTCTGGAGGGCCTGAGGTTGCTCAGGTTCTCCCCCTCACCTGGCTCAGGTATCCCTGAGGACAGAAATCCATGGGAGAGCAGGGGAAAGCTGGATGACCCCAGCTGTGACCACTGGAGCCTCTGGAGGGCCTGAGGTTGCTCAGGTTCTCCCACTCCCCTGGCTCAGGTGTCCCTGAGGCCAGAAATCCATGGAGGAGCAGGGGTGACCCCAGCTGTGACCACTCAACCCTCTGGAGGCCCTCAAGCTCTCCCCCTCACCTGGCTCAGGTGTCCCTGAGGTCAGAAATCCATGGAGGAGCAGGGGTGACCCCACCTGTGACCACTGGAGCCCCTGGAGGGCCCCAGGAGTGGTCACAACCTGCCAGGAGCCTCTCAGGAGTTCTCAGCCCATGGCTTGTCCCTGGCTCTGCCAAGTGTCCCCAAGTTTTGTGGGAGACGGGAGGGATGTGGATGGTTTGGGACGTCTGTGAAGGCCAGCAGGAAAAGGAAAAAAAAAGCCTTTTTTTGTTCTCCTCTTGCCTTCCTGGTGGGGTAGAAGTGGTGGAAGGGCAGGGGAGAGCCAGGGAGGGCGTGTTGGGTGGAGGGCTCAGCTGGACAATGTGGATGAGCAGGAAACAGCTCCAGGAGAGGAGCTGGGCAGGAGAAGCCAGCCAGATTAAATCATCTTTCGTCATTTTACATCATTCTTGGGGAAAATATCCAGTTTCCTGAGGTACTAAAGGAAAACTTACCTGGCACCTCACGTGGTGCCAATCCATTTTATTCCCTTTAATGGTTATCTGCATGAGAAACCTTGCAATAAAAGTAATCAAAAATTTCCAGAGGATCCAGTAGAAACTGAATAAGTTGTTCTGTGGGGATTTTTTAATTGATTCAATCGATTTCCCTATAAAACTGGATAATTTGTGGAGCATCTTTAGTCTATTAGCTTTCCTTCTCCACAAATGTTATTTTCTTAAATTAAAAAAAAAAAATATATATATATAAAATTATAGGATTTTTTGCTTATATTCAGAGTCTAAAATGATGTCTGCTCATGATTCTGGGACTCTGGGAGGGAGCTGGGTCTGCTGCTGGAGGTGGAGGGGGGTTTGGTGGGCAAAGAGGAAACCCAGGAAACGCTGAGAACATTCCTTCTCGCTGGGAATGAATCTGGGGCTGAGAGCAGAGCTCCTCAGGCCCTGAAGTGGTTCTGCAGAGCAGGCACGGTCCAGGTTTTATTGCCTCTGGAAGAGCACGCAGACACTTGGCAGGAGAGTCCAGAAAATCAGGAGGTAAATGCAAACTGCAGGTCCCGTGGTCAAATCCTGCCTTCTCTCCTTCTCCCAAACTCCAGGAAAAGTCTTTTAGGGCAGGAAAAAAAAATATCACAAATGAGTTTTCGATCTTCTGTCCCAGACAAGGGGCTTCTACGAGGATTTTGGTGCAGGAAATGTTTCCTTTGGTGCTCCTTGGATAGACCTGTAATTTTTGGAGTGCTGGAGGTTACAGAGGGGAAGGAGACTCAGAGCCCTCCCCTGGCACAGGCCGAAAGGACAGCTGGAAAAATGGAACAGCTGGAAAGATAAAACAGCTGGGAAGATAAAACAGCTGGAAAAATAGCACAGGGATGGGATGGGATGGGATGGGATGGGATGGGATGGGATGGGATGGGATGGGATGGGATGGGCAGGAGAAGGGAAGGCACAGACACAGGTGGGACTGAAGGCAAAGCCCCAAGTTGATTTAGAACCCGAATTTAAATGGTGAGAGGGCTGTGGGTGATGCAGGTGGGCAAAATAAAAGTGGGTTGGGGTCATGGCTGCTCTCTGGTCTGCCCCTGCTGTGAGAACAGCCTGGCTGGGGTGAGGTGGGAGATGAGGGTGCTGCCAGCTGAGAATTGGCCTGGGCAGCTCAGCAAAGGAGGGATTGGAAGGCAGGGCAGGAGGTGCCCGTGGAGTTTTTCTGGATTTCCTCCCCGGTGTAGGTTGGGTATCAGGAAAAAGTTTCTCATGGCAAGAGTGAAAAAGTTCTGGAATGGCTGCCCGGGGAGGTGGTGGAGTCCCCATCCCTGGGTGTGTTTAAAACAAGCCTGGATGTGGCACTGGGGGCCAGGGTTTAGCTGAGGGGTTGGGGCTGGGCTGGACTCGATGGTCTGGAAGGTCTCTTCCAGCCCAGGGATTCTGTGATTCTGTGATTCTGTGAATTCTGTGATTCTGTGAGCAGCCGCACCGGGGGACACACAAGGGGTGATCTGATCCCCAGACCAGGATCCCCAGCACTCCCAGAGCAGAGCTGAGCTCATTCCCACCTCCTCACCTCAGGGACATCAAGAACTCATCTTCAGGGGTGTGGCACTGGGCCCTGCTCTTCTCTCAACCCTTTTTTAGTGTTTTCCCAAAAATGTCACCACAGATGGGGATGGCTCCGGGGCTGTGCTGGGCCCCAGGAGCATTTTTCCCCTTGCTGTTGAAAAGCTTTGTGTGATCTCAGCGTTGTCCTCGGGATCTGCCTCTTCCCTGCCATGTTCTCCATCCATGGATGTGTCACTCCTGGAAGCCTCTGGTCACTGTGGGGTGTCCATGCTCTGTCCCAAGGATGTCACAGTCTGTGGTGCTGTGACGAGCCACTGTTGGGTCTCTGGAGAATACCCCTGACCTGGCCTGGAGCAGGTTCTGTGTTCTCCCTGAGGTGGAGATTGCTGTGTAATGGCTGAAATTCCAATTTTGGCTGCATTTGTGCCTTGCCTATAAATCCAATGTGTATGGGTACAGTCAAGGTTTAGCTCTGGCCCATGAAGTACGAGCTCTTCTGTGCCACCAGGGTGTAAATCCTCTTTAAAATTGAAAATATGGAATTATTGAGGCTGGAAAAGAGCTCCAAGATCATCCAAGCCAACCTGGAGCTGAATCCCAGCTAAACCCTGTTCTCCAGTGCCACATCCACAGGTTTTTGATGCTTCAGGGATGGGCACTCCAAACCCCCCTGGGCAGTTCCAAGGCCTGAGCCCCCTTTCCATGGGGAAATTCCTGCTGATTGCACCCTGAGCCTGCCCTGGCCCAGCCTGAGGCCATTCCCTCTCCTCCTGTCCCTGTTCCCTGGAGCAGAGCCCGACCCCCCCGGCTGTCCCCTCCTGGCAGGAGCTGTGCAGAGCCACAAGGTCCCCCCTGAGCCTCCTTTTCTCCAGGCTGAGCCCCTTCCCAGCTCCCTCAGCCTCTCCTGGGGCTCCAGACCCTTCCCAGCTCCCTCAGCCTCTCCTGGGGCTCCAGCCTCCCTTCCCTGCCCTGGACTCACCCCAGCCCCTCAGAGGCACCAGGGTGTTCATAAATTAAACTTTCCCATTCTGAGAACACCCCAGAGGATTTTGCTGTCTCCATTCCTGGAAAACTCTCGGGTTTTGAGCACTTCCAGCATTCCTGTGCCTGTGCAGAGCTGCAAAACCTTGTCCAGCCCCGAGGTGCAAACAGCTGGGAACAGAAGGATTTGGGGCAGGAGGGGTCAGTCCTTCTCCAACCCTCACCTCCCCTCCTTCCACGCAAAAGGGGGCTGGGAAGGAGAGGTGAGCGGTGGAATTTGTACAGAGGTGACGGCCTCAGGTGCTTCCCAAAGAGGTAAAAACCTTCCCCTCGTGTTCTCCTCACTTCCAGCATCCCAAATTCCTCCTGCTTCCCCTGCCCAGCTCTGAGCCAGGTCATTTCCCAGCGCAGAGGTCCTGGAACATGTGTGCTACATGAATGTGTTGTCAAAAATAAAGGAGCACGAGAGAGGGGCTGGGGCCGCTCCCACCCCTGCCCTGGGGGTCTCTCAGAGGAATTTGGGTTTTGCTGTTGATGGAAGCAGCTGGAATCTTTGGATGGAAGTGGAAAGGCTGATCCAACATCAAGACAAGGAAAATCATGGCTGGGGTGAGGGGAAATTCATCCTGAGAGCACAGGAAGGTGAGATCTGACACGGGGCAGGGCATTTCGGTCGCAGGAGTCAAACTCCGCAGCCTGAGCTGCCCTGGGGCACCACGGCCGCACATTTTGGGTGCTGGCACACCCTGGACACTGCCAGGGCTGTTTTATAGCATAATTCAGGTGAAATCCTGCCCGTTACAGACATTTGTGGGACGTTTTTATCCCTCCAGATCCTACAGACGCCGCTCAGTGCTCCTTTGGGGCATCATCTGTGCTGCCAGTTCCCATAACAACTTGTGAATTCAGCACCGCAAAGCTGCTTTTTAATTATTATTAAAAAAAAAAAAAAAAAAAAAAAAAAAAAAGAAGAAACCCAGCCCAAATTCTCTTGTCTTTTGTCAGCTCCTGAAGCACTCAGATCTCTGGCAGGCTGCCTCTTCTTTTCTCCTCCTCTTTTCCTTGTTTTCCATGAAAAGGAGCCCGGGCTTACACTGAGAAGGGCCATTGCCATTATTTAAAAAGAAAAAGGAATATTGCCTATCCAGCTTTGCAGATACTGGGCCTTGGCAAACACTGGGAGTGGAAAGGAGGGGGATGAAAAGGTTTGGGTGTGCTGGGTGCTGATTTGGGTGATGGATTGGGCTCTTCAGCATCTCCCTGACAGGTTTATTTAGAGCTTCTCTTTGCTCCGGCTTTCCCCAGGCAGTGCCACTCATTCCGGGCACTCCAAAGGAGTTAAAACCGAGTTTAAGCGCAGGAAAGGGGGATAAATACCGGCGATAAAACTCCCACCGGCAGCACCCCCGGCCAGGGACCACTCCCTCCCCTGCCCTGGGGGTCTCTGCAAAGGAATTTGGTTTTTTCCTGGTGATGGAAGCAGTTGGAGGATTTAGATGGATGTGGAAAGGCTGAGCCCGACATCCAGACAAGGAAAATCACGGCTGGGGTGAACTAAGATTGCAATGTTTTCAGTCCTGAGCTCAGCAAGATGAGAATTGAGGCAGGAGAAGTGGGGAGGGGTTTTTTGGGTGTGTAAAACACGGCTGAATCCTGGGGGGAAATGCCCAAATATTTTATAACTCGACATTTTTCCGTGTGGACATTTATAGCCCACACTCACCATTACCAAGGAATAAAAATTATCATTTAGAAATTATGATAAAAATTATGATAAAATCAGAGATGAAGCCATCCCTGTTCCTATAAGTTCTTTGCCCTCACTGAGGTTTCCTTGCCCAGGTTTAAAAAGTTACTTTTAATTCACCATCTTGAATGGAAGGCACTAAAGGGTGGGGCAGAAATTTGTGCCACTGCTTTTCTCTTCCTTTCAGAGAATCCCAGAATGTTTTGGGTCAGGAGGGACCATAAATCCCATCCCATCCCACCCCTGCCATGGCAGGGACACTTCCCACCCTCCTAGGCTGCTCCAAGCCCTGTCCAGCCTGGCCTTGGACACTTCCAGGGATAAAAATTTTAATTTTTTTTCCACAAAAACTCAGTGAAAAGTGGTCTGAATTCAGCCTTACAGCTGGGCCATCAGATGTGACTCTGCAGACAGAGAAATTCTGCAAATGTTGGCACCCAAGGAATTGGAATTGTGTTGGGATGGAGCCACGTGGCATCATCTGAGCTGGGAATGGAAAATACAAGGAGCTGTGAGCAAAACCTGTGCTCTGGGCAGTTAATTGCTGGGGTTTATAATTAGTAGCCACGCCAGATTTTAATGCAGTGCTCAGTCTGTGCAGTGGAAGGGTTAAAATCCTGAATTTATCTGAGGACCATCCATCCAACCTCTGCCAGGCATGAATTCCTGGGGTTGGTGCTTTTAAGGACAATGCGCCGCTGCTGAGGAGGAGGAATATTCCCATTTGAACTCGATTATCTGGCAATTTCGGTGCAATTGCATGAAAACAAAATTAAAGTTACATTAAGGTGCTGTAGATAATGGGTCGACCTTGCTGATATCACTGGCCTGGGTTTCTTGGCTTGTTCGCCCAGGAGCAGAACGACACAGAAAAAAATGCACAAAAAGAAAGGAAAAGAACCTTTTCGTGGATGTAAATCCCAATTTTTGAACATAATGGGATAAATCAGGGTCGTGGGGCCAGCCACAATCTTGGCACTTTGCAAATAAACCTCCTTTAATTAAAGCTCGTCTCTTCCTTCCCATGATTTTTAGGAAAAGCAAATGAGGCAGAGCTGTGCTGGCTGCAGCACCAGGAACATTCCCGTTAATCCTTGGGGATGTTCCTGCCCTGCTGCTGCTGGGACAGCACCGGGGTGGCAGCGAGACAGGGACATGGAGGGGCTGGAGCGTGTCCAGAGCAGGGGATGGAGCTGGGAAAGGGTCTGGAGCCCCAGGAGAGGCTGAGGGAGCTGGGAAGGGGCTCAGCCTGGAGAAAAGGAGGCTCAGGGGGGACCTTGTGGCTCTGCACAGCTCCTGACAGGAGGGGACAGCCGGGGGGGTCGGGCTCTGCTCCAGGGAACAGGGACAGGAGGAGAGGGAACGGCCTCAGGTTGCACCAGAAGAAGTTTAGGTTGGATTTTAGTAAAAATTCTTTCATGGAAAGGGTGATCCAGCCTTAGATGGTGGAATCACCATCCCTGAAGTCTTCAAAAAACCCGTGGATGAGGCACTTGAGGTCGTGGCTCAGTGGTGACCATGGTGGTGGTGCTGGGCTGATGGTTGGACTCAAAGATCTCAGACATTAATCCCAACCTTAGTGATTCCAGGATTCCATGTTTCAATGATTCCATGACTCCATGGTCCCATGACTCCATGATTCCAGGATTCCATGTTTCAATGATTCCATGACTCCATGGTTCCATGATTCCAGGATTCCAATGTTCCATGATTCCATGGTTCCATGGTTCCATGGTTCCATGGTTCCATGATTCCATGGTTCCATGATTCCATGATTCCATGGTTCCATGATTCCAATGTTCCATGATTCCAGGATTACATGGTCCCATGCTTCCGTGATTCCATGTTTCCATGTTTCCATGGTTCCATGATTCCACTGTCCCATGCTTCTGTGATTCCATGATTCCATGTTTCCATGATTCCATGTTTCCATGATTCCAATGTTCCATCATCCAGGCTTCCCTGATTCCATGGTTCTGTGATTCCATGGTTCCATGTTTCCATGGTTGCATGATTCCATGGTTCCATGCTTCTGTGATTCCATGGTTCCCTGATTCCATGACTCCATGGTTCCATGATTCCATGGATCCATATTTCCATGGTTCCATGTTTCCATGGTTCCATGATTCCAATGTTCCATGATTCCAGGATTACATGGTCCCATGCTTCCGTGATTCCATGACTCCATGTTTCCATGGTTTCATGATTCCATGAGTCCATGATTCCATGTTTCCATGATTCCATGACTCCATGTTTCCATGGTTCCATGATTCCATGGTCCCATGCTTCTGTGATTCCATGTTTCCATGTTTCCATGTTTCCATGACTCCATGTTTCCATGGTTGCATGGTTCCATGCTTCTGTGATTCCACGGTTCCCTGATTCCATGACTCCATGGTTCCATGATTCCAGGATTCCGTGCTTCCATGGTTCTAGGAGTCCATGGTTCTGTGATTCCATGGTCCCATGATTCCATGACTCCATGTTTCCATGGTTGCATGATTCCATGGTCCCATGCTTCTGTGATTCCATGTTTCCATGTTTCCATGGTTCCATGATCCATGGTTCCATGGTCCCATGGTTCCATGATTCCATGACTCCATGTTTCCATGGTTCCATGATTCCATGGTCCCATGCTTCTGTGATTCCATGTTTCCATGCTTCCATGGTTCCATGACTCCATGTTTCCATGGTTGCATGGTTCCATGCTTCTGTGATTCCATGTTTCCCTGATTCCATGTTTCCATGGTTCCATGATTCCAGGATTCCGTGCTTCCATGGTTCCAGGAGTCCATGGTTCTGTGATTCCATGGTTCCCTGATTCCATGACTCCATGTTTCCATGGTTCCCTGATTCCATGACTCCATGATTCCATGGTTCCATGATTCCCTGATTCCATGACTCCATGGTTCCACTGTTCCAGGGACAGGTTCCGGGGGTGCAGAACCCAATTTGCTAATTGGCTGATTTGCTAATTGGCTCCGCCAGCTCATTCCCACGGCCCTGGGGAAACGCGGGAGTCCCGTGGGGAGCTGGGCCAGCAGCAGGAGCCGGCTCCAGCGCCCCCAGCTCCTGGCCCAGCCTGGGGGACATTTGCCAGCCCTCACCCGAGCCCCGCAGCCCCGGCTGTGCCAGGGCCTTGTGCAACTTCCCCTCCTCTTATTTGTCCGAGCCCTGGCTTTTGTGTGCCTCCCTCTCCGGATCAATGGGAGATGTTGCTCAATTCTGGAGCTGCTGGAAATCCTGGCGCTGCCCGGGCTGCCCCAGGAGCACGTGGAAGGTGTTCCTGGTGTCCCTTCTTAAGGGGCTGCGGCATTTTTTCCGTCTTTCAGAGAATCCCGGAATAGTTTGGGTTGGGAGGGACCTTAAATCCCACCCAATGCCACCCTGCCATGGGCAGGGACACCTTCCATGATCCCAGGCTGCTCCAAGCCCCGTCCAGCCTGACTGGGGACACTTCCAGGGATAGGAATTTTATTTTTTTCCATAAAAACGCAGTGAAAAGGGCTCTAAACTCAGCCATACGGATGCATTTTTGGGAAGCAGGGCACCACCCTGGTGCCTCCCTGAGATCGTGTCCCCAATCCAGGTGTAGGAGAGGCGGAGGGAGCAGAGCCCGGAGCCCCAAGAGCAGGTGAGGATTTTCAGGCGTGTGTGACTCAGAGCCAGTTTTCATGGGAGCTGTAAAGATCCCCTTCCCCAAAGCCAGGACTTCTGCCATGACAAATTTCCAGCTGGAGTGCGGAGCTCAGAGGGTTCTGTAGGGGAATTTTTACTTGGGGTGAGGCATTGATTTCGCATTTGCTTTTCTGACTCTGCTGCTAAAATTATTATTCCAGTCGGACTGAGCTGATCCTTGCTGATTTAAGTGTCTAAAATAAAGTTATGAACGAGCTGTGTTTTCCATGAGTAACGTTCCCATTCATCCCTGACTTCATGGCAGTGAAATCATTCCCAAGAAGCAACGAGTGGGCTTGGAAAACACCGGAATCATTTCGAGATGATAATTTAGTTCATCACGCTGGAAGTTTTACATTTATTTACATTTTGTGAGGGGAAGGTGAGAGCCCATCAGGATCAGCTTTTAGGGAGTCTTTCCCTGCTCATTCCTTTGATTTTTGTCACCAAATTCCAGAGGCTCCAGTGTCACCTGCCAGAGTCATTGGTGTCATTTCCCTGCATCTTTTTTCCCACTTAAATAGGAAAACTGGGCTTCCACCCCACTTCTACTCCCTGAACTCTGAATTAGCCTCAAATATTACCCCTGAGAAATGGCAATTTTAGCTTTTCCAGATGTGATTGGATTAAAACTGGATTTGGGCAGCGGTGGGATCGATGCCTGCGAGTTTTCGGGATGTTTTCCCTGCGCATCCTCCCAGGGAACAACCCAAGCTGGGATCCTGCAAAGCTCTTGGCACGGGGAGGAGCTGGAAGAGCTCAGCCCCTCGGAGCTGGATGTGAGCTTGGCTCTTCCCCTGGTTTATTTTCGAGGCCGCGGCAAAATCCTTCCCGAGGGCGGGCTCTGGATGGGGCTGTCCCCGGACATCGCTCTGCTCCTGAAAAATCCCATCTTGAGGTGCTGCTGGCAGCGTTCGGGCATTTGGATCCCCTCGTCAACTCGAATTAACCCCTTTGCTGCTGGGCCAGGCAGCGCTGAGCGCCCGAGCTCCGGGCGGGGTTAAAATGTCCCTGAGAGGGGACAAAACCTGCACTCGGGGCCGGGCTGTGCGTGGAGAGGCTGCCAGGGTGTCCCTGAGTGGGGACAAAACCCACTTTTACATCGAGTTTGTGTGGAAAAGCTCTCTAGATGTCCCTGAGTGGGGACAAAATCCACTTTTACATCGAATTTGTGTGTGGAGAGGCTGCCAAGGTGTCTCTGAGGGGGACAAAATCCACTTTTACATCGAGTTTGTGTGTGAGAGGCTCCCAAGGTGTCTCTGAGGGGGACAAAATCCACTTTTACATCGAGTTTGTGTGTGAGAGGCTCCCAAGGTGTCTCTGAGGGGGACAAAATCCACTTTTACATCGAGTTTGTGTGTGAGAGGCTCCCAAGGTGTCTCTGAGGGGGACAAAATCCACTTTTACATCGAGTGTGTGTGGAAAAGCTCTCTAGATGTCCCTGAGTGGGGACAAAATCCACTTTTACATCAAGTTGGTGTGTGAGAGGCTCCCAAGGTGTCTCTGAGGGGGACAAAATCCACTTTTACATCGAGTTTGTGTGTGGAGAGGCTCCCTAGATGTCCCTGCGTGGGGACAAAATCCACTTTTACAGCAGATTTGTGCGTGGAGAAGCTCCCAAGGTGTCTCTGAGGGGGACAAAATCTGCACTTGGGACAGGCTGTGCATAAAGAGGCTCCCAAGGTGTCTCTGAGTGGGGACAAAATCCACTTTTACATCGAGTTTGTGTGTGAGAGGCTCCCAAGATGTCCCTGCGTGGGGACAAAATCCACTTTTACAGCAGATTTGTGTGTGGAGAAGCTCCAAGATGTCTCTGAGGGGGACAAAATCTGCACTTGGGACAGGCTGTGCATAAAGAGGCTCCCAAGATGTCCCTGAGTGGGGACAAAATCCACTTTTACAGATTTGTGCATGGAGAGGCTCCTAAGATGTCCCTGAGTGAGGACAAAATCCACTTTTACGTTGAGTTTGTGTGTGGAGAGGCTGCCAGGGTGTCCCTGAGGAGGGACAAAATCTGCACTCAGGGCAGGGCTGTGCATGGAGAGGGGCTGCCAAGATGTCCCTGAGGGGGACAAAATCCACTTTTACATCAAGTTTGTGTGTGAGAGGCTCCCAAGGTGTCCCTGAGTGGGGACAAAATCCACTTTTACATCGAGTTTGTGTGTGAGAGGCTCCCAAGATGTCTCTGAGGGGGACAAAATCCACTTTTACATCGAGTTTGTGTGTGAGGGGCTCCCAAGATGTCTCTGAGGGGGACAAAATCCACTTTTACATCGAGTTTGTGTGTGAGGGGCTCCCAAGATGTCTCTGAGGGGGACAAAATCCACTTTTACATCGAGTCTGTGTGTGAGGGGCTCCCGAGGTGTCTCTGAGGGGGACAAAATCCACTTTTACAACAGATTTTTGCATGGAGAGGCTTCTAAGGTGTCTGTGAGGGGTGACAAAATCCAGTTTTACAGCAGATGTGTGCATGGAGAGGCTCCCAAGGTGTCCCTGAGTGGGGACAAAACCCACTTTTACATCAAGTTTGTGTGTGAGAGGTTCCCAAGATGTCTCTGAGGGGGACAAAATCTGCACTTGGGACAGGGCTGTGCATAGAGAGGCTCCCAAGATGTCCCTGAGTGAGGACAAAATCCACTTTTACGTTGAGTTTGTGTGTGGAGAGGCTGCCAGGGTGTCCCTGAGGAGGGACAAAATCTGCACTCAGAGCAGGGATGTGCATGGAGAGGCTCCCAAGGTGTCTCTGAGGGGTGACAAAATCCAGTTTTACAGCAGATTTGTGCATGGAGAGGGTGCCAAGGTGTCTCTGAGTGGGACAAAATCCACTTTTACATCGAATTTGTGGGTGGAGAGGCTCCCAAGGTGTCCCTGAGGGGGACAAAATCTGCTCTCAGAGCAGGTTTGTGCATGAAGAGGCTCCCAAGATGCCCAGGGGGGTGACAAAATCCACTTTTACATCGAGTTTGTGTGTGAGAGGTTCCCAAGGTGTCTCTGAGGGGGACAAAATCCACTTTTACATCAAGTTTGTGTGTGAGAGGTTCCCGAGGTGTCCCTGAGGGGGACAAAATCCACTTTTACAGCAGATTTGTGCATGGAGAGGCTCCCAAGGTGTCTCTGAGTGGGGACAAAATCCACTTTTACATCGAGTTTGTGTGTGAGAGGTTCCCAAGGTGTCTCTGAGTGGGACAAAATCCACTTTTACATCGAGTGTGTGTGTGAGGGGCTCCCGAGGTGTCCCCGTGCCCGCAGGGCGCTGGCTCAGGGCTCACAGCGCTGACTTCTGCTGGAGCTGCTCTGAAGGGCCCAGCTTGAAGGAGGTTCAGGGTGTGCAGACACCTCTTCCACAATGTTCTCATCTCCTGGCGCTCCCAGATCACCCAAATTCCCCAATCAGCTGTGCCTAGGAGCAGCCTGGCTCCTAATGGGATCCGTGTGGCTTTGGGGTGCTCATTTCTATTTTTTGGGGTGCTCCTGTGTGATTTTGGGGTGCATATTCCAATTTTGGATGCTCCTGTGTGATTTTACAGTGCTGATTTATATATTTTGGATGCTCCTCTGTGATTTTGGGGTGCTGATTTCTATTTTTTGGGCTGCTCCTGTGTGGTTTTGGGGTGCTGATTTCTATTTTTTGGGCTGCTCCTGTGTGGTTTTGGGGTGCTGATTTCTATTTTTTGGGGGCTCCTGTGTGATCTTGGGGTGCTGATTTCTATTTTTGGGGTGCTCCTGTGTGTCTTTAGGGTGCTCATTTCTATTTTTGGATGCTCCTGTGTGGTTTTGGGGTGCTCATTTCTATTTTTTGGGGTGCTCCTCTGTGGTTTTGGGGTGCTGATTTCTATTTTGGCTGCTCCTGTGTGATTTTGGGGTGCTGATTTCTATTTTTTGGGTGCTCATGTGTGTTTTTAGGGTGCTGATTTCTATTTTTTGGGTGCTCCTGTGTGATTTTGGGGTGCTGATTTCTATTTTTTGGGTGCTCCGCTGTGGTTTTGGGGTGCTGATTTCTATTTTTGGGGGCTCCTGTGTGATCTTGGGGTGCTGACTTCTATTTTTTGGGTGCTCCTGTGTGGTTTTGGGGTGCTGATTTCTATTTTTGGGCTGCTCCTGTGTGGTTTTAGGGTGCTGATTTCTATTTTGGATACTCCTGTGTGATTTTGGGGTGCTCATTTCTATTTTTGGGGTGCTCCTGTGTGTTTTTAGGGTGCTGATTTCTATTTTTGGGATGCTCCTCTGTGGTTTTGGGGTGCTGATTTCTATTTTGGATGCTCCTGTATGGCTTTGGGGTGCTGATTTCTATTTTTTGGGGGCTCCTGTGTGTCTTTAGGGTGCTCATTTCTATTTTTGGATGTTCCTGTGTGATCTTGGGGTCCTGATTTCTATTTTTTGGGGTGCTCCTCTGTGGTTTTGGGGTGCTGATTTCTATTTTTTGGGTGCTCATGTGTGTTTTTAGGGTGTTGATTTCTATTTTTGGGATGCTTCTCTGTGGTTTTGGGGTGCTGATTTCTATTTTTTGGCTGCTCCTGTGTGGTTTTGGGGTGCTGATTTATAGTCTGGGCTCCCGCTCACGTTGAGTTTTGGGTTCATTTGGCAGCAGGGTGAATATCAGCCTTTAGAACAGCAAGAAATGGGAGCTGTTTTGCTCCTCTGGTGGTGTCTTGCTTCTCTTCACCTCGTTGCCTCCAAGCTGAGCGGGGTTTGGAGCATCCCTGATCCCTCCCTTCCCACCTGGAGATCCCAGCAGCCCTTCCCAGCTCTGTCCCGAGGCTTTTCCCCAGAGCTGCTCCAGCCAGGTGGAAAATCCTCCCCAGGCAGCTCCCCCAGCACTGCAGGCGTGTTTCAGGCATTCCTTACAGATTCCTGCCTTCCCAGGGATGCTCAGGAAGGGCCTGAGAGGCTGATGAGAGGATTTAGGGGATCAGGGGGGATTCCAGGGTTTTTTTTTTTCCCTTGACATGGAGCTGAGTCTCCCAATGAAAGTTCATTAAGGCAGCGCTCCACGTCAGGAATTAATGCATGGAGTGAGTCAGGAAAGAGAATTTCAATTAAATGATTAGAAATAATCAAATGATTGGCTTTAACTGAGCTGCAGCTGGCCTCGTGGTGCTGAAGGGTGTGAGCCATATTCTCCTTTTTCCAGCTGGGACACACTGGGAAGAGCAGGAATGGCACGGCCACGCTGCCCTCGGGTTGTGTTTGCTGTCTGTGCCAAGGCAGAGGAAATTCCCGCTGGAAAAGGGAATTCCAGAGGGGTTTGTGCCCTGCTGGGCATCACTGGGCACTTCAGGGACCCAGGGCCAGGAGCTGCTGCTGCTGTGCCCAGGGAAACTGAGCTGGGGAAGTCCTGCTGGAGAGAGAATGGAGAAAAATCAGCTTTTCCAGAAGGAATCTGCTGAGGAAAGGGGCTGTTGGAAATCCGGGCTTCAGGGGGGGCAGAGCAAGGTGAAATCAGCTTCACCCCCAGGCAAGGGACCTGTTCCTGCCCTGCCACCGCCGTCCTCGGGGGACTGCCCCAGCTCAGTGTCCTTGCTCCACCCTGGGAGTTTGTTTTTGTGATTCTCAGGCTGATTTCTCCTTCCCACAACCTGCCTCATTAGCAAAACACAACTCCCCAGAAATTTCTTTTCAATCTGGCGTTTCCACCCGTCAATTATCTGCAGGTTTTTATTCCCTCACACTTTTTTTTTTTCTCTTTTTCTTTTTTTTTTTTTTTTTTTTCCTTTTTCTTTTTTTGGACTTTAAATGAAACATGCAGCTTTTTCTTCTTTAACTTCTCCAAAGGGATCAGTGTTTCCAGAATCCAGAATCCCCACACTGCTGATAGCTGAACACAGGCTTTGACCAAACCTTTCAGCAGGAAACCCTGACCCTAAATGGGCAGAGGAAGAGTTTTGGGGTTACATTCCCATGCAGAGGAGGTTCACTGGAGACATTTGGCCAAAAACCCACGAGGAGGGATGAAGGAGATGATTGTGCTCTTTGATTCTCTGGTCCAGGGTTCCAGAGCAGCCTGGGGTGAGCCCAGCACCCCAAAAGTTGCTCTGAGCAGTTTCAGGTGACAGCATTGCTGCTTTCCTGGGATTCTGCCCTGCTCTTATTTCTGCAGTTGGATCTGTAGTTGCTCCTTCCCTTTTTTTTTCCTATTTTTTCCCCTTTTTTCCTATTCTGTGCAGATTTCGATGGGGCATTGACAGAGCTGGAGCAATGTGAGGGCTGATCTCTGCAGCATCACCAAGCTGGGATTTTTTTATATCACTCCAAGCCAAAGCCAGACTTTTCAGGCATTCCCACAGCTCAACCCCCTGCCCTGGCACGGTGCCTGGTGCTGCTTGTGCCACATCCCAGAGCCTGGCACCCCAAACCCTCTGATGGACACCTCTGTCCCCAGCTCTGATCTCGTGCCTGGGCCATCTGCTGCCTCTGGGGGCCTGGGCAGGGCTCTGTGTCTCAGTCTGAACAGACAGGTGTCTGCTGAGGAAGGCAGGAGCCTCCCTTGAAATGGGAAATGCAAACCCCCTCCCTCCAAATTGTTATGATTTTAAAATTAAGGGGCTCTGAGGCAAAGATATGGGAGCAGGAGTAACAGTTCTTTGCTAGGGAAATGAAAACTCCAAATGCAAGAGCACAAAGAAAGCAGTGCAGAGTCAGAGCAGGCCCTGGCAGGCTGTGGGGCAGGGTGCTGGCAGCAGTCCCATTCCATGGGGGCTCAGCCCTCCTGCAGTGCCAGCTGTGCTTCTGCTGGAGCAGGATCCTGCACAAGGCTGGAGTTTTCCTCTGGAGCTCCAGGGGTGCTTATGGAGCTCTTGTCCTTTGGGAATGCAGTGGATAAGGCTGCTGTGGTGTTGGAGAGCTCAGATTGTATCCAGGTAGGAATGCTTGGCTGCTCCCCCTGGGCGCAGCCTCTGCCCATGGGATGCTGGAATTTTCTCAGCCATGCAGGGACACTCAGTGGCCATGGACAGAAGAGATCTCCTGGAGGGAGGATTGGCTGTGGGAGAGAGAAAGAAAACTGCCCAGAGAACAGCAGAGAGCTGCCCCAGCTCTGACAGATGGGACAGAACACACCCCCAGCTGAACCTGGGCCACGCTGCCCACCAGCAGCGCGGGCTCAGCCCTGGCTGGCACAGAGGGGTTCCGATGATTTCTGGCCCTTCCTTGCCACCATCTGTTTGGGATGGAGCTGGGTTCAAAGGAGCAACCAGGCGAGAGAAAATCCCCCCTGAGCCGAGCTCAGGGACATCTCAGGACTTCTCTGCTGCCTCCAGGTGCCACCAGGCGGGCCGGGGATGTCGCCGGGGCTGGGAGCGGGCTCGTGTTGCCCGTGACAACCCGGGGTGGAGGCTGCTTGCCAGGCACACACAGACACACGTGCACGGGTTGCCATAACAACCAGCCTGGAGTTTTTATGGATCCTGGGCTCTGTTTGCCAGCATCCAAAGCACCTCCGTGGGGCTGCAATCCAGGAGGGAAAGGGCTGCCCCGGAGCTTTCCCCACCTCCAAAAAAAAAAAAAAAAAAAAAAAAAGGTTTAAATCAGGAATGATGAGCAAAAATTGTGGATTAATGATGGAAAAAGTGGGAAAAAAAGAGTCAAAAAGGGTTCAGTGCTGTGCTGGTGTTTTAAAAAAAGAGGCTTAAATCAAGAATGATGGGCAAAAATTGTGGATTAATGATGGAAAAAGTGGGAAAAGAGAGTCAGGAAGAGTTTGGTGCTGTGCTGGTGTTGTAAAGGGTCCTGGGCTCTGTTTTTCATCATCACACCTCCCAAAAAAAAAAAACAGAACAAAGCCTTAAATCAGGAATTATGGGCAAAAAGTGTGGATTAATGATGGGAAAAGAGAGTCCCGTAGGCTCAGTGCTCTGTTGGAAGCACAGGGAAAGGCTGGGCTGGAAGTGCTGGCTTTGGTGGCCCCAGCCCAGCGCCGCTGCCAGCAGAGCCACCGGTGCCAGCGGCGGCTGCAGGTGACAAATCAGGGGTGGAGATTCAGCCTCTGACCCCGGCTAAAGCTGAGAGGTGTCCCAGGAACGGGACAGGGCTGGGACAGGGCTGGGACAGCAAGTGCCACCCCCAGCCTGGGCTGAGCCCCAGCGTGGGCAGCAGGGAAAAGGGGATTCTGCTCCTCTGCCCTGCTCAGGTGATTCCTCACCTGCAGAGCTGCCCCAGCCCTGGGAATTCCAACAGCAGCAGCACCTGGAGCTGCTGGAGAGAGCCCAGAGGAATCCACAGAGCTGCTCCAGGGCTGGAGCCAGGCTGGGAGAGCTGGGGGTGCTGCCCTGGAGAGGAGAAGGCTCCAGGGAGAGCTCAGAGCCCCTGCAGGGCCTGAAGGGGCTCCAGGAGAGCTGCAGAGGGACTGGGGACAAGGCCTGCAGGGACAGGAGCCAGGGAATGGCTCCCAGTGCCAGAGGGCAGGGCTGGATGGGATCTTGGGAATTGGGAATTGTTCCCTGGCAGGGTGGGCAGGGGCTGGGCTGGAATTGCCAGAGCAGCTGGGGCTGCCCCTGGATCCCTGGCAGTGCCCAAGGCCAGGCTGGACACTGGGGCTGGGAGCACCTGGCACAGTGGGAGGTGTCCCTGCCATGGCAGGGGTGGCACCGGATGGGATTTAAGGTCCCTTCCCACCCAACCCATTTGTGGTTCAGCTGTACCAAAATTCCATGATCACCAGCCTGAATCCTACTCCCACCATAAATGACATTTACTCCGTGCATTAGGGATTGTCTGTAGCACCAGAAACCAGTGGGCCGAACCCTTGCTCCTCCCGGGATCCAGAGCCCTTCTGCAGGGATCCAGCCCGGGATCCAGAGCCCTTCCGCAGGGATCCAGCCTGGGATCCAGAGCCCTTCCCGCAGCGATCCATCCTGCACAATGAGCCCCTCCTGCAGGGATCCAGCCCGGGATCCAGAGCACTTCCCACAGGGATGGATCCCGGGATGCAGAGCCCTTCTGCAGGGATTGATCCCGGGATCCAGAGCCCTTCCTGCCGGGATCCAGAGCCCTTCCCGCCGGGATCCAGCCCGGGATCCAGAGCCCTTCCCGCCGGTATCCAGCCCGGCTCCAGGAGCTCTGCTCTCCCTCCCTGGGGCTGCTCCGGGACCGGGAGAGGCTGCGGAGCTCACGGGGAGCTCTGGAGCTCCGCAGAGCCGGGCTATTTCTGGAGCTGGAATGTGTGCGCGTCCCGCCTGGCTCCCTCCAAATGTTTTCCAAGGAGTGCAGGAGGTAAAATAGAGCAGCGCTGTGCCCGAGCCAGCTTTTCCATGCCTCCCTTCCCCGGGCCTGCACGTGCGGCCCCGGGCACGCAGAGCGATGTGCTGGCCACCAGCAGGGAGGGGCAGGCACAGCGGCTGTGTGCAGGCAGCACCTGCGTGGATTTGGGGCAGAAAAACTCGGATTTGGGGCAGAAAAGCTCGGACTTGGGGCAGAAAAGCTCGGACTTGGGGCAGAAAAACTCGGATTTGGGGCAGAAAAGCTCGGATTTGGGGCAGAAAAGCTCGGATTTGGGACAGAAAAATTCGGATTTGGGGCAGAAAAGCTTGGATTTGGGACAGAAAAACTCGGATTTGGGGCAGAAAAGCTCGGATTTGGGGCAGAAAAACTCAGATTTGGGGCAGAAAAGCTCGGATTTCGGCAGGGCTGGCAGCCCTGAGGAGCAGGGCAGTCCCACTGGGGGAAAGGAGGGGCCGCGAGAAGGAAGGACTGGGAAGAGGGAAGCAGCGGAGCGAGGCATCACCGCAGCTGCTGCAGCTCTGCTTCCAGCTCCCCTGCGGGAGGAGGGGCAGGAAAACCAATTTGGATGGAGCTTGGAGCTCCGGGGACTGCTCCAGAGCCCCCTGTGCTGTCACCTCCCAGGTGTGCCAGACGAGTGATGCCATGGTTGACTTTCACAACCAAAAGGCAAATATCCTGTATCTATGTTAAGTTTTATAGATCTGTAGTTGTGTTTTACCCCCCTTGCGTTGCTCTCAGGGCTGCCCTGGGTTTGGGACATTTGGGAGGGTGGGCTCGTTACCATGGCAACAGCTGCCCCCGATCAGGATGTCAGGCAGTGATCTCCAGCCCTGGGCAGCCAAGGAGGAGTCGATGGACAGAACCTTGGGAGGGGCCAAAGGGTTAAAAGGTGAAACCTCCGCTGTGTGGGTGAGCACATGGTGGGGAAATCCTCTGCTCCTGGTGCTGTGATATTTTCTCTATTCAGTTTCTGTTGTGTTTTTGATAAGGTTTTAATAAACCTTTTAAATTTTTGGAAGTGAGGATCATTTCTTACACAAGGACACAGCTCTGCCTCCCCCTGCCACGGCCGGGCCCTGCTGCCACAGGGGTGTGCAAACATCTGCCAGCTCTGGCTGATCCAGAGAATTCCCACTCCAGTTACTCCTGCACGATCCCAGCCCGTGTTTCTGCTGCTTTCCTTCCTTCTGGCCCTTTTCTTCCCTCCGAGGGGCAGCAAGGGGACACTGGGTGACCCCACCTAAAGGGTCTCAGCCAGGGGCAATGAAATTGTGAATTTGGAGCTTTTAGGAGTGAAAGTGGCCCCATGGGCTGGGAAAATGCTTTGGTAGCATTTCCTTGGGCTTTCTCCCTTGTTAAACGAAGCCTGCATTTTGTTTTAACACAGCTCCAAATTTAACATTGGAATGTTTTTTTTCCTTAGTGCAGCATTGCTGGGTGGGGTGGTTTAAATTCACCTGTGCCTTCAGTTTATGTCCCAGCGATTTCAGGCATTCTCAGTGCTCATATTCAGCATTTGTTAGTGCAGAGGAGCTTTTGCAGTGACATTGTGTGGAGTTTTCTGTATTTCCTAGGAGCTCTGTGAGTGCCCAAATGCTTTCAGGAGAAGCCACAGATAAAGCTACAGCTTTGAAATTATCTGATTTAATCGCTGGCAGCAGAAGGGATGCTGGGGGAGATGTTGGGAAGAGTTCCTGCCTAAAAGTGTTGGTTCCATTAAATCCTCACAGTCTGACCTGTCTGGAGTTATTTCCTGCCATGTAATGAGAAATATTAATTGCAAGAGGCAACAGGAGGAACCCTGGGTGGGTGTGGGTGTGGATGAAGTCCTGCGGTGCCTCCTCCTGCTCCTCCTGCATTCCCAGTCCCAGTCAGCCACTGAGGATGCTCCAGGCCACCACAGGGATGCCACCTCTGTCACCCCTGCAGTGTCCCCACACCTGGGGCCACCGTCCCCGGGGCTGGAGACACCTTCATGGACGGAGCCCTGTGGCAGCCTCCTCAGCCTGCCCTTTTTCCCTGCAGCCAGGACGTGTTCTGCCTCATCCTGGCACTGTTCAAACCCAGGCTGGACAAGGCTTGGAGCCCCTGGGACAGTGCGAGGTGTCCCTGCCGTGGCAGGGTGGCACTGGATGGGCTTGTAGGTCCCTTCCAGCCCAACCCATTCTGGGATTCCAGCTTTCTGGGATTCTGGGATTCTGTGAACTTCGTTAAGCCAGCCCCAGCCTTTTGAACATTATTTTCCTGGGTACCTTTCCCATAACCTTTCCCATTTACTTCCCATTTACTTTTCTATTAAAGTTTAGCCCCACTGAGGTTGGGAGTGGATGAACCATCCTTGACAGTGCAGAGCCCAGGGCAGAGATCAGCTTTATTTCCTTGCTCTGAATTACTCAGATTGGGGCTGAATTTGCACTCCCAGCACTGAATTATTCAAAATGGGGCTGAATTTGCACTCCCAGCCCTGAATTACTCAGATTGGGGCCGAATTTGCACTCCCAGCCCTGAATTATTCAAAATGGGGCTGAATTCGCACTCCCAGCCCTGAATTACTCAGGTTGGGGCTGAATTTGCACTCCCAGCTCTGAATTACTCAGATTGGGGCTGAATTTGCACTCCCAGCCCTGAATTACTCAGATTGGGGCTGAATTTGCACTCCCAGCTCTGAACTACTCAGATTGGGGCTGAATTTGCACTCCCAGCCCTGAATTACTCAGATTGGGGTGGAATTTGCACTCCCAGCCCTGAATTACTCAGATTGGGGCTGAATTTGCACTCCCAGCCCTGAATTACTCAGATTGGGGTGGAATTTGCACTCCCAGCCCTGAATTACTCAGATTGGGGCTGAATTTGCACTCCCAGCTCTGAATTACTCAGATTGGGGCTGAATTTGCACTCCCAGCTCTGAATTACTCAGGATGGGCTTCAATTTGCACTCAGGGTCTGATTTTAGGAGAAGCAGAAACCCCATCAGCAGCCAGGCTCTTGTGCCTGGTCTTTGTGTCTCTGGAAATGGATCATTCCACGTGCAAAGAAAACTCTGCAGTTCTGCTCCTCTAAAATTATTTGCTTGCTAAAGAGAAGAGGAGAGCACAGGGAAAAAATGCCTAAAAAAGATAAAGCCAAAATGGTGACAGAAGGGTTGAGATAAGGAGGGAAAGGGCGAGCAGGGAAAATCCCTGAAGCGTGGATGGGAGCAAGGAATAAAATCCCTGCTTTGGGAGCAAGGAATAAACTCCCTGATTTTTGGAGAGGCTGTGAGTGTCTCTGTGGTACAATTCCAAGCTGCCTCATCTCAAGAATGTCTCTTCTTTCCCACCCCAGGCACCCTTTTCCTATGAACACCTGAGTCTCCTCCACCTCTCAGAGGATGCACCTGTAGCAGCTTTCCCACAGGTAAGAGCTCAGCCATGGCCCCAGTGCCTGATCCGGGGGTTTTGGGGGTGTGGGGATCACAGACCCCGTGCCCCCAGGGCTTTGGGGTGTAGGGATCACAGACCCCGTGCTCTCAGGGCTTTGGGGTCAAGCCCAGGCCTGGTTTTGTGATGGGTTCTTTGCTTTCTGTGGGGTTCAGGACTTTGGGGTGTGGGGATCACAGACCCCATGCTCTCAGGGCTTTGGGGTGTGGGGATCACAGACCCCATGCTCTCAGGGCTTTGGGGTGTGGGGATCACAGACCCTGTGCCCCCAGGGCTTTGGGGTGTGGGGATCACAGACCCTGTGCCCCCAGGGCTTTGGGGTGTGGGGATCACAGACCCCGTGCTCTCAGGGCTTTGGGGTGTGGGGATCACAGACCCCATGCTCTCAGGGCTTTGGGGTGTGGGGATCACAGACCCCATGCCCTCAGGGCTTTGGGGTGTGGGGATCACAGACCCCGTGCTCTCAGGGTTTTGGGGTCAAGCCCAGGCCTGGTTTTGTGATGGATTCTTTGCTTTCTGTGGGGTTCCTGCAGGTTTTGTGCCCCTCTGAGGTGACACAGCCCCAGGGGGTTGCAGTTCCTAGCGCAGGCATTGGTGACTGAGCATTAAAAGATGTTTGGAGGGGTAAGGTCTGGTCCAGATTTGGTTTTTCTCTTTGTTTCTGCTGACAGAGGGCTCATCCAGTGATCCCATCCAGGTGTTCACAGCGATTTTCTGGTCCCAGCAGCCGTGGTTTGCAGGGTGAGGGTGGAGCTGGCAGCTCCTGCTGCCGTGATTTCCCTCCTGGAAAATCCAGCAGCTGAAAATGTCAAATATTGAGAAACAGAAGCTGCTGCTGGGTCTCTCCCCTCGAACATGACCAGCAGTTCCCAAATCCCACCTCCCCTGCAGCTCTGCCTTTTCCCCTGGCAAAAAAAATCTCATAAAATCTCTTCATTTGCTGGAGAAGTTTTGCCTTCCTAGGGGATGCTGCCTGCCCAGCTTTGGGGGAAGTTTGTGGGAATAAAGTGCTGTTCATGGAGCTCTTGGAAAGCCAGGTGCTGCTGGGCACGGACGTGATCTGCCCCAGGACATTTTAGGGACTCAACTCCAGGTCTGGCGCTGGTATTGGGTGGATTTTAAGGACTGGGAATCACTTGGCTGATGTGAGGCAGGTGAGCAAGGGGCCTAGAGTGGAAAATGGGATTGTTTGGAGCTTTATCCACAGGGAAAGCTGCAGCCAGGCTGTGGGGGATTTTCCCAGGTAAAATGTGGTGGCACAGGATGGAAAACTCCGGGGATGGGCCAGGCTGGGGGAGCTGCTGCTGCTGCCCCTGCAGAAGGCACAGCTGTTTTAGGCAGGATTCTGGGTGGTCGGGGCAGTCCTGGGGAGCCTCTGGCTGAGCTCTAATTGGAGGGGACAGGTTGTGCACCCCGGGAGCGGCAGTGCCAGCTCAGAGCTGCCTTCGTTGATAAATAAATAAAGCTGATTATCCCCGACCTTTCCCTTCCCGAGTGTTCCTTGCAGTGTCCCTTCAGCCGAGCCCGGCTCCTGCCCTCCACTCCCAGCGGCAGCGGGACAATAAACCCAATAAATTCATCTGCTGTGTCGTCTGGCCACCCCGCACCCCCCTCGCCGTCCTTTTTGGCAATCTGTCATTCCGAATTTTGGTGCGGGGCCAGGAGCTGAGTAAAAAAACTCCTCGGGCAGCTGGAGAGCGACACAAATGGGGTTTAAATGGGGCTTAAATGGGGTTTAAGCGGGGTTTAAACGGGGTTTAGCGTGTTTGTAAACAACTGCACTGAGCGGGGCGCGCCCAGACAGAGCCGGTGAGAGGAGAATTAATTCCCGAGCAGAGGGGAAAAGGGGAAACATCCCCCGTGCTGTGGTCCCCGTCAGCTCCGGGATGTCACCGAGGCCGCCGAGCACTGGGCTGGCTCTTCCCGGGGCGGTGGCACGGCAGGAGATGAGCAGGGACAGCAGAAGGCGCTGGGAGGGCGGGGATGCTCCGGGGATGCTCCGGTTCGGTGTCAGCTCGCCTTGGAAATCAGCTCGCAGGGAAGGAAGATCAGTGAAGGGAATGAAAGCTTCTGGCCTGTCAAAATAGCCCCGTTTCTACCGAATTCACACAGCTTGTTCCTGGTGGGAACAAAAAAAAGAAAAAAAAAAAAAAAGAAAAACCAGACAAAAATAGTTTAGTGGTTTCTTTGCAACAGAGAATTTAAAAAAAAAAAAAATCCTGTACTGAGGAGGGAACAACAGGGAGGGGGCAAAAAGCTGTAGTTGGAGCACATGGATTGGATGATCCCAGGTCATCAATTTCAGGTGAAAAAACCTGAATTTCCAGGGATTTCCCACTCTGCTGCTGAGAGCTGTGAGGGGAGCGGGGCTGACACAGGAGATCACTGCTTACAGCCACGGGAGCTCTTCCAGCCGGGAAATCAGGGAGGGCAAATCGGGGAGGGGAAATCCGAGGGCTCTGAAATGAAGCCCTCGGTGTGAGCCGAGCCAGCCCCGCGGGTCCTGCTGCTCCTCCGGGGCGGCTCCCTGCCCTCAGCACCGGCGGAGCAGGAATTGGCTCAGCGAGCCGTCTAATTAATGAACTCACGACGTGCTGGGATTAAATGTTATTAAACCTTGGAAGCAGAGCAGGGGAGATGAAATGTAAGCAGAGGTTGGGAAGGGGAAGGAGGGGCTGTGCCACACGGGCTGCCTGCCAGCCCTGGTGCCCTTTGGTGCTGAGGGGTGCTCGGGTTATCCACAGGTAACTGCAGGTGATGGATTGGAGAATCCCAGAGCAGGATCATGGAATATCCAGAGTGGGAAGGGGCCCACATGTGTGAGCAATGATCCTCACTTCCAAAAATTTAAAAGGTTTGTTAAAACCTTATCAAAAATCCAACAGAAACTGAATAGAGAAAATATCACAGCGCCAGGAGCAGAGGATTTCCCCACCATGTGCTCACCCACACAGTGGAGGTTTCACCTTTTAACCCTTTGGCCCCTCCCAAGGTTCTGTCCATCGACTCCTCCTTGGCTGCCCAGGGCTGGAGATCACTGCCTGACATCCTGATTGGGGGCAGCTGTTGCCATGGTAACGAGCCCACCCTCCCAAATGTCCCAAACCCAGGGCAGCCCTGAGAGCAACGCAAGGGGGGTAAAACACAAATATAAATCTATAAAACTTGACATAGATACAGGATATTTGCCTTTTAATTGTGAGAGTCAACCATGGCATCACTCGTCTGGCACAAAGGGATCATTGAGCCCAGCCCTGGCCCTGCCCAGATCCCCAACAACCCCACCCTGGGCATCCCTGGAGCTCTGGCAGCCTCGGGGCCGTGCCCATTCCCTGGGCAGCCTGGGCAGTGCCAGCACCCTCTGGGGGAAGAACCTTTCCCTGAGCTGCAGCCTGAGCTGCCCTGGCCCAGCTCCAGCCGTGCCCTGGCTGCTGTCCCTGTCCCAGAGCAGAGCTGGGAGCTGCCCCTCGGAAGGAGCTGCAGATCCCTGAGCTCTGCCCTCAGTGTGCCCTGCTCCAGCTGCACACACCCCCACACACCTGGTTTCACTCCAGCCAGGGAGGTTCTGCTTTCCTTACCCAGTTGCTCTGGGATTTTACTTCCCTCTCTCCTGCAAGCCGGACACCTCCAGCCATGAATTCCCCGATCCCATCTGAAGTGAAAATGAAGTTTCTTTTCCTTTTCCCCCGATTTTTTTATTGACAAAATGTCATGCTCTATCTACCTCTGCCTATTTCTCCATGGTAAGGGACGTCAGCTCTGTATTTACTGCCTTCAAAACGATTTGGGGTCTGCTGGGATGGAAACTGAAGTCACTGCTCACATGTTGCACCTGGGTTCTTCCTCTGCTCCCAGAGTCTTCCTCTGCTCCCAGAGTTCTTCCTCTGCTCCCAGAGTTCTTCCTCTCTGCTTGGATGTGCTGGCACAGCTTAACCCTGCTGGGCTTTCCAGGAACAACCGAGTTTTTTGGATCACTGGGGATGTGGGGTGTGTGCAAACCCACCGGCCCTCACAAGGGCTGCAGCACAGCCCTGGCTTTTTTGGGAATGCTGTTTTGCCTGCTGGATCTCCAGCATCCCACACGAGCTGTCTTCCCCCCTGACAGCTCAGGGGATAAACTCCACGCTAATTTTAACTCTCCCTCCAAGGTGGATAGCTGAGGTTTGGGCACCATCAATGCCTTATTCATAAACCTGCAAACACTGTGAAAAGAAAGGGGGGGACGAGGGGCAGCGAAGGTCCCACCCTGAACGTGTCTGCTCCGCCAGCAGCTGCAGCTTTGGCTCGCTGGGAGAACAAGCCAGGGTTGTTCCTCCAGCGGCCAGGAAAGGGCTGTGTGTTTATATTTAGGGCCCTGTCGGTGTGTGCGCCGAGTGCAGGTGACACATGAAAACCTGCCATGATTCCTTACCTTGTTTTTCCTGGACTGGCCTGAGCTCCCAGGGAGAGCTCTGAAAATTTCCTCGTGGCTGTCTCTGGATTTTGGAGCCTTTGGGTGTTTTTTGGTGTTTGACCCTGGGGGGTTTCTCCTGTGCACTTTTTTGGACAGAGTTTTGCCCAGAACACGCATTTTTTTAGAGCAGGTTGGTGGCTTCTGCCACTTGGAGTCTGTGGGGAGTTGGGATTTGGGATCATTGGGATTTGGGATCTTTGAGATGTGGGATCACTGGGATGTGGGATCATTGAGATTTGGGATCACTGGGATTTGGGATCACTGGGATGTGGGATCATTGGGATTTGGGATCGTTGGGATGTGGGATTATTGGGATTTAGGATCATTGGAATTTGAGATCATTGGGATTTGGGATCATTGGGATGTGGGTTCATTGGGATTTGGCATCATTGGGATTTGGGATTATTGGGATTTGGGATTATTGGGATTTGGGATCATTGGGATATGGGATCATTGGGATTTGGGATAATTGGGATTTGGGGTCATTGGGATATGGGACCATTGGGATTTGGGATCATTGGGATTTGGGATCATTGGGATATGGGATCATTGGGATTTCTCACTGGATAAGACAGCAATGAAAATGAATAGGTGGGGATTGAGACCTCTTCCAGCAGGGAGGTGGTCCCGGATCTGGGTGTGGCAGCTCTGAGCTTCACTTCTGACCTTGGCCTCTGCTCTGAGCTTCACCTGTGACCTTCATCTCTGCTCCGAGCTTCACCTTTCCACGCCCAGGGTTCCTCCTGTGGCTGTGGCACCTGGGGATACGGTTTGGTGGCACTGGGTTGATGGCTGGCCTTGGTCTTGTCCAGCCTTGGTGATCCTGGGATTCCCTGGGCTGTGGCTGAAGGAGGCCCCATTCACCTCCAGCCTTCATCTTCCTCCAAAGTGAGAAATGGGGAAAAATGGGGAAAACTTAGAACTGGGTCCCTAATCCCACAACTCTTGGTGTGTTCCCAAAAAGAGAAATGGGGGAAACAATGGGAAAAAACTCAGAATTGGGTCTCTAATCCCACAACTCTTGGTGTGTTCCCAAAGTGAGAAATAGGGGAAAAAATGGGGAAAACTCAGAATTGGGTCCCTAATCCCACAGCTCTTGGTGTGTTCCCAAAGTGAGAAATGGGGGAATAATGGGAAAAAACTCAGAATTGGGTCTCTAATCCCACAGCTCTTGGTGTGTTCCCAAAGTGAGAAATGGGGGAACGCTTTCTCAGAGTCCCTCATCCCACAGTTGTTGTTGTATTGCCAAAGTGAGAAATGGGGCAACAATGGGAAAAACTCGGATGAGCACCTCATCCCACAGCTGTGGGGATCTTCCCAAAATGAACAATGGGAGAGCACTTTGAGAGTCCCTAATCCCACAGCATCTGGGCTGTTCCTGAAGTGAGAAATGGGAGAACAGTGGGGAAAACTCTGAATTCAGAGTCCCTAATCCCACAGCTGCTAGGATGTCCCCAAAGCAAGAAATGGGGGAACAGTGGAGAAAATTCAGAACTGAGTCCCTAATTCCAGAGCTGTTGGTGTGTTCCCAAAGCAGGAAATGGGGGAGTGATTCAAAAGCTTAGAATCCCTGAATCCCCACAGCTCTTAGGATGTTCCCAAAGCTTCACCTTGTGGCTCCAGGACCTGCCAAACCCGAATCAATCCTCACCTGGAGACATCTGGATTTTGATGGGTTTGGCTTGGCAGGAGCTGGAGAGGACAAAAACCAGGGGTTGTGGGGCCTTGGCTGGTGGAGCTGGATTGCAAAGTCCTGGTGGGGATTCACAAGTGGCAGCTGGGGTTGGCCCAGGAGGGAGCAGCATCCCTGGAGAGGCTGGAATTCCTGGAAACTGTGAGTTTCACGTGGCCCTGAGGTGGACAGCAAAGGTGCTGCAGCTCTCCTCTGATATTCAGGAGGGGAAAGTTGGACTCATCACTCCACGTCATTCTTCAATTGAAATTCCACCCTCACGGGGAAGAATTTCAGCCACTCCTCAGGAACTGCTCACTGAGCTTGCCCTGGCAGTGAGTAATTCCTTTAATTCCTTCTTGTCTCGGTTTGAACAGACAGGAGGGCAGGAGCCACCCCTGAAATGGAAAATGCAAACCCCCTCCCTCTGAATTATTGTGATTTTAAAAGTAAGGGGCTCTCAGGCAAAGATATGGGAATTGCAATAACAGTTCTTTGCTAGGGAAATGAAAACTCCAAATGCAAGAGCACAAAGAAAGCAGTGCAGAGTCAGAGCAGGCCCTGGCAGGCTGTGGGGCAGGGTGCTGGCAGCAGTGCCATTCCATGGGGGCTCAGCCCTCCTGCAGTGCCAGCTGTGCTTCTGCTGGAGCAGGATCCTGCACAAGGCTGGAGTTTTCCTCTGGAGCTCCAGGGGTGCTTATGGAGCTCTTGTCCTTTGGGAATGCAGTGGATAAGGCTGCTGTGGTGTTGCAGAGCTCAGATTGGATCCAGGTAGGAATGCTTGGCTGCTCCCCCTGGGCGCAGCCTCTGCCCATGGGATGCTGGAATTTTCTCAGCCATGCAGGGACACTCAGTGGCCATGGACAGAAGAGATCTCCTGGAGGGAGGATTGGCTGTGGGAGAGAGAAAGAAAAGTGCCCAGAGAACAGCAGAGAGCTGCCCCAGCACTGACAGGTGGGACAGAACACACAGCCCAGCCACATCTTGCATTTCCAACCCAAGACACTTCTCCACAGGGAATCCAGAGGCTTGGTTGGTATCTGTGCACGTACCAGGGCTGGGGAGGGTTGTGAAAAGCAGAGAGCAGCTCCTAAAATCCCTTCTCTTGGTGACCTGGAGCATGCCCAGGCTCTGAGTTCACAGAGTCAATATGAGGAGGTTTTTTGAGGGTGTTTTTTGCATTCAGAGTTATGGAATTCCTGTTTGAAAGGTCTGAAACTCTGGGCAGCTGCAAGGAAACGAGGCTCAGACTGGGTGCTCAGACATGGATGGAGCCCAGTGAGGAGAACAGATGTTGAATTTGAATTCTCTGTGCCTGTAACCAAACCTTGGCAAGTCATGGCTCTGAGAGAGGGGAGGAAAAAAAGTCAACTCCAGGTTCTGTTTGCACTGAAATATTTTTGGGCATGTTTGGGTTCTTTGCTGTGGCAACCAGAGGGGTTATTTTTAGAATTTCTCCCAAGATGCTCCTCTGTGCCTCACTGAGCTGCTTGGGAAGCAAAGCTGTCCCGGGGGATTTTAAGTTGAAATGAGCCTTAATTCTGAAAAATTCCAAAAGAATTTGTTCTTCAGAACTGAGCAGACCCTGTGTGAAATCCTTCTGGCTGCGTGTCCAGCCTGGACCTCCTGCTGGGCATTCCCAAATTCCAGCTTTTAGGAACGGAAAGGCTCTGCTTTCATTTGGGAAGCCCTGACTTCAGAATTAAACCAGGGATAGATATTATGGCAGCTTGGCTTAGCAGTTCCACGGAGTAATCCCAAAATATCCATTGGCATTTGCAGCCCCAGCGTTCCTGGCCCCGAGCCAGGGAAGGGCCTCCAAGTCTAACCCAGCCAGGATCAGATCCCTGTTTTCCTGGGGAGTTCCATCAGGGGAGGGAGCAGGGGTTTGGTTGGGATTTTGGGTGTAATTCTATGGCAAAATGCGTTCATGGAATCCCGGAATGGTTTGGGCTGGAAGGGGCCTTAGATCCCATCCCATTCCATGGGCAGGAGCTATCCCAGGCTGCTCCAGCCTGGCCTTGGGCACTCACAGGGATCCAGGGACAGCCACAGCTGCTCTGGGAATCTCAGTCCTTCACAGGGAAGGATTTCAGCTCCAAATCCTCCAGGATTTCCTAAGCTGCCACTGGGATATTTCCACCTTCCAGTTTCCAAACGAAAACCATTTGGGGCATTCAGGCTGGAGCATTTCTTCCTTTGGGAAGTGTTGTTGTGCTCCGTAAGGCCCAGATCCCAAAAGAACCAAAGCAATCCCAAAAGATCCCCAAGCACATCCAGCAGGGAAGGGGAAGCTGCTTTTCCAAACGTTTTATATTCATATTTTATTGTCTTTCATCCACAATCCCTTAAACACACTGGCATGGATTGGGAAAATCCATTGGGAAAACCAACAACAGCCCTTTCTCCACAGCCTGCTCAGGAATACTTTGTGTTTTGGGATATGTTGTTCCTCTCTTGGAATATTTTCCAGGCTGCTCTGCAAAGTGTTTCCAGGTGCACGTGGACAAGGCAATTCTCTGTCTGCCCATGGTTTGGTCAAGGGCTCTTTTATTCTTTGAGAATTTTAGAAAAAAAAAGGAATAAAATTGTGCAGAGGAGCATCCCCAGATGGTCAGGTTTGGAGCAAAATGTTTCCTTAGCTCCATATATTGATGAGGTTGGTTTGTGATTAAAAACCATCTCATTCCAAGCTCCCACTGGCTGGAAATCCTTAAAGAACAGCAAATTCCAAACCCCAAGCGTTTGATAGCCCAGAAAGTCTTGGAAAACTTTAAAAACCACCAAATTCCAAACCCCGGGAATTTGATAGCTCAGAAAGGCTTGGAAAACCTTAAAAATCACCAAATTCCAAATTCCAATGGTTTGATAGCCCAGAGAGGTTTGGAAAACTTTAAAAATCATCAAATTCCAAATTCCAATGGTTTGATAGCCCAGAGAGGTTTGGAAAAGTTTAAAAATCATCAAATTCCAAACTCCAATTGTTTGATAGCCCAGAAAGGCTTGGAAAACCTTAAAAAGCATCAAATTCCAAATTCCAATGGTTTGATAGCCCAGAAAGGCTTGGAAAACCTTAAAAATCACCAAATTCCAAACCTCAGGAGTTTGATATTCCAGGGAGGTTTGGTAAACCTTAAAAATCACCAAATTCCAAACCCCGGGAAATTGATAGCCCAGAGATGTTTGGAAAACCTTAAAAAGCATCAAATTCCAAATTCCAATGGTTTGATAGCCCAGAGATGTTTGGTAAACCTTAAAAATCATCAAATTCCAAATTCCAATGATTTGATAGCCCAGAAAGGCTTGGAAAACCTTAAAAATCATGAAATTCCAAACTCCAATGGTTTGATAGCCCAGAGAGGCTTGGAAAACCTTAAAAATCATCCATTTCTAAATTGCAATAGTTTGATATTCCAGAGAGGCTTCAAATCCAGGGATTTCAAACCCAGCCCCAGATGGGCAATCAAAGACTGGGGGATTTTCGGCTCGTGGAGGCCGGGGACTGGCACAGGGAATTGAAATGCATTTCCGAATTTGAGTCTCGAAGAAAAGGAGCAGCAGAGCTGTTAACATTCCCTGTGAGCAGTGGAGCATCCTCAGGAAAACTGAGGCACGTTGTTAAGAGAAATTTAAGGGGGTGGGTTTGCCTCGAGGTGTTAAACCAACACGGGCATCACCCAGGGAAAATGAGGAAAAAATCAGGAAAAGGATGTGATGTCAACGTTAGTAACAGGGGAGAGCTCAGCTCTTGAAACATTTTTCTTTTTCCAAGATTTATCTCCAGAACTCGTTGCTGTTTTCAGTTATAATCCAGCCTTGTGCTCTGTTCTGCAGCCATAGAAGCAATTAGAATATTATTTGTTTATTCTCCACGCTACTGTTGTTTATAGGAACAAAAATCAGCTTCTCCCAGCCAAAGAGCCAGGCAGATTTCTAATTTTTTTTTTTTATTCAAACCCATGTGACCAGTTCTGATTTAATCCTGGAAGATGGTGCAACTTTTAAACTGCAGAGTTTTAACAGCCTCATTTGCCATTTCATGTTGATGCAGATAAACAAAATGGCCTTAATTTTTCCTGGTTGTTTTCTTGTTTCTTCTCTTGTTCTTATTATCATCATTATCATTATACCACAGAAGCAAAATTATGGAGCTGAATAAACAGCATTTTCCAGCAGTCAGATGGGGCAGGTTCATTTTCAGGTTTGTTCTGGGTACAGAAAATAAAAATCCACGCTCTGCACTGGGAATATTGAAACCAGGAGCCTCCTGTGGAGCCAGGGATGTGCAGGTGGAGTCAAGAGAGAATCTGAAATCTGTGACAAATTTAATCTTCATGGAAGGACCTGGAGGGGCTGGGGTGAGTCCAGGGAAGGGAATGGAGCTGGGAAGGGGCTGGAGCCCCAGGAGAGGCTGAGGGAGCTGGGAAGGGGCTCAGCCTGGAGAAAAGGAGGCTCAGGGGGGACCTTGTGGCTCTGCACAGCTCCTGCCAGGAGGGGACAGCCGGGGGGGTCGGGCTCTGCTCCAGGGAACAGGGACAGGAGGAGAGGGAACGGCCTCAGGCTGGGCCAGGGCAGGCTCAGGGTGCAATCAGCAGGAATTTCCCCATGGAAAGGGGGCTCAGGCCTTGGAACTGCCCAGGGGGGTTTGGAGTGCCCATCCCTGGAGGTGCCCAAGGAATTCCTGGAGGTGGCACTCAGAGCTCTGGGCTGGGGACAAGGTGGGATCAGCTGGGACTCGATGTCCTTGGAGCTCTTTTCCCACCTCATTTCTGGGATGCTGAACACCAGAATCCCAAAGGCTTTTCCCAGAAGGGAATATCCATCCAAGCCAAGCCCCAGCAGCAGAGGTGTCCCTACCCAGCCCTGTCTGGCAGGGAACATTTCCTGTTCCCCCCCAGCTCCAAACCCCTCACCCCAACAGCAGAAAAGGAGCCCTGAAAGTCCTTAAAATCCCATTCTTGCATATTGGGGGGAAATTTCCCCATGGGAAGGGGGCTCAGGCCTTGGAACTGCCCAGGGGGGTTTGGAGTGCCCATCCCTGGAGGTGCCCATGGAATTCCTGGAGGTGGCACTCAGAGCTCTGGGCTGGGGACAAGATCAGTCACAGATTTGATGATCTTGGAGCTCTTTCCCCACCCAATTAATTCTGTGGTTCTGTGATTGATCACTGTTGGATCTGTTTGTCGTGTCGTGGGATGGGGAATCCTGGAATGATTTGGGTTGGGAGGGACCCTAAAATCCACCCAGTGCCACCCCTGCCCTGGCAGGGACACCTCCCACTGTGCCAGGTGCTCCCAGCCCCAGTGTCCAGCCTGGCCTTGGGCACTGCCAGGGATCCAGGGGCAGCCCCAGCTTGATGAGAAAATTTGGGTGTCACAACTCGGGGGCGAGGCTGAAAGCCAGAGGCACAAAACCTGTCCTGGGAGGGGCTTTGGGAGGGCAGAGCCCCTGCCCAGGTGTGAACCCTGCTCACAGCCCGGGGAAATGTGGCTGGGAGCCTCTGGTGGGACAGTGGCCTCTGGGAGCAGGGACATTTGTCACCTGCTGGCTGGGCCGGCCCCGCAGCCTCAGGGAAGGGTTTGTCTGGACAAACAGTGCAGAAAATCAGTTCTTCCCTGGGAAACTCTGCAGGAAGCATTGCTGGGATGAGTAAGGAACAACAAATCTTGGCATTTACTGAGATGGATGTGAAGGATTTCTATAAATCAGTGCAGCATTTCCTTTTCTCCAGATATTGATGAGTAATAGAATCACAGGATGGTTTGGGTCACAGGGACCTTAAAAACCATCGCATTCCAACCTCCCACTGCTTAGAAATCCTTAAAAACCACCAAATCCTTAGAAATTGCCACATTCCAAACCCCAGGGGTTTGATAGCCCAGCGAGGCTCCAAATCCAGGGAGCTGAAGATCCTCACGGTGTCCAATCCACCAAAATTCCTTCAATCCCATAAAAAGGTGTAAAGGATACGTTTGTCTGGTTATTTAATCTGCTCAGAGAGTGTGGGAGCACGTGGCCTCTCTCAGACATGTAAAAACACCCAGCCTGTTAACACAGTGCATAATTAAGCCCCGGAATTCATTGCCAATGAAAATCTCGCCGTGGATTTTAATAACGTTTTCAAAAAAAAAAAAAAAAAAAGAGACAGCCACGTCTTTTATTAATAAAACGAGACACGGCTGCGTTCTGGGAGAGGGATAAAACAGCCAGGCTGCTTCAGGAACAGCCCTACATGTGCAAGTCGAACCCTGCCTTGCCTGGCAAGGCTGATTTGGGGTTTTTTTGTTTTGTTTTGTTTTGTTTTGTTTTTGGGTTTGTTTTTTTTTTTTCATTTTTCTTTTCTGCTGGCGATTCTGCTCTGATTCGCACCTGTTCTGAAGGCTGTGCCCAGGGAGGTTTTGGCAGAGCCGAGGTCCAGGGCAGGGGGGGATTAAGGAGCTGCTCAGATAAACCCCGGCTCAGCTGTGGCACTTCTGGGCCATTTCAGGTCACCATGAAAGAAACCCCAAGAGGTGTCAATTCCTGCAGCCTCGGGGGTGTTTTTGGAGCGGGTTTTGCCTGCAAACAGCCCAGCCTGGGGCTGGGGGCTGGCTGCGGGGCTGGGGCTGCTCCTGCCAGCCCTAAGAACAGTTCGGAGAGGAGCAGGCAATAAAACTGACTGCAGCAACCTCAGAGCATCCCAGTCCCTGCTCTGGGCTGGGCTGACCCCAGGAAATGCAAGGAAAATGGGGTGAGCCTGGGGTGGCACTGGCTGGGCAGGCACAGCTTTGCTCCTGGATTCCTTTTCTCTCTCTCTGTGGTGCCGTGACCTGGCCGTGGCTCCTGTGGTGGCAGCCCATGGTCACAGAGCCAGCGATTCACGGGAGGGTTTGGGTGGATCCTAAATCCCACCCAGCGCCACCCCTGCCCTGGCAGGGACACCTCCCACTGTCCCAGGTGCTCCCAGCCCCAGTGTCCAGCCTGGCCTTGGGCACTGCCAGGGATCCAGGGGCAGCCCCAGCTGCTCTGGCAATTCCAGCCCAGCCCCTCCCCACCCTGCCAGGGAACAATTCCCAATTCCCAAGATCCCATCCAGCCCTGCCCTCTGGCACTGGGAGCCATTCCCTGGCTCCTGTCCCTGCAGGCCTTGTCCCCAGTCCCTCTGCAGCTCTCCTGGAGCCCCTTCAGGCCCTGCAGGGGCTCTGAGCTCTCCCTGGAGCCTCTTCTGCCCCCGGCTGTGCTGCTGCTCCCCGCTGGGTTCTGCCATCCTGGGGACAAACCCGGACAGGACAATTCCCCCTGATCACTCTCCTGGAGCTGTAGAATCACTGAACACCCTGAGCTGGACATTTGGGACTGCCTGGCTCTGCCCTCCCACCCACGTGGCCTCTGGGTGAGATTCTCACCTTCACCAGCTGGAGAAAAGGAACTTTGAAATCTCTTTCAAATCTTCCCCTTGGTGCTTTTGCTGCTTCCAAAACTCCATGCTCAGAAGGGAAGCAGTGGTAAAGGATTCCCAAAAAACACCTGGCTCAGGGGGTTCCAGGTTTCTGGGATGTTTGAAAGCCACCTGAGGGCACCTGAGGAATGATCTTCATTCTGGGAATAGCAGCAGTCCAACGAGCCCTTCCATAATTCCATACTTGGTCTCTCTGTAATTCCACACTCTGTCCTGAGCCTCAGCCCAGGAAAGGGGGGAAGAACATCCTAAAAGTTCCCTCTGTGCCCCAGCGCCCTCCCCATGGCTTCGAAATGGAGCCCCAGAGCTGGAGGTGAGCAGGGACACGAGAGGAAGCTCAGGAACGTCACCCTGCGGGTTGGAAGGGGACCGGGTGCCAAAACATCATTAATTGCTGCCACATCAGCAATTAAACCCCTGCCTTTGCAGCGCTGATGGGGAGGTCTCTGCAGAGCTCCATTAGCTCAGTTCACCTTTCTCTTCCAAGACAGTTCCAGCACTAATTGAGCAGAATTCAACCCAGCTTTCCCTCCTGGTAATGTGGGTTCAGAGCTCGTAATTGACCTGCTCTGCTGGCAGGGCAGGGAGCTCCAGCAGCCACTGCCTGACTGCAGCCTGTAATTACAGACATTTCAGGCTCTGAAGGAAAACTTGAGGAGCTTTCTGTGCTGAGCTGAAAGTGTGAAATAATAATTTTATATATATATATATATATATATATATATATAAAAGAAAAAAAAATTCCAAGCAAGTCTTTGAAACATCTGAGCAGAGTCAGGGGAGGAAGCTCAGAACTTCCGGGCTGGTGCCACAATCCAGCTTTGGGGAGGAGGTTTTGGGTTGGGATCTCCTGGAGGAGTGACCAAGTGGCGTGGTTTGAACAGCCAGGTGTCTGCTGAGGAGGGCAGGAGCCTCCCTTGAAATGCAAAATGCAAACCCCCTCCCTCTGAATTATTGTAATTCTGAAATTAAGGGGCTCTCAGGCAAAGATATGGGAGCAGGAATAACAGTTCTTTGCCAGGGAAATGAAAACTACAAATGCAAGAGCACAAAGAAAGCAGTGCAGAGTCAGAGCAGGCCCTGGCAGGCTGTGGGGCAGGGTGCTGGCAGCAGTCCCATTCCATGGGGGCTCAGCCCTCCTGCAGTGCCAGCTGTGCTTCTGCTGGAGCAGGATCCTGCACAAGGCTGGAGTTTTCCTCTGGAGCTCCAGGGGTGCTTATGGAGCTCTTGTCCTTTGGGAATGCAGTGGATAAGGCTGCTGTGGTGTTGCAGAGCTCAGATTGGATCCAGGTAGGAATGCTTGGCTGCTCCCCCTGGGCGCAGCCTCTGCCCATGGGATGCTGGAATTTTCTCAGCCATGCAGGGACACTCAGTGGCCATGGACAGAAGAGATCTCCTGGAGGGAGGATTGGCTGTGGGAGAGAGAAAGAAAAGTGCCCAGAGAACAGCAGAGAGCTGCCCCAGCTCTGACAGGTCACACACCCCCAGCCACATCTTGCAACCGAAGACACCAAGGAAGGGATTTTTGGGTCATTCTCCCAGGGCTCTTGGCCGCAATGGATGGGACAGAAGCACCAGAGCAGATTTTCCATCCTAAAATCCCAGTGGGGCACAGACTAGGTTCCACCAGACTGGTGTGGACTGGAGTCCAGGGGATCCCCATACTGGAGGCCGTGCCTCATTTTTCTGCACTCTCAGTGCCATTCCCAGGGTTCCCAGGAACCTCCATCCCCATTTCCTAGGCTGTTGCCACATTCTATTTTTCAGGAATCGGCCGCCAAATGGCAAATTCAGATTCTTCCAGCAGCTTCAGCAACCCTGAGAGTGGACACAAAAAGAAATAAAAATCAGAGAAAAATCTCTTCTCATGCCAAGGAAGTTTATCGGGGGCTGTGCTGGGGGTTGTGAGAACTCCTTTAGCCCCTAACATGATGCAAGGTTGTGTTGTTTGCAGGATAACCAGACTAAAAGCCTTGATCAGCCTGGGATCTTCCTTGAGGATTCTTCACTTTCAAATTGTCAAACCCAGTTTGGAAGAACATCAGGCAGCTCTTATCCCAGTCAGGAATGTCCTGCCCAGTGCTTGGGGCAGTAGATGGGGCAGATCCAGCCCCTGCATGGCTCCTTAAGCTTACACCTAAGCTTAAACTTAAGTTAAACTTCACCTGGAAGCAGTCCAGCCCTGTGCTGGTTCCTTGGCCATTCCAGCCAATTCCTGGCTGCTCAGAGAAGCCCAGGTGGCCCAAGCTTTGGGGTGGGGGTGACACTGGTGACATTCAGCTGCTGGAGAAGCCCTGTCCTGCCTTCCCCTGCTGCAGAGCTTGGCTCTGCTCTAAATCCTAAAACCAATCCCAGTTTAGGATTTCCTGCCACTTTAGGGTTTGCTGCAATGCGTTGGCTCAGAGCATGAGGGGGTTCTGATACCTCCACTTCCATGTGCTCATTTGAATTTATTTTTGTGTCTGGCCTGAAGCCTCCATTTCCTGAATTTCTAAGTTATCACATCGTGTTTGGAAGGGATTTTTGATGTGTTTCCTTGTCTAAAATGTTTGGGATTTTTTTTTTTTTTTTTTTTTTTTTGCTGTGGCATTCATTAGTGAATGATGCAAACCAGAGTTGTGCACATACATTTATTTTATATATATATATATGTTTATTTATAAATGATAAAAAAACCACAGTGAGGGTGGCCAGGTGACATTTCTGGAGGTGAGGGTGGCCAGGTGGCACTTCCAGGGGTGTGAAATAATGCCCTCACATCCTGTTACAAACACGGGGCTGGGATCCCTCTCCTCCCTCCCCAGCTGGGAATTTACCCCCTCTCCCTTTGGAGGCAGCAGAGTGAAAAATCCCCGTTCCAGGCCGTGATTCACCTCCTTGAGCTGAGGATCTTGCACTGAAGTGAATCCACTCCAGAGCTTCCTGCACAAAAGGAGGCGTGAAGGAATTCTCCTTGGAGGAGCGCGGGTGGGATCAGTTCCAGCCGGGAAGCACGGGGCAGGCTCTGGGATGTTTTCATTTGGAATATCTCGGCCTGGGCTGCCAAGAACAGCAGACTGGGGAGGGTGTGCAGGGCTTGAGCCCCCCCAGACCCTCTTTGCTCCGGATCTCAAAGGATTCCTGTGCGCCATGGGGCAGCTGGGGAGATTCCAGGCAGGGAGGAGGAATTCTGGGAGGCTCCGAGGGTTCCTGGAATTTGGAGAGCCAGTGTCAGGTGAGGGATGGGAGCTGGTGCCACGCTCTGCTGTCCCACTCTGCTGTCCCTGCCCTGTCACTTCCCCCTTCTCAGAATCCTTCCAAATCCTTAAAGCTGGAATTTCCAATCCTTCTGCTTGGAAAAACCCTCAGAGACCAAGTCCAACCATCTTCTCCAGGTTGGAATTTCCAGCTTAAAGGTTGGAGAAGCCCTCCAAGGTCAAGTCCAACCATTTCCTCCTTCAGGTTGGAATTTCCAATCATTAAGGCTGGAAAAGTTCTCCAAGACCACGTCCAAACACCTTCTCCAGGTTGGAATTTCCAATTTTTAGGGCTGGAAAAGCTCTCCAAGGTTGAGTCCAACCATTTCCTCCTCCAGGTTGGAATTTCCAGTCCTTGAGGTTGGAAAAGCTCTCCAAGGTCAAGTCCAACCATCTTCTCCAGGTTGGAATTTCCAATCTTTAAGATTGGAAAAGCTCTCCAAGATCAAATCCAACCATTTCCTCCTCCAGGTTGGAATTTCCAGTCCTTGAGGTTGGAAAAGTTCTCCAAGGTCGAGTCCAACCATTTCTTCCTTCAGGTTGGAATTTCCAATCTTTAAGGCTGGAAAAGCTCCCCGAGGTCAAGTCCAACCATCTTCTCCAGGCTGGAATTTCCAGCTTAAAGGTTGGAAGAGCCCTCCAAGGTCAAGTCCAACCATTTCCTCCTTCAGGTTGGAATTTCCAATTTTTAGGGCTGGAAAAGCTCTCCAAGATCAAATCCAACCATTTCCTCCTCCAGGTTGGAATTTCCAGTCCTTGAGGTTGGAAAAGCTCTCCAAGGTCGAGTCCAACCATTTCTTCCTTCAGGTTGGAATTTCCAATCTTTAAGGCTGGAAAAGCTCTCCAAGATCAAATCCAACCATCTTCTCCAGGCAGGAATTTCCAGCTTAGAGGTTGGAAAAGCTCTCCAAGGTCAAGTCCAACCATCTTCTCCATCCAAGGTCAAGTCCAACCACTTCCTTCTTCTGGTTGGAATTTCCAACATTTAAGGCTGGAAAAGCTTAACCTTGGAAATCCTTAAAAGGATGGAAAAGCTCTCCAAGATCAAGTCCAACCATCTCCTCCAGGCTGGAATTTCCAGTCCTTGAGGTTGGAAAAGCCCTCCAAGGTCAAGTCCAACCCATTCCCAGCACCACCACCATGGTCAATAATTCCATTTTTCTTAGTTTATTTTAAAGCTTTTACTGAATTTTGGACTTTGTGCCAGGTATTTCCGAGGCAGCGTAGTTTGCTTAGGCCCAGCTCGCTGCAGGAACTGGTTTTGTCCCATAATTATCCAGTGGCTGCACCTTCCCACCCTGAAATAAACCCCACAGATTCAGAGAGGCTGTGCTGGGTGTGTTTTCTGACACATCAAAGACCTGAAATCCTCACTTTGTGAATGAAAAAAGAAAAAAAAAAAAAAAGAAAAAAAAAAACCTCGTAAATGACTCAACTATAAAATTACGCTTGTTGCCTGAATTATGCATTTCCCTCCCTTTTCTGGTGTTTTTTGGCAATTTTAGGGTGTTTTGAGGCAATTTAGGGGTGTTTCAAGGCAGTTTCAGGGTGTTTTGAGGCAGTTTTAGACTCTTTTTGAGGCAGTGTTAGGGTGATTCCAGGCAGTCTCAGGGTGTTTTGAAGGCAGTTTTAGGCTGTTTGAGGAGGCTTTAGGCTGTTTTATGGAGGTTTTAGGGTGTTTTGAGGCAGTTTTAGGGCGTTTTTAGTGTTTTAAGGCAGTTTTGGGGTGTTTTTAGGCAGTGCTGGGTGGTTTCAGGCAGTTTTAGGTTGATTTCAGGCAGTTTTGGGCTTTCTTTTTGCATATTTAGGGAGTTTTGAGGTGGTTTCAGGGAATCCATGAATGCTTTGACCCTTCAGGAATGAAGAGCTGGAATTCCCAGCCCCATCCAGGCCTTGTGCTCGCCCATCCCATGGCACAGCCCCACTCAGGCTGAATTTTGGGATGAATCCTGTGATGATTTGTGATGATTTATCCAACACTTCCCGTGTCATTTGGTTATTTTCCTCCTTCCTGGGCCTTGTGCACCATGAAGTGCCTGATTTAAAAGAATCCAGAGGCAAATTCCAGCTGGGAGTCACTCCGTGGGAATGAATGGGCAAATTGTCGGGAAAACTTTCCTGTTTATCTGTGTCCACACGGCTGAGACTGGGGGAGTCAGCCCAGTGGTCTGGGTGGCCAGAGGGGAATATTTAAAATATTTAAAAATATATAAAAATAATAAACTGAGCTGTCAGTTCAGCTGGGGCAATGGAAAAATCCTGGTGTGAGGAGAGGGAAGGGAAAAAGGGAAGGGAAAAAGGGAAGGGAAGGGAAGGGAAGGGAAGGGAAGGGAAGGGAAGGGAAGGGAAGGGAAGGGAAGGGAAGGGAAGGGAAGGGAAGGGAAGGGAAGGGAAGGGAAGGGAAGGGAAGGGAAGGGAAGGGAAGGGAAGGGAAGGGAAGGGAAGGGAAGGGAAGGGAAGGGAAGGGAAGGGAAGGGAAGGGAAGGGAAGGGAAGGGAAGGGAAGGGAAGGGAAGGGAAGGGAAGGGAAGGGAAGGGAAGGGAAGTACTGGAAGGTGTCTGTGTCCCTTCCCTGGTGCAGACTGGGCTGGCACAGAGAGTCCAAGCTGAGAGCCCTGCAGGTGCTCTCTCCTGTTCCCTGGGATTTCCCAAACTGGATTAGGGCTGGGAAGCTGCTCAGGTTTATAAACCCACTAACAATAGGATAAGATGCTGCTGAAAGCCCTGTAAGAGCTGACTCCAGCAGGGAAAAAAACATCACCTGAGGCCATTCACCCACAGGTGAATTCCCAGCTTTGCAGCTGAGCCTGTTCCATGCTGGGCATCCCGGGAGGCAGGCAGGGACCTGGGTGACCCTGGCAGGACCTGGGTGTCCCTGGCAGGACCTGGGTGACCCTGGCAGGACCTGGGCGCCCTTGGCACCGTTTGAGTGAACCAGGCAGGACCTGGGTGACTCCAGCAGGACCTGGGCGACCCTGGCAGGATCTGGGTGTCCCTGGCAGGGCTGGGTGTCCCTGGAAGGACCTGGGTGACCCTGGCAGGGCTGGGTGTCCCTGGAAGGACCTGGGTGACTCCAGCAGGACCTGGGTGACCCTGGAAGGACCTGGGTGTCCCTGGCAGGACCTGGGTGTCCCTGGCAGGACCTGGATGACCCTGGCAGGACCTGGGTGACCCTGGCAGGACCTGGGTGACTCCAGCAGGACCTGGGTGACCCTGGCAGGACCTGGGTGACCCTGGCAGGACCTGGTCACTCCAGCAGGACCTGGGTGACCCTGGCAGGGCTGGGTGACCCTGGCAGGACCTGGGTGACTCCAGCAGGACCTGAGTGACCCTGGCAGGACCTGGGTGACCCTGGCAGGACCTGGTCACTCCAGCAGGACCTGGGTGACCCTGGCAGGACCTGGGTGACCCTGTCCCCTGGCAGGAGCTGGCAGGGACAGTCCCAAGCCAGGGGGCACAGCCAGCCTGGCTCTCCACTCCCGAATTCTGGCAGCTCCATCCCCGAGCGCTCGCCCGCTGGGATTACTCACACTTGGCTGCAGCCTCGGCTCCCAACATATTGTTTGACAAATGTCAATTCTGAAGGGATTAAAAAAAAAAAAAAAAACATTAAATAATTTCTCCGAGACGGAGTTTCATATTTAACATCGAGCAGATGCTCTGGCTAAAATTAGCATAATGATTCCTCGTGCCTGCCACTTCCCAGGACATGTGTCTTTAATGGGAGCTTGGAATACGAACCCAACTTTGCAGGGATTTTTTGGGATAATTGAAGACTCTCCCTCGTGGTTTTGAGATGTTTAATGAGCACGGGGACCTTTGGAGTTAAGGAATTTTGCAGATGTGGAAAGTGGGATGCAGAAATCCGGCGCTGTCTGAGGGATGGAGGGTCCTGGGTGGGCAAATGAGCACTGCTCTTAATTAGGGGTATTAATTACCCTTTGTTTGCCTAATTGCTGGTGGATGGCTGAAAAGGGGCTTGGGCTTCTGGGCCCGACTATTCCAAATGAACCCAGCTCAGGAAAGGTGCTGGGAGGGATTTCCAGGAGCAGGGGGAGCTCAGGGGATGTCGGTGCTGCTGCCTGAGCCTGAAACTCCTGAAGGTTCTCATTTCCCGTTCAGAGATTGACAGCCCGGGTTGGAAAAGGTTCTTAAATATATCTGAAATGTGGTGGCTTCACAGGTTTCTGCTGCTCCAGATTTCCCAAGGGGAGGGGTGACGTGGAAAGAACATTCCCTGTCCCCTCTTCAGCCAGGAGTGGGAATGCTCAGACTTGGGCTGTGGGGCTTTAAAGTGAAAAAAATCTTCATGGAATGATTTGGGTTGGAAGGAACTTCAATCCCATCCAGTGCCACCCTCAGGGACACCTCCCACTGTCCCAGGTGCTCCCAGCCCCAGTGTCCAGCCTGGCCATGGGCACTGCCAGGGCTCCAGGGGCAGCCCCAGCTGCTCTGGGCACCCTGTGAGAGCCCAAACCTCTCCAACAAGGCCTTGCCAGGCTGTAAACCCCCCTGCATTTTCCAGTGGGGAATAGCACTGGGGGCACCTGGAGAAGAGCAGGCTCAGAGGTGACCTCATTGCTCTCCACAACTCCCTGAAGGGAGGTGCAGACAGGTGGGGTCGGTCTCTTCCACCGGGCAGCACTGACAGAACAAGAGGACACAGCCTCAGGCTGCATCAGGGAAGGTACAGGTTGGATATTAGGAAAAAAAAAATTCACTGAAAGAATATAAAGTTCTGGAATTGTCTTCCCAGGGAGGTGGTGGAATCACCATCTCTGGATGTGTTTAAAAAAAGACTGGACATGGCACTTGGTGCTATAGTCTGGTTGAGGTGTCAGGGCATGGGTTGGGATTGATGATCTTAGAGGTCTCTTCCAACCTCATTATCCTGTGATTCTGTGACCTGGAACCATCCAGGAAATCATTTTTTCCTTTCCTTCATCCATTTTGTGCAATGGTTTTTGGTCCTGGTTTTCATCCTTGATTCAGGAATCTGAATCCCAGAGTGGTTTGGGTGGGAAGGGATCTTCAATCCCAGCTCATTCCACCCCAGGGACACCTCCCACTGCCCCAGGTGCTCCAGCCTGGCCTTGGGCACTGCCAGGGATCCAGGGGCAGCCCCAGCTGCTCTGGCAATTCCAGCCCAGCCCCTCCCCACCCTGCCAGGGAACAATTCCCAATTCCCAAGATCCCATCCAGCCCTGCCCTCTGGCACTGGGAGCCATTCCCTGGCTCCTGTCCCTGCAGGCCTTGTCCCCAGTCCCTCTGCAGCTCTCCTGGAGCCCCTTCAGGCCCTGCAGGGGCTCTGAGCTCTCCCTGGAGCCTTCTCCTCTCCAGGGCAGCACCCCCAGCTCCTTCAGCCTTCCCAGTCCCACAGGATTTGTGCATCCCCAGATGTTTTCCCCGGATGGGAAGACTCTGCCCCAGGAAGGTGAAGTGACTCCTTGAGGGCTGCACAGGAAATCCGTGGGAGAACTGAGAGGAAACTTCCCAGTTCCCACACTGGATTCCCAGCTCTTTGCTGGGAACCTCCTTCCCACCAGGTTACCCCAAGAGCAGCTCTGCAGCCGTGTGGATGGAGAAGCTGGAAGTCCTGGCAGCATTTTTAGGCTCTATAAATGGATTTTAGGAGGAGGAGGAATGGGCTGGGAGCAGCTGGAAGCATGCAGGGTGCTCCAAGGAGCTGCTGTGCAGCAGAAAAAGGTGGAAAAATGAGTAAAACTCAAAAAAAAAAAAACCCACCAGGAGAGGTGGGGACAGTTTGACAGAGGCCTTTTCAGGCACTGGGTAATTTTTGCACAGCCTGGGCCAGGCTGAGGTGAGGGATGGGGAGGAAAAGGCTCTGAGCTCGGGAGATGTGGTTGTTTAACCCCCCTGCTCCTCAGGACAGTCCCTTTCCTGGCTAAAGAGTTTCTAACAAAGGATTTCCACAAAAGTCAGCGTGGCCTGAGCTTCACCCCGTGTTTTCCTGCCCCTGCAGCAGGAACAGGAGTCTCTGGGGAACCTGGGCCCTCATTTTCCAATTTAAGCAAAACCACAATTTTCTGCCTGAGAGAAGCCACCAGCACCGGGCAAACACCTCTGGGTGGATTGCCCTGAAAGGCCATTTGTGCTGTTTAAGGGAAAAATACCTAAAAAACACCTTTCAGGCTGTTGAGGCACAGAGATCAACCCCAGGGCATTGAGGGTGTCCTGGGCAGGGTGAAGGACCCTGGGGAAAAATAAATCTTAAAAAACCTACAGCGTCTTTTTTTTTTTTAACCCAAAATCTTGGACGTGTGTGTCTGGCTCTGTGTGAAGCACTTTAACACAACGTTTGCACTTAGCTGTGAATTTTGTTACTTTTTATTTTTCCTTTCTACAAGGGCTGGGAGGGACAGGACACAGGGAATGGCTTTAAGGTGAAGGAGGGCAGGGATGGATGGGAGATTGGGAATTGGGAATTGTTCCCTGGCAGGGTGGGGAGGGGCTGGGCTGGAATTGCCAGAGCAGCTGGGGCTGCCCCTGGATCCCTGGCAGTGCCCAAGGCCAGGCTGGGAGCACCTGGGACAGGGGGAGGTGTCCCTGGGGTGGCACTGGATGGACTGTAATGTCCTTCCAGCCCAGATATTCCATGATTCTGTGACTTCTGTGAATTCCTGGGACTGTGTCTTCCCAGGAGAGGCAGCTGATGGGAGCAGAGGCGCTGCCGCCTCTCCCTGGGTGAGTTTTTCACAAGAACTCCTCCCAGCCCATTCTCAGCTCATCTCCATCTGACAAAAAACAAAATAAAAAAAGGAAGGAAGAGCGTGGATGTGTCGGGAGGAGCTGATTGTGTGCCTGGGCTGCTAAAATCCCGGCTGGGGAGCTGCTGAGGGCACTGGGGGCTTTTACACAGCCCCTGAGGTGTCACCAGCTTGGGGACATGGAGTGATGGAGAGATTTCTTTGGTGGCTGCTCCTGCTTCTGATTTGGGCTCCTTGTGGTTGTCTCCATGCTCTGGAGCTGTATTGCATTGATTCCATGTCCACCCAAATACCTGAGCCCAGTTTGATGAAGAATCTGGGTTTCTTCTCCCTCCCAGTCCCTTCTCTTGCACAGGCCTCCTGCTCAGTCCAGGTTCTGTGGCCTCCAAGTGACAAACCTTGGGCTGCTCCTGGCCCGTCCTGGAGTCATTAATGTTGGAAAATATCTCTGAAATGGTCAAATTCAAGCACTAACCCAGCGCTGCCAGGCCCACCGCTAACCCCTGTCCCCAAGTGCCACATCCAGACGTTTTCTGAGCACTTCAGGTGAATCCATGCTGCCCTGGGCACTGCATTCCAATGCTTTCAGGAAATCAAATTTCCCTGATATCCAGCTTAAACCTCTCCTGGTGCAGCCAGGGCTGGCTCCTCCTGTCTCAGCAGAGCTGGGCAGTGCAGAGCTCCAGCTGTGGCCTGATCCCAGTGCCAGGAGCAGCTGCCATGGGAAAGGTCCCTGGAGGAGGAAACAGCCCCAGTTCTGGTGTTTATCAAGAGAGGTGTGGGAGGCTGAGAGTCCCCGAGGGCTCTGTGGGGCATCCAGAGTCTGGCTGCATCCCGGGATTCCTTAAAGACCTTGAGCACCTGTCCCTGGTGACACCACAGTGTCACCCTGGTGACTCAGGCTCCAGCCTGGCCTTGGGCACTGCCAGGGATCCAGGGGCAGCCCCAGCTGCTCTGGCAATTCCAGCCCAGCCCCTGCCCACCCTGCCAGGGAACAATTCCCAATTCCCAAGATCCCATCCAGCCCTGCCCTCTGGCACTGGGAGCCATTCCCTGGCTCCTGTCCCTGCAGGCCTTGTCCCCAGTCCCTCTGCAGCTCTCCTGGAGCCCCACTCCAAACACCAAAAATCCAAGGAAAAAAAGCAATAACTAACCGAGCATAAAGCAATAAATATCAAAACTCCCCAAACTCCAAACGCAGAAATAATCCAAACCAACCAACCAGACAGGGAGGAGCAGCAGGAGAGCAAAATGAAACAAATAAAACCTCTTTATCCCGGGCTCTGATTCTCCTTTCTGGCCGGAAGGAGAGCAGCTGAAATTGGGTGTGAAACGGGGCTGTTGAGGAAATAACGCGCTTGTAGGAAATGTGTTATGGGGCATTTCCTTGGGTTTAGCACCAAGAGCGTTTCTGGGGGGGCAGTTTAGGGGGTGTTGGCTCTGGGGATGGTTGGAGACGAGCCAGGCTGGTGTTTTGATAGATTTATTCATTCTCCTGCAAAGCAACATCGCGGAGCAAAGGGACAGCTCTGGGGTGCTCACCCCAAAAAGCACATCCTGCAACTTCCTCATTTGCTGTCATTCTTTCCATCACAGAGACTTCACAGCAGCTTTTTTTGGCTTAACCCTGACCTTATGGAGCTGGATTCAGACAGGAACAGAACCAGTGGGATGGGGGTGATGTTTTTGGTTTTTTTTAATCTTTTCAAACATTTTTTGGTGTAGCAGTAAAGGGGAGCGGGGATGTGCCAGCTGCTTTCACCAGGGAATATTTGAGCAGGTACACCCCAGAGAGCAGCAGGCAGTTATCAAACACCTCCTGAGGGGCTGAGCAAAACAATCCTGCCCGGAGCTCTCGATTTCCCCACGTCCAGCAGGACTTTACTGACCTCAGACAGTGGAACAGAAGCGTTGTGCTGAGTAAGCAGATGTCATTTAAATGTAAACACAGCCTGGGCTGCAGGGCCCTGCTTCTGCTTTCTCCTAAAAAAACCCAGGCTGCGTCGTTCTCAGAGCTCAGCCTGGGCTGCCCAGAGCTGGGATCCTCAGTGGGAATTGCCAGGGAATCCCTTTGTCTCCCCTTTTTAGCCCAAGGGCTTTGGCTTCCCCTTTGTGTGGCAGTGATCACAGAATCCTGGAATGGTTTGGGTGGGGAGGGAACACAAATCCCATCCAGTGCCACCCCTGCCATGGCAGGGACACCTCCCAGCCCCAGTGTCCAGCCTGGCCTTGGGCACTGCCAGGGATCCAGGGGCAGCCCCAGCTGCTCTGGCAATTCCAGCCCAGCCCCTCCCCACCCTGCCAGGGAACAATTCCCAATTCCCAAGATCCCATCCAGCCCTGCCCTCTGGCACTGGGAGCCATTCCCTGGCTCCTGTCCCTGCAGGCCTTGTCCCCAGTCCCTCTGCAGCTCTCTTGTAGGCCAACTCTGAACACCAAGAATCCAAGGAAAAAAGCGATAACTACCCAAGCATAAAGCGATACATATCAAAAACCCCCCAAACTTCAAACAAAGAAATAATCCAAACCAACCAACAAAAAAAAAAAAAAAAAAAAAAAAATTAAAAAAAAATTTCAAATCAAAGTCTGGGATGTGTTGTAGGGATCCATCAGGCACGGGGCCGGTGGTGGGCAGCTCTGTGGATGGGGTGTGAGGAACCCGGAGTTCCCTGTGCTGGAAACCCGGGCGGGACCGGCTTGTCCCGGCTGTCCCCAGTGTCCCCGCTGTCCCTGTTTGCCCTACTGTCCCTGCTGTCGCCACTGTCCCTGGCTGTTCCCAGTGTCCCTCCGCTCTCCGCTGTCCCTGACTGTCCCCGCTGTCCCCAGTGTCCCGGCTGTCCCCATTGTCCCCAGTGTCCCTGCTGTCCCCGCCGTCCCTCCCGCAGCCGCGGGGATGCTCCGGGAGAGGTTCCCGGTGCCCCCGGGCGGGGCTGCCCCGCTGCCGCTGCCGCTCCCACGCCGCATCCCGAGGGAAGGGCTCCGGCTGCCGGGAGAGGAGCGGAGGGGAGCGGAGGGGAGCGGAGGGGAGCGGACAGGAGCGGAGGGGAGCGGAGGGGAGCGGACAGGAGCGGAGGGGCTCCCTCGCCATGCGCTGCCGGGGGCGGCCGCCGCGGGCAGCACCGGTGCGGCAGCGCCGGGAGCCGGGGCAGATGGGGAGGGACGAGGAGGAGGAGGATGTGGGGGAGGAAGGCGGCGGCAGGGATGGAGAAGGGAGGGAGGGAGGCGGCGGGAGAGCCGCGCTCAGCGCCGGGCCCGCAGCGCTGCCTCGGCCGCCGGGACCCCCCGGCTCCCCCCGGCCCCTGCAGGCAGGGAGGGGTGGGAATCACGGCTCGGGCGATGGGAAGGGCTGTGGAGAGCGGAGTGAGGGGGTGCAGCTCGGAGCCGCTCCCGTGTCCGGCCCGCCCAGCTCGGCCCCGGGCGGGGCAGCGGCACCGGGCAGCGGCCGGAGCATCCCCGGGGATGGAGGATTCCCAGAGCTGCAGGGTCCCCCTGGCCGGAGGATCCCGCTGCTGGAGGACCCCCAGAACTGGAGGACCCCCAGAACTGGAGGATCCCCGGGGCTGGAGGATCCCTGTGTCCCAAGGATCCCGCGGCCGGAGGATCTCTGTGTCCAGAGGATCCCTGTGTCCAGAGGATCCCGCGGCCGCGCGCGGAGCCCCAGCCGCCGCTTGACAACAGGAAACAATGTGGAGTGAATGGAAAAAGGGGGAGGCGCTGCCCGAGCGACTTCCCTTGACATCACTGCCCAAATAAGGAGCTTTAAACCAACCTTTTCTATTGCAGCGCGGCAGAAGATCCCCCTGGAGCCGCGGGGTCCAGCCTGGCGCCGGCAGAGCCATGGGAGAGCCGCGGCTGCCGCGCGGGGGGCGAGTGCAGGTAACGCCGAGCGCGTCCCCCGGGCCCGGCTCCGTGCGTGTGCGTGTGCGTGCCCGCAGAGCGCAGCTTTGCTGCTGTTCCATCGCGTGTCAGCCGTGCCCAGCGCCGGGAGGGCACGGCGGGGCTCCGCCGTCACCGGTGGCACAAGGGCACCCGCCGGTGAGGTCACCGCAGTGGGTAGCCAGGAGCTGGGTGTCGGTGATTTTAATTTTTTTTCCCTCCTGGGCACAGCGCGCTGTTGGACACCCCGAGGGGTGTTGTGACTCTTGATCGGCCGCCAGCACCTCCGGGTGCTGCGCTGGCACCGCCACAAGCTCGGGCTCTTAATTGGCGGCCGGCCCTAATGAGGAGCCGGGCGCTGGGGCTGAGCTGAGCGCCGGGCTGAGCTGTCTGCCTGTCTGGGACGGATTTCCTCCTTATCACTCGCACAGGAAAGCGAGCGGGGAGCCGAGGGGTTGTTCTGGGGCCACACGTGATGCGACAGGAGCTGTGCCAGCGAAACCCCTGCGGGAGCTCCTGCCAAGCAGGATGCTGGATGTCCCCAAGCCACGGCTGGACCTGCTGTCCCTGGGCTTGACCCGCGGGGAGTTTTATCCCTTTTAAGCGTTCCTTGATTAGCACCTGCTCGTCAGCAGAAAATGAGGCAGCTTTAAAAATGCATTAAGGCTGAGTAAATGAGTGCTAACGAGTTAAGCTGCTTAATTCTCCTCGATGGAAATTAATAACGCCTTTGATGCGCCCGGAGGTGCGATCGGTGCCTCCCGGGCTGAGCTGCTCTATGCAAATGCGGGCATTGTTATTCCGGAAAAAGGCGTTGTGCGTGGTTTGCTTTTTCCCCTTCTCGTTCCTGAGCTCCCCGGCCGTGCTGAGAGGGTCTGGCACTTTTAGCCAGTTCCAGGCTGGCGCGTGGAAGCGGCTGGGGCAGCTGACACGGTGATTTATGGTGTGAGCAATACAATCCAAGCCCTGCTCCGCTGCCCGGGGATCACCTGCAGCTCCCAGGCTTTGAGTTTCCCCGGCGCTGAAGGATTGTTCCTGCCAGGGCACGGAGCCAGGTTTTACCTTGGCTGTCTGGCCGTCCTGCTGGCCCCTCTGTCCCGGCTCCCACCTCTCCCGATTCATTTGGCGTCACTGACCCTCCAGGAAGGTGTTTGTGCTTGTGGGGACTCGTGTTTTCCTCACAATCCCGGTGCTTCGGGAACTCGTCCTGTGGATTCTTGTGGGAAAACGCTCCCGATGGCAGCAGAGCGCGTTTCCTCAGTCAGAGCAGCTGGGGTCGGTGGGATGCTGCGATTCTCACTCGCCTCACGGGTGTCAGGAGGCTCCAAAATGTCACATTGTCCTCACCCCCTTCTGCCGTGCCCTTCTTAGCTGCAGGGGTGCTGGAAATAGGAATTCTTTCATCCCTTCAGGGGAGGGTGCAGAGACCCTGGGGCGGGACAGGGGGGTTGAGCTGTGCTGTTCTGAGCTGGTTCCCAGGAATTCTGCCCTCAGGGTTTGCCCTGCGGCTGGTGAAGGTTTCTCTGCTGTCCTTGCTAAGGAAGGAAAGCCCAAAATCTGTAGAGGGCCTGTGTGAACTGCGCATCAGAGGAAAAAAAAAAAAAAAAAACTTGCAGGAGTTACTGGGTGATTAATTAATGAGCGTGTTGGCAGCAAACTGCTGCAGCAGTGTCCTCTGGGGCACAAGTGCCGTGCAGCCCCCCAGAAATCCTCCGAGGAGCCTGGGGAAGTTCCTGCAGCCCGAAGGAAGGGGATTCACTCCCCGTGAGTGACCATTTTCCTCCTCATCCACCACGGGCACTTCTCCCTTCCCCGTGCTGGCCCTCCTCCATTCCAGGAGCGTTGTGCAGCTCCTTCCCCGCGCTTTCAGCACGGGAACAAGGCACCCTCAGAAGGTTTCTGTGCCCCCTGCGCTGCTCAGAGGCTGCCCCAGGTGCGGGAGAGCAGAGCCAGGACCGCAGGCTCCGCCGGTCGGGTTTTGCTGGCCGGGCAGGGGCGCGTTCCCAGCCGGGCTGGGCTGGGGGGGCAGCGAAGTCCCAAATGTTTGGAGTTCGCTCTTGGAAAACACGGCTCAGGAGAATGGCTCAGTGTTCGGGGCAGCGTGATCGGATGTGGGGAACCACTCCGGGGAGCCGCGGGTGAGTCCCGGCAGCGGCGCTCCCGAAAATAACATTTATCCTGAAGCGAACAACAGAAGCGCTGTTGAGAAACCTCCCCCGGGCCGCGGGGCCGGGGCAGCGCTGCCTTGGGAGCTTTCCCGGGAAGCCGAGGCAGCAGGGAAGTGTGTCCTGGAGGGAAATCACCGCGGCCATCCTGGGGATTGGGTGGCAGCCCGGTAATGAGGGGCTCCTGGGAACTCCCCGCGCGTCACTGGCACGGTCCCAGGGCCGTGTCCAGCTGCTCCTGCCTCAGCAAAGCTGATTTTCCTCCGCCTTCCTGCGGCCCCCCCCGCTCGCCGAGGCTCCCGCTGCCTCCAGCTCTGCTGTCAGAACTTCTGGCCGCACGTGTTGAACACCGAAAGTGCCTCAGCAGCCTCTAGAGCGCCTCAAAGCCTTGGGTTTCTTGGCAAGGGGAGGGTCAAACGGAGGGAAAAAGGAAAATTACCCTCTGGGAAGGAGAGCGATTTATTTCAAATATACATTCAGCACCATTCATTGTCCGTGCCTTTAGAAAGGCTGCTTGTTAGGGGATTTTATGGCTCTGCTGGGATCTGCGGGGCTGCTTGGGATGCAGGGAAATGTTTATTCTGTTTTCCACCCTGCCTGTTCCATTTGCTGAGCTCTCCCTTCCCACCTCTGGCTCGTTAATCCGGGGCCGTTCCTCGCTGAGCTGAGACCACCTTGCAAGAGGACGGAGGTTATTTGTGCTCCCGCTGTGCCCTGGCTGGAATTCCAGAAATTGGGCTTTCCCAGGGCACTCAGCTGCGATCCTGCTCCCTGCAATCGGGGCAGGAATCACAAATAAAGGAGATTTTCGTCCTGCCCGGCTCTAATTACGAGACTGCAGAAGGTGAAGCTCCTAACGAGCATCAAAGGGCGCTTTGTGTGTCCGTGCCGAGGGGGCTGGGGGGGCTTCAGGCACTCAGAAAACATTTGGGGAGAGTGGATGTGGCCATAAATCATCTCTGGTCTCCACGCTGCCTCATTTTCTCTGCAAAGCCCCGAGCCAAGCCCAGCCTCTCCTCCCTGGGAAGCCCAGGCTGTCAGAAGCCCCTGCAGTGCTGATTTTTGTCCTTTTCCCACTTTGTGGAGCTCTCAGAGGAGCTGAGCAGGGCCTGCAGGTGCAGCAGGTGGGGGAATGAGCCCCGCGGAGCCGGGTGGGATGGGCACAGCCATCCCTGGGTGTTTACAGTGGAAACCTGAGCAGCCTCTTCCCGCAGAGGAACAGGAACCAACCCATTCAAGACCTCGCTGGTATTTTTGTAACCTTTTTTTTTTTTTTTTTTTTTTTTTTTTTTTTTAATTGTTGTTGTTTGTTTCCAGCTGGACGGAAAAATTGCAGTTTGGGGACGCTTTCCTTCCTTCTGGGAAGTGCTTGGCAACTTTGGAGCTGGGACAAGTGAGGGGAAAACATGAGCTCAGGTTTTCCTACCTTCCCAAAATGGACTTGCTGTAAGCCAGGGCTGCTTGCTGCTCACTGCCTTGAAGCCAGGCTCCACCCCAGGTGCTTTTTAGGAGTGTTTTGGGCCCAAAATCAGAGCAGAGCATCTTCAGCACTGGGGGAAACCTCATTAAACCCTCCCTTGTGCTAATGAGGCTTTCAGCTTCAGCAGCTCCTCAGTCTCCAGATCCTAAATTGTCTTTCAGCCCACCCATCATTCCTTTCCTGGACTTTGGAGGGTCACCTGCTTGTTAGAGTGTTATCAGCCTTTGGGGTTTCAGTTACTTTGCTCTGATTCTCCAGTAATCCTACGGATTTCAGGCAGAGTTCTGGCAGAAAGCAGCAGGATCCAGCTGAGTTCAGAGCTGGGATTTGGGGCTCTCCCAGATCCGATGCACCCAGACATTCAGGGCTTTGCAGAGCCCTCACTTGGTGCTGCAGTTCAGAGGGGAAACCCCAGGAGAATCCCATAAAACTGAGCCTGGCCCTTTTCCCAGCAAGCTCGGGCTGAAGGAATTTCAGTGATTCCCTGAAATCTTTCCAGGGCTGAACCCCAACTTCGCCTTGCTCAAGCAAGGGTTCTGAAGGGTCTGAATCTTTTCTCCTGAAGGGTTCCCTCACCCCAAAGGCTCAGAGCCACACAGGCAGCAGGTCTGTGATTTTTATTGTCACTTTTCAGGGGAATTAGGAAGAGATTTCTGCCCCAGGAGTTGCAGGACCCGCCTCCTCCACCCTCGGCTGTGGGATCCACCTGCTGCAGGTGACGGGGTGGTTGTCAAGTGATTGGAAATCAGGAAGCTCTGAGGGGTTTTAGGAGCTTTCAAGGGGTTCAGGAAGAACCCCCCGAGCCTGGATTTGTGCCTGGTTCCTCCTGCCTCAAGCAATGGGAGATTCCCAGGGAAAAGGATGGGATCGGAGGGCTCTCCCCGTTCCCTGCTGGATGCCAAGGGATGCACGGAGTGAGGCCGGGACAGAGCTGAGGGTTTGGCACTGACAGGGATGTGCCTCAGAGCTTTCCACGAGGCACCGCTGACTCTTCAAACGGCTGCCCACGGGTTTCCTGTGTTCCCTTTCTTCAAGGGTTTTGGGGTTTGTTCCCTTTCTGGGGACAAACTGAATAAATTTATATCTATTATTTATAAATATTCGTGTATTTACACAAAAATTATATATATATATAAATATTTGTATTTCTACTGACTAAATTTATATCTAATATATAGAAATATTTGTATATTTACAAAATAATTTATATATATATATTTATATATAAATATTTGTATATTTACCGAATAAATTTATATCTGTTATATATAAATATTTGTATATTTACCAAATAAATTTTATATAGATATATAGATATATAGATATATAGATATATAGATATAGATATAGATATAGATATAGATATAGATATAGATATACATATACATATACATATATATTTATTTACTGAATGAATTTATAAATTAAAGTGATAGCGTTCTAAATTAAAGCTATGGGAAAAAGATGAGGCCGAAATGAGTCGAGTAGAAATGAAAAAGAAGAAATATTCCTGAAGTCCACGTGGATGGATTCCCAGGGATGCTTTTGGAAAGCCCTGGAATGGTCCCATCACCTGTAAATCAGGAGCTGGGCTGGAAATTGGACTTGTCCCTTTTGCCCCAGGGCTGCAAATCTGACCAACACCCCTGGGACGCTTCAGCCACACCGAGTTCAGTGATTCTTTAATTCCTTGTGCAGCAAATGAGTCGGATTTGAGGCTCTTGGCAGGTCTGAACTGCGAGGAGGGGCATGGAGGGGCAGGACGGAGCTTTTTTTTTGGGGGTGTATTTGAGAACCCACTGAAAATCTGCTGGGTTTTGGAGAGGCAGATAAAGTTGGGGCTGTGTTTGACAGGAAGATGCTTTCGCCCTGGAGGTGGGGAGTGTTTGTCTGGGGAACAAAACGGTGCAGGGGAAGGTCAGGCTGGAACCAGGGGCAAAAATAGAGCTGGAGATGCCTCCAGCAAACGTGAGGCTGCTCTGAGCTGGAAGGAAAGCGGAGCTGGGTGTTTAATTACCTCCCACCATCTTGCCCGTGGTGCTGAGGAATTTCCTTCGTGACTTTCTCAGGCTAAAATTAACAAAACCTGAAGAGAAACCACTCTTCACCGCTCTGTTTACGTGAGAAAATTGGCTGGGGCACAACAGAGTGACCACTGTAGTCTGGAATAAGTGTGTGCTTCTTCTGGGAGCGAGGATCTCTGCTGGAAGTCGTCCTGCAAGGATTCCAAAGGGTTTGGGGCCAATCTCCTCCTGTGGAAAAGTGCGTGCCTCAGTTCCCACTTCTGTAAAATGGGGTTAAAAATATTCTCCCTCGCTCCCAGGAGCGTTGCCACACTCCCCCCACAGCAGTTTGCAAAAGACCACAGAGGTTTTTTTTCCAGCAGGGTGAAAAAAACACTAAATAAAAATAAATGGCTGCTATTTTAAATGGTATTCCCAGTAAATGGTGGTGGAAGTGCTTCGGGCACAGGGAGTGCCTGTAAATAACTGGGACCTGCCACAGGATCCCAAACTGGCTTAGGTGGGAAGGGAACTTAAATCCCAATGGGCAGGGACAGTTCCACCATCCCAGGTGCTCCAAACCTGGCCTTGGGATCCAGGGGCAGCCCCAGCTGCTCTGGCAATTCCAGCCCAGCCCCTCCCCACCCTGCCAGGGAACAATTCCCAATTCCCAAGATCCCACCCAGCCCTGCCCTCTGGCACTGGGAGCCATTCCCTGGCTCCTGTCCCTGCAGGCCTTGTCCCCAGTCCCTCTGCAGCTCTCCTGGAGCCCCTTCAGGCCCTGCAGGGGCTCTGAGCTCTCCCTGGAACTTCTCCTCTCCAGGGCAGCACCCCCAGCTCTCCCAGCCTGCCTCAGCCTCATTAATTAAAGATTCCCAGCTCTGTTCACCACTCATTACTCGGACATTTCTGAGGGCCCAGCAGCCCCCCCAAAAACGGCTGGAAAGGCAAAAAGACACCCAAGGATCATTGAAGATTTTAGGGCTCCTCAGCCCTCACCTTTGCAGCATCCTCAGTGCCTGAGGAGCTCTGCTCTGTGCCACTCCAAGGCAATCCTGGTGAATTCCAGGGCTGGATATGAACCCCAAAGCCTCAGGAAAGCTGCTGGGGATGGAGCTGGGGTGGTTCAGGGGCAGGAGCAGCAGCAGGGCTGAGAGCAGCACTGCCAGCCTGGAGAGGTTTTCCCTCACGCCAAGGCAGGGCTGGGTTTGTGCTGGAGCAAATTATTATTATTATTATTATTATTATTATTATTATTATTATTATTAAAGAGGTTAATCTATTATTCTTTCTTTATTCTTTACCATTATTTATTATATATTATTTTATTTATTATTATTTGTTATCATTATTCAGGTTTTTGAATGCATTTTCCTGGTTTAGGAAGTATTTTGTAGCTTTTAGGTTGCATTTTGCTGGTTTGGGATGAATTCTGCTGGTTTAGGATGCAGTTTATGAGGCATTTTGAAGGTTCTGGGATGCGTTTTGCTGGTTTGGAATGAATTCTACTGGTTTAGGATGCAGTTTGCAGCTTTTAGAAGATATTTTGCAGGTCTTGGGATGCATTTTGCTGGTTTAGGATGCATTTTATAGCTTTTAGGATGCACTTTGCACCTTTTAGGATGCGTTTTGAAGCTTTTAGGATGTGTTTTGCTGGTTTAGGATGCGTTTTGCTGGTTTTAGGATGAATTTTGCAGCTTTTATGAGGCATTTTGCTGTTTTAGGATGTATTTTGCCGGTTTTAGGATGAATTTCACAGGTTTTAGGATGCATTTTTCTGGTTTAGGATGCATTTTGCTGGTTTTGGGATGAATTCTGCTGGTTTAGGATGCAGTTTGCTGCTTTTAGGAGGCATTTTGAAGGTTTTGGGATGCATTTTGCCAGTTTAGGATGCATTTTATAGCTATTAGGATGCATTTTGCCGATTTTAGGATGAATTTTGCAGGTTTTGGGATGCGTTTTGCTGGTTTAGGATGCATTTTGCTGGTTTTGGGACAAATTTCACAGGTTTTAGGATGCATTTTTCTGGTTTAGGATGCATTTTGCTGGTTTTGGGATGAATTTCGCAGGTTTTAGGAGGCATTTTGCTGGTTTAGGATGTATTTTGCTGGTTTTGGGATGAATTTCACAGGTTTTAGGAGGCATTTTGCTGGTTTAGGATGTATTTTGCTGGTTTTGGGATGAATTTTGCAGCTTTTAGGAGGCATTTTGCTGGTTTAGGATGCATTTTGCTGGTTTAGGATGTATTTTGCTGGTTTTGGGATGAATTTTGCAGCTTTTGGGATGAATTTTTCAGGTTTTAGGATGCATTTTGCAGCTTTTAGGGCTTTTAGGAAGCGAAGGGGAAGTGCCAGCTGAGGTGTTGGTTGCTTTGCAGCCTCCCTGGGCCGGAGCTTTGGGATTCTGGATGGAATTCAGCGCCGTGGCCACGCTCTGCTGCCTGCGGGGTCTGAATGTGGCCCCAGCTGGCAGAAAACGCTTTGTGCTCCTGTTTGCATCCATCAGAGCTGGGAACTGAGCAGGGCTGGGAGGTGGCAGCCGAAACGTGAGCCCTGCAGTTGGATGGTTTAGGTGAACAGGTGAAGAGAGAGAAATCTGTGAATTAAACTGGCAGGAATGCCCCGATGCTGTTCCTTGGCACTGGAAATGAGGCTCTGCTGGCACCCAGGGATGGATCTGGGAGGCCTCTGGGTGTGGTTGTGGCAGGAATTGGGAAGGAGTTGTGTCAAGCACAAAACCTCACACCAGAAATTGCCTGTTCAGGGCGCTTTTTTGATTTTTTGAGCCCATTTTTTTGCCAAACCAGAGCAAAGGGAGTAGTGGTTTGGGTCGTGTGCTTTAATAATCCCAGATTCCAATCCAGGTGATAAAACCTGGTCCTTTGTCACACAAATAAATGCGTTGGGCTCTTCCAAAGCTCAGGTGGGCTCTGGGGGGACATGGGGACAAGAGAAATGGAGGAGGGTTCTGGGGAGCAAAAAGTTCAGGTTTTATTAAAAAAAAAAAAAGGCACTGAATTTGTTCTTTCCTTGAGAGTAAAGAGTTTGAACTGGGGAGGGCACTTGGTGCAGGAAATAGCCTTGGAGAGGTGTTTGCTGGAACAAACCCAGGGTTCTGGTCAAGAAATGTGGGAAGTCAGGGGCACAGCATGGTGGGGATGGAACAGGAGCACGGGAACGTCCTGGGAATGCACCGAGAGCTCCACAGGGATGGGACCCGCAGCTCTGCCCAGCACAGACCCCAAATCACCGAATCAATTCAGGGGGTGCCTCAGGGGAGCCCCCAGACCTGGCACCTCCCCTTCCTGCTGCTGCCCCAGAGCTCAAATCACCTTTCCCAAAGCAGGCCACACCACCTGAGGCTCAGGTGGAGAAAATATCCTGAATATTTTAAATTCAGCTGCTTCAGGCCGTGGGCACGGCTCGTTCCTCCATCCACCACGGCGGAATTTACTCCGAAAGCGCTGCTTTGGCTCGGTGTCCATCATCTGCTGCTCAGGGCTGCCTTTGTCCCCGTCCCCAGCGCTGGGACAGCCTCTCCTCCCGCTGGGTGTGTGAGAGAGGCAGAGCAGGGGATGTTTTCCATTTCTCCGTGTTATTTCTGGCTCGGCTGCCTGCTCTGTAATCGCTGTGGAAACTGTTATGCTTGGGGGTTCATCAAGGAAAGGCTGCGAGCTCTTCTAGGGAGAAATGTCTGCAGCAAGTGGCTGCGATAGTGGTTTCATAAGGGCTGGATTTAATTGGGAACAGCGTTTCCAGGAGGGTTTTGCTGGCTCTGTTTCCCATGGAGGCGAGGAACAGCTGAAGGGAAGCGGCAGAGAAGAGCCCCCGGCACGCTGGGAAAGGAGGGGTTGGTGTTGGGACTAAAAAAAAAAAATATAAATAAACCAGCTTTTGTTTTGAAGAGGGGGGGGAAAAAGCTGGAAGAGACAGGGGGTGTTGTTGGGGGAATGTGAGAAGTTGGAGATGGATGGGATTTGTGGTGGATCCATTAATGGGTGTCCCTTAATGGTCCCACAGCTGAGCTATGGCCAGCTGGCTCTGGTGGAGTGGCCTGAGGTGGCTTCCCGTGGTGAGGCTGCGTTTGGGACACCGTGGTTATGAACCCCAAATCCTCAGGAAAGCTGCTGGGGATGGAGCTGGGGTGGTTCTGGGGCAGGAACAGCAGCAGGGGTGAAAGCAGCACTGCCAGCCTGGAGAGGTTTTCCCTCACCCCAAGGGTTTGTGCTGGAGCAAAACCCTGCAGGGTCACACTTGGGATGCATAATGCAGGTCTTGGGAGGAATTTTGCAAGTTTTAGGATGAATTTTGCTGGCTTAGGGTGCGTTTTGCAGGTTTTAGAATGCTTTTTGCAGGTTTTCGGATTAACTCTGCAGGTTTGGGATGCATTTTGCTGGTTTAGGATGTATTTTGCAGCTTTTAGGATACATTTTGCTGCTCTAGGATGCATTTTACAGGTTTTGGGATGAATTCTGCTGGTTTAGGATGCATTTTGGTGGTTTAGGATGAATTTTGCAGGAGTTGGGATGAACTTTGATGGTTTTAGGATGCATTTGGCTGGTTTAGAATGAATTTTGCTGGTTTAGGGTATATTTTGCTGGTTTAGGATGTATTTTACTGGTTTAGGATGAATTTTGCTGGTTTAGGGTATATTTTACTGGTTTAGGATTAATTTTTGCAGGATTTGGGATGCATTTTGCGGGTTTAGGATGCATTTTACTGGTTTAGGATGTATTTTGCAGGATTTGGGATGCATTTTGCTGGTTTAGGATGCATTTTGAAGGTTTAGGAGGTATTTTGCTGGTTTTGGGATGAATTTTGCAGCTTTTAGGAGGCATTTTGCTGGTTTAGGATGTATTTTGCAGGATTTAGGATGCATTTTGCAGGTTTGGGATGCATTTTTCAGCTTTTAGGGCTTTAAGGAAGCGAAGGGGAAGTGCCAGCTGAGGTGTTGGTTGCTTTGCAGCCTCCCTGGGCCGGAGCTTTGGGATTCTGGATGGAATTCAGCACCGTGGCCACGCTCTGCTGCCTGCGGGGTCTGAATGTGGCCCCAGCTGGCAGAAAACGCTTTGTGCTCCTGTTTGCATCCATCAGAGCTGGGAACTGACCAGGGCTGGGAGGTGGCACCAGCCCGGGCACCAAGGGGAGCATCCCCGTGTCCCCGTGGGGCTGGCTGTGGGGTGGAGCTGCTCTCGGGTGCAGCTGGCTATGCTCGGCCAGGTGTCAGGAATTCCTCCCAGAAACCGTGGAATTTCTGCATAACGGGGTCAAACAGTGCTCAGAAATTGGGGAAGGGTCTCCGGAGAGCACCAAACCCATCACCAAACCCACAGCTCGAAGCAGAGAGGTCCCACCTGAGCACGTGGGCGTGCACTCGTTGTTAACCCTCACCACGCTGCAGCCTGGGGCTGCTCAGTTGCACCATGAGTGGAAAATGAACCCCAAATTTCTGCTCTGCTTGAGCTTCCCACACTGGGGGGGTCATCCCTGCTGATCTGCCCCAGCCCTGAGGCTGGGAGCTGTGGATCACTGGATCCCATCCTGCTCCCAGATGAGCTGTGGATCACTGGATCCCATCCCCTCACAGGGAGCTGTGGATCACTGGATCCCATCCTCTCACAGGGAGCTGTGGATCACTGGATCCCATGGGTTTCCCAGCTCCCAGATGAGCTGTGGATCACTGGATCCCATGGGTTTCCCAGCTCCCAGATGAGCTGTGGATCACTGGATCCCATCCTCTCACAGGGAGCTGTGGATCACTGGATCCCATCCTGCTCCCAGATGAGCTGTGCATCACTGGATCCCATGGGTTTCCCAGCTCCCAGATGAGCTGTGGATCACTGGATCTCATCCCCTCACAGGGATCTGTGGATCACCGGATTCCATCCTGCTCCCAGATGAGCTGTTGATCACTGGATCCCATTCTGCTCAAAGATAACCTGTGGATCACTGGATCCCACTGGTTTCCCAGCTCAAAGATTAGCTGTGGATCACATCACTGGATCCCATGCTACACACAGAGGAGATGTGGATCACTGGATCCCATCAGTTCCCAGCTCCCAGATGAGCTGTGGATCACTGGATCCCATCCTACACGCAGAGGAGCTGTGGATCACTGGGTCCCATCAGTTCCCAGCTCCCAGATGAGCTGTGGATCACTGGATCCCATTCTGCTCAAAGATAAGCTGTGGATCACTGGATCCCATTGGGTTTCCTGCTCCCAGATGAGCTGTGGATCACTGGAACCCATCCTGCTCCCAGGGAGCTGTGGATCACTGGATCCCATCAGTTCCCAGCTCAGAGCTGAGCTGTGGATCACTGGATCCCATGGGTTTCCCAGCTCCCAGCTGAGCTGTGGATCACTGGATCCCATCAGTTCCCAGCTCCCAGCTGAGCTGTGGATCACTGGATCCCATCAGTTCCCAGCTCAGAGCTGAGCTGTGGATCAGTGGATCCCATGGGTTTCCCAGCTCCCAGCTGGGAGGATGCTCCAGAGCCCTGCAACGTGGGATAAACTTTAATTCACGTTCACTGTTGTTCAGCACTGATTGAGAACCAGCCCCCACATCCCTGGCTGGAATCCCACATTCCCAGGAAACCCTGGAATCCCACATTCCCAGGAAACCCTGCAATCCTGCATTTCCCAGGAAACCCTGGAATCCTGCATTCCCAGGAAACCCTGGAATCCCGCATTCCCAGGAAACTCTGGAATCCCGCATTCCCAGGAAACCCTGTAATCCCACATTCCCAGGAAATCCTGGAATCCCACATTCCCAGGAAACCCTGTAATCCCTCATTCCCAGGAAACCCTGGAATCCCACAGTCCCTGGAAACCCTGGAATCCTGCATTTCCCAGGAAACCCTGGAATCCCACAGTCCCAGGAAACCCTGGAATCCCGCATTCCCAGGAAACCCTGGAATCCTGCATTCCCAGGAAACCCTGGAATCCCACAGTCCCAGGAAACCCTGAAATCCTGCATTCCCAGGAAAACCTGGAATCCTGCATTCCCAGGAAACCCTGGAACCCTGCATTCCCAGGAAACGCTGGAATCCCGCATTCCCAGGAAATCCTGGAATCCCACATTCCCAGGAAACCCTGGAACCCTGCATTCCCAGGAAACGCTGGAATCCCGCATTCCCAGGAAACCCTGGAATCCCACATTCCCAGGAAACCCTGGAACCCTGCATTCCCAGGAAACCCTGGAATCCCGCATTCCCAGGAAACCGCGCGCTCCCCGCTCCGGGGCTCACCCTGGCAGGCAGAGGGAAGGGAAGGGTTACCCCAGGTGCGTTTGGAGCCTTTCCTGGGGCGGTTCCCTTGTGCCACTTTGGAGGGATCTTTGTCACCGCGGACACAGGAAAGGCTTTGTCCGTGCGGTTTGCATTTCAGTAATTACCTTCAGCATTTAATTTTAATAATTACCTTCGATAATTACCTTCATACGTGAAGGTAGAGTCGCCTCTCACTTTACTTTGGGCTCTCTGGGGGCTCTCAGTTTGTTTAACGCTGCTCAGGCCGTGCCAGCCCTCCGGGGGTGGTTTATGGCCACTGGGGGATGTGGCACCCAGGGGACTGATGGCCACTGAGGGATGTGGCACCCAGGGGATTGATGGCCACTGAGGGATGTGGCACCCAGGGGACTGCTGGCCACTGAGGGATGTGGCACCCAGGGGACTGATGGCCACTGAGGGATGTGGCACCCAGGGGACTGATGGCACTGGGGGATGTGGCACCCAGGGGACTGCTGGCACTGAGGGATGTGGCACCCAGGGGACTGCTGGCACTGAGGGATGTGGCACCCAGGTGGTTTATGGCCACTGGGGGATGTGGCACCCATGGGACTGATGGCACTGAGGGATGTGGCACCGAGGGGACTGATGGCACTGGGGATGTGGCACCCAGGGATTTGATGGCACTGGGGGATGTGGCACCCAGGGGACTGATGGCACTGGGGGATGTGGACCCAGGGGACTGCTGGCACTGAGGGATGTGGCACCCAGGGGACTGCTGGCACTGAGGGATGTGGCACCCAGGTGGTTTATGGCCACTGGGGGATGTGGCACCCATGGGACTGATGGCACTGAGGGATGTGGCACCGAGGGGACTGATGGCCACTGGGGGATGTGGCACCCAGGTGGTTTATGGCCACTGAGGGATGTGGCACCCAGGTGGTTTATGGCCACTGAGGGATGTGGCACCCAGGGGATTGATGGCCACTGAGGGATCTGGCACCCAGGGGACTGCTGGCCATGGAAGGATGTGGCACCCAGGTGGTTTATGGCCACTGAGGGATGTGGCACCCAGGGGACTGCTGGCACTGGGGGATGTGGCACCCAGGGGACTGATGGCCACTGAGGGATGTGGCACCCAGGGGACTGCTGGCACTGAGGGATGTGGCACCCAGGGGACTGCTGGCACTGGGGGATGTGGCACCCAGGGGACTGCTGGCACTGAGGGATGTGGCACCCAGGGGATTGATGGCACTGAGGGATGTGGCACCCAGGGGATTGATGGCCACTGAGGGATGTGGCACCCAGGGGACTGATGGCACTGAGGGATGTGGCACCCAGGTGGTTTATGGCCACTGGGGGATGTGGCACCCCGGGGACTGCTGGCACTGAGGGATGTGGCACCCAGGGGACTGATGGCACTGAGGGATGTGGCACCCAGGGGACTGATGGCACTGGGGGATGTGGCACCCAGGTGGTTTATGGCCACTGGGGGATGTGGCACCCAGGGGACTGATGGCCACTGAGGGATGTGGCACCCAGGGGATTGATGGTCATTGAAGGATGTGGCACCCAGTGGTTTGATGGCCACTGAGGGATGTGGCACCCAGGGGATTGATGGCCACTGAGGGATGTGGCACCCAGTGGTTTGATGGCCACTGAGGGATGTGGCACCCAGGGGATTGATGGTCATTGAAGGATGTGGCACCCAGTGGTTTGATGGCCACTGGGGGATTTGGCACCCAGGGGACTGATGGCCACTGAGGGATGTGGCACCCAGGGGACTGCTGGCACTGAGGGATGTGGCACCCAGGGGACTGATGGCACTGGGGGATGTGGCACCCAGGGGACTGCTGGCCACTGAGGGATGTGGCACCCAGGGGACTGATGGCACTGAGGGATGTGGCACCCAGGGAACTGATGGCACTGAGGGATGTGGCACCCAGGGGACTGATGGCACTGAGGGATGTGGCACCCAGGTGGTTCATGGCCACTGGGGGATGTGGCACCCAGGTGGTTTATGGCCACTGAGGGATGTGGCACTCAGGGGACTGCTGGCCACTGGGGGATGTGGCACCCAGGTGGTTTATGGCCACTGAGGGATGTGGCACTCAGGGGACTGCTGGCACTGAGGGATGTGGCACCCAGGGGACTGATGGCCACTGAGGGATGTGGCACCCAGGGGACTGCTGGCACTGGGGGATGTGGCACCCAGGGGACTGCTGGCACTGAGGGATGTGGCACCCAGGTGGTTTATGGCCACTGGGGGATGTGGCACCCAGGGGACTGATGGCCACTGAGGGATGTGGCACCGAGGGGACTGATGGCCACTGAGGGATGTGGCACCCAGGGGACTGCTGGCACTGGGGGATGTGGCACCCAGGTGGTTTATGGCCACTGAGGGATCTGGCACCCAGGGCAGGAATTCACCTCGCCCCGTGGAGCAGAGCCCGCCCCGCTGGCCCGGAGAGCCACGGACACATTCCTCCAATCTGACGAGCTCAGCAATGAATTATTTATCCAGCTTTTAATTCTGCATCCATCGCTCTCCAGCTCTGCCTGCCCTGACTGCCCCGGGAGCTGCTCGGGGGTGAAGCCTCCCCGGACACCTCGGGAGGGAGGTCTGGGGCTCTGCTCCAGCGGGGTTTGGAGCTCTGCTCGGGGCTGTGCCTGCCTTAACCCCCGAGGCTCCAGACACCTCCTCTGCCCCTGGCTCCTCCAGCTTTTCCAGGACCCTCAGCTTTCAGCCCAAATTGCTGCTTTCCCCAGAGATCTGGGTAGGGCAGAGGATGCTGTGAATCCCTCCTGGCTCTCTTTTTCCTCCAGCTGTGGCCAGGGATGTGTTGGATTCTTCTCCTCAGCATCTCAGCTCATTTGTAGCCCAGCAGGAAAATTCTGCTTTCCGTGGACCTTCTGCTCCAGGGCTTCCTGCAGGGAGCTTCCCTAAGGGCAGAAGCTGAGCATGTTTGCTCTTGTTTTTCAGCTTTTCTTCCTTTTTTTTTTAAGGATTAAGGGTGGCCTGGCAGCAGGGCACTGACATTTAGGATAATCTGGTGTGATCCAGCGTTAGTTGTCATGGATGTGGCTGTTTCCTTCCCCGCCTGTGTGGTTTGGCTCCTGGCTTCGAGATTGCTGTGACCCAGAAGGAGACACCTCAGAGATATTTGTGGGATTTTCTTCTTCCCTTGCAGCCAGGGGCACTTAGGGCACCTCTGATCACTTCCAGAGCTTCTGGGATGGATGGGATTTGTGTGCAAGCCCCAGAGCTGCTGAGTCTCTCACACTCGTGGTTGTTTTTACATTTGGTTTATAGAAGGCACCAGAAAAAAAAAAAAAAAAAAAAAACCAAAAAAAAAACCCAAAAAAAAAAACCAAAAAAAAAAAAAAAAAACAAAGAAAAAACAACGGTGCAGGGCAGGGGAAAAGATGATTCTGTGCTCCTGTCCAGCCTCCAGCTGGAGCTCTGCAGGACCTGGGTGGGATGGAGTGCTCAGAGCAGCTCTGGAGGACTCTGCTCCACCCCTGCAAGCACCAGGGCCTGTCCCTGCAGCACCCTGGGGCTTCCCAGTGCCAAAAAGGGAGCAGGAAAGCTCATTCATCACTTTAGGGCAAAACCAGCAGAGATCATTAAAGATTCTCCATTGGGTGTCCAGATCCTCCTGTGGGGCTGGGGTTGCTCCTAAAGGGTCTCTGCCAGGGGAAATGAAAGGGTGAATTTGGGGCTTTTGGGAGTGAAAGTGGCCAGGGGAACTCTTGAATCCAGTTCTTGGGTCCTCTGCTCCTCAAGGGACAAGCTGGGAGAGCTGGGGGTGCTGCCCTGGAGAGGAGAAGGCTCCAGGGAGAGCTCAGAGCCCCTGCAGGGCCTGAAGGGGCTCCAGGAGAGCTGCAGAGGGACTGGGGACAAGGCCTGCAGGGACAGGAGCCAGGGAATGGCTCCCAGTGCCAGAGGGCAGGGCTGGATGGGAGATTGGGAATTGGGAATTGTTCCCTGGCAGGGTGGGGAGGGGCTGGGCTGGAATTGCCAGAGCAGCTGGGGCTGCCCCTGGATCCCTGGAGAGCCCAAGGCCAGGCTGGACACTGGGGCTGGGAGCACCTGGGACATTGGGAGGTGTCCCTGCCATGGACTGCGATGACTTGAGGCTCCCTTCCATCCCAAACCCGCCTGGGATTTTATGATTTATGCTTAGAAATGTTGATATTCTACGACGTATCAGGAGTGCCAGCAGAACCCCAGAGCCACATCCCACCCCAAACCCTCTCCCCGCGGTTCCCTTCCTCCCACCGAGCCCTTTCTGGACGCAGCTCCGCTGCTCCAGCCCGGCCCGTCCCGGGAGGAGCTGCCGGGAATGGCCGCGATGAAATTTTAATTAAATGCGGGGCCGTAATTTGCAGCGAACGAGCCGCGGCGGGCGCTGCCAGCTGCTCCCGGCCCCGCAGCGCCCCCGGGACCCGGCTCGGGTCCGCTTAGGCCGGGTTTTATTCTCCAGCCCCGGGCAGACCGAGGCTCTTGAATATTTTATGGCGCTGCTTTGTTGCCATCCTTCCTGTGAGTCATTTTTCCAGCAGAACCCCGTGCTGGCCGCGTTATTTGACCCCTTTTTTTTTTTTTTAAATTTAAACCCCCCCTTTTTTATTTAACCCCTTTTTTATTTAACCCCGTTTTTTAATTTAACCCCTTTTTTATTTAACTCAGTTTTTAAATTTAACTCCTTTTTTATTTTAACCCCTTTTCAAAATTTAACTCATTTTTTAATTTAACCCCGTGTTTAAATTTAACTCCTTTTTTTTTTAATTTAACCCCTTTTTAATTTAACTCATTTTTTATTTAACCCCTTTTTTAAATTTAACCCATTTTTTAAATTTAAGCCCCCTTTTTTTTATTTAACCCCTTTTTAAATTTACCTTTTTTTTTAATTTTAATTTTTATTTTTTTTTTTATTTAGCCCCTTTGGAGGATTCCAGGGTGGGCTGGGAATCTGCTGTTGGAAGGGGATTTTATGTCCTGGCTTGGTGCTGCTGCTTTGCTGCAAAGTGCCGGGGAGCAGGAGCTGCTCCCGTGCTCAGCCTGCCCAGGGGAAGGTGGAAGTGCATCCCCAAATCCCCTGGAGCATCCCCAGAGCCCCAGGAGCATCCCCAGAGCCCCAGGAGTTTCCCCAAATCCTCTGGAGCATCCCCAAAACACATGGAGGTATCCCCAAATCCTCTGGAGCATCCCCAAAACACATGGAGGTATCCCCAAATCCCCAGGAGCATCACCAAATGCTCCAGAGGCATCCCCCAAATCCCCTGGAGCATCCCCAAATCCCCTGGAGCATCCCCAGAGCCCCAGGAGCATCCCCAAATCCACTGGAGCTTCCCCAAATCCTCTGGAGCATCCCCAAATCCCCTGGAGCATCCCCAAATCCACTGGAGCTTCCCCAAATCCCCTGGAGCATCCCCAAAACCCCTGGAGCATCCCCAAGTCCTCTGGAGCATCCCCAGAGCCCCAGGAGCATCCCCAAATCCCCTGGAGGTATCCCCAAATCCTCTGGAGCATCCCCAAATGCTCCAGAGGCATCCCCCAAATCCCCTGAAGCATCCCTAAATCCTCTGGAGCATCCCCAAAACACATGGAGGTATCCCCAAATCCTCTGGAGCATCCCCAAATCCTCTGGAGCATTCCCAGAACCCCTGGAGCATCCCCAAATCCCCTGGAGCATCCCCAGAACCCCAGGAGCATCCCCAAATCCCCTGGAGCATCCCCAGAACCCCTGGAGCATCCCCAAATCCTCTGGAGCATCCCCAGAGCCCCAGGAGCATCCCCAAAACCCCTGCAGCATCCCCAAAACACATGGAGGCATCTCCAAATCCTCTGGAGCATCCCCAGCTGCCCTGGATTCTCTGGCTGAGGGGTTGGAAGCTCCGGCAGAGGGTGAATTTTGCCGGCTGTTGTTTTTCCCCCATGGCTGAGCCCCCCCTCCCAGAGCTCAAAATTGAGGGGATTCCATGAAATTCTGCATCCTGGAAAGGAGGGTTTGGAGCTGACAGCGTGGGGAAGTGAGTGCAGCCTCCAAGGGATGGGATGAGCCCTTGGAGGGATTTCCTGGGGTTCCCTCCCCTTTTCCTGGGGTTCCCTCCACTTGTTCTGGTGCTCACTCCCCTTTTCCTGGTGTTCATTCCACTTTTCCTTGTATTCATCCCAATTTTCCTGGGGTTCACTTTTCCTTGTATTCATCCCAATTTTCCTGGGGTTCACTTTTCCTTGTATTCATTCCACTCTTCCTGGTGTTCTTTCCACTTTTCCTGGTGCTCATCTGACTTTTCCTGATGTTCACTCCACTTTTCCTGGTGTTCCCTCCACTTTTCCTGGTGCTCAGCCAACTTTTCCTGGTGTTCCCTACATTTTCCTGGTGTTAATTCCACTTTTCCTGGTATTCCCTCCACTCTTCCTAGTGTTCATCCCACTTTCATCCCACCCCCTGGTGTTCTTCCCACTTTTCCTGGTGTTAATTCCACTTTTCCTTGTACTCATCCCAATTTTCCTGGAGTTCACTTTTCCTGGTGTTCCCTCCACTTTTCCTGGTGTTAATTCCACTTTTCCTGGTGCTCCCTCCACTTTTCCTGGTGTTAATTCCACTTTTCCTGGTGTTAATTCCACTTTTCCTGGTGTTCCCTCCACTCTTCCTGGTGTTCCCTCCACTTTTCCTGGTGTTCCCTCCACTTTTCCTGGTGTTAATTCCACTTTTCCTGGTGTTCCCTCCACATTTCCTGGTAACCATTCCACTTTTCCTGGCGCTCCCTCCACTTTTCCTGGTGTTCACTCCACTTTTCCTGGTGTTAATTCCACTTTTCCTGGTGTTCCCTCCACTCTTCCTGGTGTTCACTCCACTTTTCCTGGTGCTCACTCCACTCTTCCTGGCGCTCCCTCCACTTTTCCTGGTGTTCACTCCACTTTTCTCCATCCCACCAAGGAATTCTGCCTGTGCAGGTCTGGCTCTCATTGCACCCTGAAAGTCCTGTCCCCACTAAAGCCTCTCCAGTGGCTTTCCTGGATGCTACCTTGACTTTTTCCCAGGTTTTCATTTCAGAGAACGCCCCAGGGATGGTTTTGGGGCACTCCTTGTGTCCTCACTCTGCTCTGCACCCCCTGGGCTCAGCTCTGTGCTGCTTCTCTGACTCTCAGCCCCGCTCCTCCTGTTCAACCTCACGGCTCTGAGGGCAAAAATACACCCAGGTTTCATTTCAAAAACTGCAGTGGAAACTTTCTATGGAAAGAAGCCACCCCAAAAAGCCCCTGAAAGAACAAAGCCCGACAGAACGACTTCCTTTGGCTGCCTTGTTTTCCGTTTGCATCAGCCCCTGGCCTCCCCGGGGCTCTGCACTTGTGGTTCTTTGCTGTCATCCAGCAAAAGTGCAGCACAACCTCTGTGCACCCAGGAGAATTCGATGCTTTTTGGGTTTTGAAATCTCTCTGATAAGGGGAAAAAAAAACACTCCAAAAAAAAAAAAATTCAGCTGCGCTTCATATAAATGGAGTTGGTGGCATGAGTGGAGTTAAAATTAGATTTGCTCAAGGAGATGCTCCAGATGAGGAGGATGGAGGAAAAGGAGACAAGAAAAGGAGTGGTGGGACAGAAATGGGCAAAATGTGGGAGCTGCTCCAGCAGGGAGAGGGGAATGCTGAGGGGTTCAGCCATGGGGGCTGAGCTGCTGCTGCCCAGGCTGGGAGAGCTCAGCTCGTGGGAGGGAGGCTTTGTCACAGAGCCAAATGTGAAACCATCCCAAACCATGGGATGCTTTGGGTTGGAAGGACCTTAAATCCCATCCAGTGCCACCCCAGGGACACCTCCCACTGTCCCAGGTGCTCCAGCCTGGCCTTGGGCACTGCCAGGGATCCAGGGGCAGCCCCAGCTGCTCTGGCAATTCCAGCCCAGCCCCTGCCCACCCTGCCAGGGAACAATTCCCAATTCCCAAGATCCCATCCAGCCCTGCCCTCTGGCACTGGGAGCCATTCCCTGGCTCCTGTCCCTGCAGGCCTTGTCCCCAGTCCCTCTGCAGCTCTCCTGGAGCCCCTTCAGGCCCTGCAGGGGCTCTGAGCTCTCCCTGGAGCCTTCTCCTCTCCAGGGCAGCACCCCCAGCTCTCCCAGCCTGGCTCCAGCCCTGGATCTCCCCTGATGCCTTTCAGCAGTTCCACACCTTCCCTGTGTTTATCCAGCTCATAAAGCCTTAAAAACCCCCAAGAGTCCCAGTTTGGCCCTGGTGACAGCACAGAGCAGTGCAGGAGGTGTCCCCTGTCCCCGTGCCCCTGGTGGGGTGGGAGGGTGCTGGGCCCTTCCTGGCTCTGAGCTCTTGGGAGGAGCCTGGATATTCCCATTCTGGGGGCTGCGGAGTGAAACTTTTCATTTTTCACCCCTGGGGAAGATGAAGTGAAGGATTTTTACCTGAATGAGTCGTTAGGGCACAGGTTTGAGCATCTGATTTCCTGCTGGACTCTGCGCCCCGGTGCCATTTTCTGCTCACAGATGGAGCTAATGGCCAATGTTCTGCAAAGACATTTGGGTTTGGTTTTTTTTTTTTCCCTTCTTCTCTCTGGCTGATTGCATCCTCAAGAGCTGCTGGTTCAATCTCAGTTCACAGCCTCTCTCCACTTCCTTTAGAGCAGCAGAAAGCTTTTCCTCTGCAGAAGTGCCAAAACCTCAAAGCGCCTCGCGCTTCCCCATGCCTGCGACTCTCCTTGCTGCTCTGAGTGATTGCTAAAGGCAGAGGTCAGCCTGAACAACCCAAAATAAATGTGATACTATCATATAATATGTTAAATAAATATTTTTGGGTAAAATAAACCCAAGGAGCAACAGGAGTGGGCCACAGGACTCGTTTTTCCCTTGGTTTTGGTGCTCTCTTGGCGTGGCTGTGGGGGAATGAATGAACAGCAGCTGCCACGGGCACTCAGGTGCTCCAGAGCGGATTTATTTCCAGGGCCTCGTGTTTGGATTGTGCTCTCAAACCCTGGGAAAGGGGGGATGAGGATCCCCTGAGGGTCTTGAAGTCAGGACATCCCTGGAGTTGCCGATTTCATGGAGAGGTTGGAGCTGCTGCTCTGAGGAGCCGCATCACAGAATCCTGGGATTGTTTGGGTTTTTAAAGGAAGGGACTTTAAAACTCATGTTGTTCCATGGGCAGAGACACCTTCCCTGGTGGCTCCAAACCCCAGTGTCCAGCCTGGCCTGGGACAGTCCCAGGGACCCAGGGGCAGCCACAGCTGCTGCTGTCCCCTGCAGGGAGGTGACAACTGGGGACAACCTTCACCCCAGCTTTTCACAGACACAGGACCTTGTGCTCTCCTTCCCTTACAAAACCTGCCTGGCACCTCCTCATTTCCACGGCACTGAGCGGCCCCGTGAGGATCTGTAGCCTGACAAGGTCAGAGGTGGAGATTTGGAGGAGAACCCAGAGAAATTCCCTTTTCCCAGCGGCTCAGCCCTGATCCCAGAGCGGCACAAAGCGCTGCAACCGCTTCTCCCTTCTCATACTTGCAGCACCTTCAGCTCAAGGCGTGCCTTGCTCCCCTCAGAGCACAGCTCCAGGCTTCTCCACGGCCCCCTGAAACCTGGGAATGTGGAAACAACGGGAATGCCGGGCTTGGGAAGGCTGCACGGGAAATAAAAACTAAGAGAGGGTTCCCCAGGAGGAGAGGCTGGGACTGGGCCTTCTGCTCCTCCTTTCTTGGGGGATAAAAGCTTCCAAAGCCATTTGGATGAAAAATCTCTGTTTGGGGCTGAAAGCAGCTCTGTAAAGCACAGCTTGGAGCTGGGGCAGTGGCTCTGAGCAGGGCAGCAGCTCGGGATCTCCCCAGCACTGCTGCACCCCAAACGTCCTCCCAGCACAAGAGATGGGCAGAAATGAGCAGCTCAACCATCCAGGCTCCTGATTCAGAGCTAAAACCAGGCCCAGCCAAGGTGAAATCCTCAGGAGGTAACAGCACTGAGGAGCTGAATCTCTGCAGTGGCCGTTCACCCACTAAGATGGAGAAAAAAACCCCAGAACTCCATTTCTGTGTGATTTCCCCTGCTGACAGGAAGGAGCTGCAAAGGGCCATTGCTGCTGAGCTTAACTGCATCCAGTGCTCCTGAGGCTGAGGGGAAAGAGCTCTTCATGAGCCAAAACCAAAACAAAAAGTGAATATATTCTGGTGCAGCAAGCGCAGCATCCTCAAAGCCTCAAAGCTCCACTCCCCACACCACCGAGAGTGAAATCAGAGATTTTTTTTTTTTTTTTTTTTCTTTCTTTCTCAGTAATGCTTTTTGCTCATTTCCTGCCCGGCCTCTTCTGCTCTGAGCAATGAATCAGGATGAATTAACATCAGTGGCCAGATTAGGATCACGCCTAAGCAGCACTTTGCTGTCATCTTCCAGGGAATTAAACCAAGGCCTTGTCACGCTGGGCTGACCATGAGGGTGGGCCCAGTCCCAGCCTTTCCTCCTGGGGAACCCTCTCTTGGTTTTTATTTCCCGTGCAGCCTTCCCAAGCCCGGCATTCCCGTTGTTTCCACATTCCCAGGTTTCAGGGGGCCGTGGAGAAGCCTGGAGCTGTGCTCTGAGGGGAGCAAGGCACGCCTTGAGCTGAAGGTGCTGCAAGTATGAGAAGGGAGAAGCGGTTGCAGCGCTTTGTGCCGCTCTGGGATCAGGGCTGAGCCGCTGGGAAAAGGGAATTTCTCTGGATTCTCCTCCAAATCTCCACCTCTGACCTCGTCAGGCTGCAGATCCTCACGGGGTCGCTCAGTGCCGTGGAAATGAGGAGGTGCCAGGCAGGTTTTGTAAGGGAAGGAGAGCACAAGGTCCTGTGTCTGTGAAAAGCTGGGGTGAAGGTTGTCCCCAGTTGTCACCTCCCTGCAGGGGACAGCAGCAGCTGTGGCTGCCCCTGGGTCCCTGGGACTGTCCCAGGCCAGGCTGGACACTGGGGCTGGCAGTGCCACCAGCCCCCAGGAGTTGCCACCCTGCCCTGGCTCAGGGAAGGAGAGAGGAATTTTTGGGAATTCATATCTGTGGCTGGGATATGAATTTTTAACTCCAGCCTAGAGGTGGAAGCCGCCCTGATCAAAGAGGTTCCAAAGCTGCTTCATCTCCAGTGCCTGCACTGCTCTCTTTTTGTTATTTTTTTCCCTTTTAACCTAAAATTCTTTGTTCCAAGCCCGGGGGGGCCGATGCCTCCCAGTTAAGCTGGAGCTCAGCAGCAGGAGCCTGGCTGTGGCTTCTCAGGATGCTGCTGAACCAGGCTGGAGCTTCACTTGCCACAGAAATGCAGAAGGAAATGTTGGGATGTTTGTCCATCAGCAAGGCCAGCAGTCATTTCCATGTGTTGTGTGGCTGGAGAAGCCTCGGCAGCCAGGGAGGGACGGGACAGAAATTCCTGCTGCAGCCAGGGCAGCTCCCACCGTGTGCTTCTGAAGTGTGATCCTGTTTTTGTTTTATTTTTTAAAAAATTTGCTCTTAAAATGAAAATTCCCTTGTGATAAAAGCCTCTTGTGGCACTGAGCTCTCCCAGGCTCTCCACAGCCAGGTGGCAGCGAGGGCTTGGTGATCATGGAATGGTTCAGGATCTTCCCATCCCATCCAATCCCATCCCATCCCATCCCATCCCATCCCATCCCATCCCATCCCGGGCATGGACAGAGGGCAGCAGGGGAAGGAAATCCTCCTGCTCACCGGGATGGGGTTGCCCAGAGGAGTTTTTGGCATCTTCAGTGGTCTGTCCACAGATTTCAGCCCCAAACTTCCATCCTCTCCCAGGCTGGGAGCCCTGATGTGGCTGCTCTGGTGGGCAGGGCAGCCCAGTCCTGGATTCTCTTCCAGATTTCCAGGAAAACATCGATATTTTCAGAAAACATTATCGATATTTTTCCTGGAAAATATTTTCTGGGAAAAACATAGATATTCCAGATCCTGCTGTGGCTGGGGAGGCCTGGCGAGGTCACAGGGCTCTGGGGGCAGCAAATCCTGGGGGCACTCTGAAAATGCTTCATTTTTCTTGCAAAAGGTCTAGAAGGTGCAAAATGGAGCACAGCTCCTCAGGCTGCTGGGATTTGTGCCCCAAAGAGGGGATTTCATCCACTTGGAACGTTTGTGCTGAAAAATCAGTTTATTTGTGGTGTCAGGGCCTGGTTCTGTGCAGGGTTTGGAGTGGGACAGGGAAGAAACTGTGAGTTGGGGGTTGGTTGGGTTTTGGGCAGGAATTGTTCCCTGGGAGGCTGGGGAGAAGCTGGGATGGAATTCCCAGAGCAGCTGGGGCTGCTCCATCTCTGGAAGTGAGGCAAAACTCAAACCATAGGGTTGGGAAGCACAGAATTATGGAATTATGGCTGGAAGGGACCTTAAATCCCATCCGGTGTCCATGGCAGGGACATCTCCCACTGTCCCAGGTGCTCCAAGCCCCACTGTCAGGGATCCAGGGGCAGCTGCTCTGTGCCCCCGGTGATGCTGGGAGGTTCCTCTTGACCTCTTGAGATCCCTGGGAAAATCCCAGAACCTCCCTGTTCCCGGCTGTGCCCAAGGAAGATTTTGTTGGTGACAAGCCCGGCTTAAAGTGTCCCCAAACGGAGCTGGGACCCCTCTGCCAGCCCAGGGAGGGACCTGCGGCAGCCTCTGCTGCACCTGGGGGAGCAGAGCCTGCTCTGGATCTCTTTTGGGGCTCTGTGGAAATGTTAAAAATCCTGGCAGGCACTCAGGAGCGCCCTGGCCCCAGCCAGATCCCTGCTGAGGAATCAGAGCAGCTCTGCTGAGCCTCCCACCTGCAAAGGAAGATTTTGCCTGCTCCGTGGGAAGGCAGATTGGTGCAAAAATAAAACTGGTTTGAGATCCTGCCCTGCGTGCAGGGCGCCTGCAAATATTTCAGTTGAATATTTTTAATTTTTCTCTAATTAAAAGGGTCATTTGGGGATTATTCCACTGGACAGGGCTCCCCCTCCACTGATCCTCGCCCTCTGGGTGATGTTGGCACATCTTGGTCTCTTCAATCCCTGTTTTTCGTCTCCACAAAATTGATGGAATTTTACTTCTTTCCCCTGTGCAGACAGATCCCTCTGCCTGTGTGGATGATGTGCTGGAGGGGCCACGGCCCCAGCTGTTAATTTGCTTAATTAACTTGGGTAATTGAGCCACTGAGTTGCTTCCTAAGGGGTTTTTCTACCCTTGGAAAGAAATAAAATTGTGAGTCCAAGGCAAAGCCACCTCCTGGTGGGCTGTGCCTTAAATTCCCTGATCCAGGAGTTGGAGAGCCCTTGAATTCCTTGAATTCCCACTCAGGAAACACCTCCTGGTGTCCAGCCTGGGATCCCTGCTGCAATTTAGGGCTGTGACAGCCCTGACAAACCCTAACGGGGATTTATCCCTTTCTGTGTGTCCCTCGGGGTGGGTTGGAAGGCCAGGGCGATTCCTGCCTGTGTTCTTCACTCAAAATGAATCCCCGTGCTGGGAATGTGAGTGCCTGCTGTTGAGGCAGGGACGGGAATGGAATGACTCCATGTTCAGAAGGCAAAGAATGAACTGTTTATTCAAAGTACGTCTCTCTTTTACAGAGAACGTCGTGAAGACCGATTTCATTGGTCTCAAAGTAAAAACCTGTCACACCATTGGTGCACTGTGGGTCGCACACGGTGGCAGAACAGATCTATAAACAACGTGAACAGAAAGAGAGATAATTAATTGTTTACATTCCTCTTGGACTTTTTCCCAGGCGTAGCCTGGCAGAAACTTCTCTCCTTTTCTCTCTGGCTGAACTGAGAATATCCACAAGTCCCCATCCCTGGGAATGTCCAACAAACACCTGGGGGTGACACTTGGGGACGTGGTTTGGTGGTGGCCATGGTGGTGCTGGCTTGTGGTTGGGCTGGATGGTCCTGGAGGGCTTTTCCAACCACAATGATGCCACAAATCTGATTTTCCTCTCTGGATTTCCAGTCCTTGCTCGCTCCATCCATCTCGGATCATTCTCCTTGGGAATTTAGCTGTGATTTGACTGTGAAACATAAACTTTAAGAGATTTAGAGATTTTGGAGGAGCTAAGATTTTAGTTAGAGACAAGTCTTACTAGAGTTAATTAAAATAAAAAGATTCTGTAAGTAGGCCTTGATGAAGTTAAGAGTTAGTAGTTAACTAAGAATTGATTGCTTGTCAACACCATGTTTAGTTAGCTGGGTTTGTAATGAGGAATATAGAAACTGACAAACAGCTTTTAGGAACATGAGACAATTGTGGGCCTCCTCTGTTCTGAAACCAATTGAAGACAAGGAATGGGAGTTCTACCAAGGTTCATTTGTCATATTTGCATTGAAAAGGCAGAAAGGTCAGAATGAGGAAGACTTCATTTACTTCCTCACTTTGGGACCCCTCCCCATGAAAGGGACCACCGACCCATTTCAAGGAACAAACTCTGCATGCTTAATAGCTTTTGGAATGATTAGCATACGGAGCGAGGAATGGGATGGACCAAGGTGATGAATATGTGTTTGTGTTTTGGGTATTCAATTCCTGTGTGGATAAAAGGACTCTGTAATCATCTGAAAGGTGCGGTGGGTATTTGGGAGCTGTCCCGCACACTGCCCGGCGCCGCAATGAACATACACTTCCTAACTTTAAACTGTTAGAGAGCTTTTGTCCGTCACAGTTGGGTATTGGTGCTAGATCAATATCCGTATTTCTTTAATAAATCAACTGAAATGTCCAACCATAATGGTGCCATAAATCTGATTTTCCTCTCTGGATTTCCACTCTGTGCTCTCTCCTCCCATCTCAGACCATTCTCCTTGTCCTCATTGGGAATTTATCTGTGATTTGACTGAAATGTCCAACACCAGAACCTCAGTGGGGCCAAAGAGATGGAAAGTTCCCTTTGTTTATTTGTTGGACATTTTGTCTCTGCATCACAGCAAATGTTGGGTTTTATTTTATTGTACTATTTCATGCTCAGCTCCTGGTCACTTTGTGACCCATGGAAATCCTGACATTTCCCAAAACTCACCCTTTCAAGCCTGCATTTATCTCCCTGGTGGCCATGCCATTGATTCTTCCTGCCTCACCAATTCCCCCATCATTCCTGAAATGTCTTTTTCTTTTTTTTCTTGTTTCTTCCAGACCATTTCTACAATTTATCAAGACCATTTTGACTCCTAATCCTGGCCTCTGAAGCACCTGCAGCCTGTCCCAGCCTGGTATCTGCAGCAATTTTAGTAAGAAAAAAATCTTATTTTCCATCCTCCAAATGCATCTTAAAGGTACCAACCTGTGCTGGAGCTCTCATTTTCCCTCTGGCATTGTGGAATTGGATTTGATGATCCTGGTGGGTCCCTTCCATCTCAGGATATCCTGGGGGCACTCTGAAAATGCTTCATTTTCCTTGCAAAAGGTCCAGAAGGTGCAAAATGGAGCACAGCTCCTCAGGCTGCTGGGATTTGTGTCCCACAGAGGGGATTTCATCAGCTTGGAACGTTTGTGCTGAAAAATCAGTTTATTTGTGGTGTCAGGGCCTGGTTCTGTGCAGGGTTTGGAGTGGGACAGGGAAGAAACTGTGAGTTGAGGGGAGGAATTGTTCCCTGGGAGGGTGAGGAGGGGCTGGGCTGGAATTCCCAGAGCAGCTGGGGCTGCCCCTGGATCCTGGCAGTGCCCAAGACCAGGCTGGAGCAGCCTGAAGGTGTCCCTGGGCTGGAAGTGGATGGGTTTGATTTCCCTTCCAACCCAAACCATTCTCGGAGAATCAGCAATTCAGCTTTTCCCCATGGATTTGGGGAGTTTTTGGCTTTTTCTTCGCTCCCCACTTGCCACGGAGCCCTCGGAGCTGCCCTTTGCCGACCCCTCATTCCTCAAGGAGAGTTTGGGGCCGAGACCCCCAGGGAAGAAATGCAAACAGGGTTTAGTTCACGGATTTAAAGCAGCTCTGGGTGTCCAGTGGATGCTCCAAATCCTTGGAATTTTGCCTTCTTTCCAACACTGCATGATTGTACCTGTATCTGTACAGGTTCATTTTGGTGGAGATGGCAAGAATTCCAGGATTTGTGACTTTCTGAGGAATAAAAGCTGTATTATAGACCAGATTTATATTTATAATGTAAAGGGGCAGAGCCACAGGCTGCCCACAGGGACAAAATCCAGCGGGCAGCCACTGCTGGTGTCCCTGTGACTGTCAGGGCTTAGCAAATAAGAAATAAAAACAAACCCAGGGCCCCAAAGGTGATCAGGTGCAAATAAAATGAATTAATTTGTTTTTCCCTCAGGAGGAGTCTAAATCCAGGCTTTGTTCTTGTGTTTGTCAGAGCGTTTTTGGTTTTGGGCTTTCCCTGTGCCATCCACTGGTTCAGGAAGTTTAAATTTAAACAAACAAAAAAAAATCCTGCTTGTTTTTCACCTCACACTTCCTAGAAATGATCATGGATTAGGATTTTCAGCACCTCTGAAAATGCCCATATTCTGGGGGAAACTGAGGCACCAGAATTTGGCTCCAGGGGTGAGCTCGAGTGGGAAATGCCAATTCCCCGTGACCTGCCTTCCCCAAAGTCACAAGAAACTGAGAGGAAACAAAGTTCTGGGAGCAAAGCCTTGCAGCTTGATATTTTCAAGGGCTTTAACGACATAAAACTGATTTACTTTGAGGGGAAAAGCTTTAAATATCCCTGCAGAGAGTACATAATGTGCATGGTTTTGTATTCATTCCCTGAATTTCGGTGGATGAAACCTCTCCCAGCCATAATGGAATTATACTGGGATGTGCTCTCATCAGGGTGGTGTTAAAATCAGGTGCACAAAGGGAATTCTAGAGAGAGAGAGGAAAAAAAAAAACACCCTTGTGGCACCAATGAATGATTCTTAGCCCTGCAATAAACCTAATCAGGTTAATTAGGATTAATTTGGCAGCCTGGCTTTTATTTGTGTGGAATAAAAACAGATCTAAGGCGTTTTGTTGAAAGCCTCTGTGAGTTTTAGGGATATTTTCGAGTTCTTTCACCTGGGCAGTGTAAAAATCTCTGCCTGGTTGGGCTTTTAGGGAGAATTATGCTGCACCCACCCAGCATTTAGAGCCATTAATTCTCCATCTTCTCTTGCATCTTTCCTTGTCAGTAAATCCATCTCCTGTCCCCATTCCCATGTGGAGGTGACCCAGCTCTCCCTGGGTGTCTTCAAATGCAGTTTTTTGGGTTTGTTTTTTTTTTTTTTGAGAATTGTACCAATCTCCCCTCTGGCAGCAGCCTGGTTCTGCTCCTGCTCTGAAGCCCCATCCCACATGAGGCATTTCCCCTCAGTCCCAATCCTCCTGGGATTTTCCACCCCTGTGCTTCACCCAGAGCTGCCTCCTTCCTCATTTGCTTATGTCCCTGGCTTTTCTCCTCACTTCTTGACTTGGTTTGGACAGACAGGGGTCTGCTGAGGAGGGCAGGAGCCTCCCCAGAAATGGGAAATGCAAACCCCCTCTCTCTGAATTATTGTCATTTTGAAATTGAGGGGCTCTCAGGCAAAGATAGGGAATTGCAATAACAGTTCTTTTCTAGGGAAATGAAAACTACAAATGCAAGAGCACAAAGAAAGCAGTGCAGAGTCAGAGCAGGCCCTGGCAGGCTGTGGGGCAGGGTGCTGGCAGCAGTCCCATTCCATGGGGGCTCAGCCCTCCTGCAGTGCCAGCTGTGCTTCTGCTGGAGCAGGATCCTGCACAAGGCTGGAGTTTTCCTCTGGAGCTCCAGGGGTGGTTATGGAGCTCTTGTCCTTTGGGAATGCAGTGGATAAAGCTGCTGTGGTGTTGCAGAGCTCAGATTGGATCCAGGTAGGAATGCTTGGCTGCTCCCCCTGGGCGCAGCCTCTGCCCATGGGATGCTGGAATTTTCTCAGCCATGCAGGGACACTCAGTGGCCATGGACAGAAGAGATCTCCTGGAGGGAGGATTGGCTGTGGGAGAGATAAAGAAAACTGCCCAGAGAACAGCAGAGAGCTGCCCCAGCACTGACAGCTGGGACAGAATAAAATACACAGCCCAGCACATCTTCCACCCTAAGACACTTCTCTGCTGCACCTTGCCCTGGCTGTTTCCCATCCCAGGAAACGCTGCTGGGATTTTCACCAAACAGATCCTTGCACATGTCCCTGCCCAGATGGATCCGTGCAGAGCGAGGGCTGTGCAGCAGGAGCTGCCACAGGAGGGAATTTTCCATCAGCCCCAGCCCCTCCATTCCCGTTTTGGATTTAATTCCTTGCAGGGCTTCAGTCAGATCATGGAAGTGGCTTTGGTTCGGCCAGGCTGAAGGAGCAGGGGGTTTTGCCTGGGGAAGGGCTGGGGATGAGGGGCCGGGGTGCTGACAGAGCCTGGACCTCCTCACCTTCCAAACTCACAGGCTGCTCTTTGCCCTTTGGTTTTTGTGGTCACAAGATCCCAAATTTTGGAAAACTCCTCCAAATCATTGAATTCAAACTTTTTGCCAGATCCCAGTGAACCATGTTGGGAGGAACATCCCCTTGTTATTTGAGCACCTCCAGGTGCACTCCAAACCTCCCTGGGCAGTTCCAAGGCCTGAGCCCCCTTTCCATGGGGAAATTCCTGCTGATTGCACCCTGAGCCTGCCCTGGCCCAGCCTGAGGCCGTTCCCTCTCCTCCTGTCCCTGTTCCCTGGAGCAGAGCCCGACCCCCCCGGCTGTCCCCTCCTGGCAGGAGCTGTGCAGAGCCACAAGGTCCCCCCTGAGCCTCCTTTTCTCCAGGCTGAGCCCCTTCCCAGCTCCCTCAGCCTCTCCTGGGGCTCCAGCCCCTTCCCAGCTTTGTTCCCTGCCCTGGACACGCTCCAGCCCCTCCAGGTCCTTGTCCTGAGGGGCCCAGGACAGGTCTCAGCACTCAAAGTGGGGCCTCCCCAGTGCCCAGCCCAGGGGGAGTTCAGGTTTTGATTCAGCTTTTCTTGTCATGTTTGATTTCAACACCACGAAGCTCTGGTGTTCTGTACCCTTCACATCTGACCTTCAGCCCTGTCCTCACCCACAGCTGCCCACCCCAAAAGGGCACAAGGAGGTGCAGGCTGGGCACAGCCAGGGCAGCTCAGGCTGGAGCTCAGGGAAAGGTTCTTCCCCCAGAGGTGCTGGCACTGCCCAGGCTCCCCAGGGAATGGGCACGGCCCCAAGGCTGCCAGAGCTCCAGGGATGCCCAGGGTGGGGCTGTTGGGGGGACTGGGCAGGGCCAGGGTTGGACTGGGTCATCCTGGGGGTCCCTTCAGCTCTGGATATTCTGTGATCCTGTGGCTTTGCTTTGCCACCACTCCCCAGGTGCAGAAGGTTGTGCTGGCTGTGCCAGATCAGAAGCTGTCCCCAGATCCCTGCTGGTCCCACAGGGACAGTGGCATCTCCTTGTCAGTGGCTTCTCAAATCAAGACTTTGCACCAGAGCCCGTTTCAGCCCCAGGGTTGGCTCTCAGAACCCAAAACCCTTCCCCAAAGTCACAAAGAGCCTTTTCTGCTCACTTTTGAGTGGGAAATGCTGTCACTTCCAAAATCTGCTTTGAATCATCCCTTTACACCCCTCTCTCCAAACCCTGGTGTCTTACTACGCTGGCAGGGAGGTGTTAAGACCAATTGTGTGCTTCCTCCCCTGTGTTTTTTTCAGTGTTTTCTCTCAGCTTGGCGCTGTGCAGGAGTCCTGGGGAGGGTGTGAAGTGTGTGTCCCTCAGGAGTGTCTCACTGCTCTGGCATCGCCCCGTTCCAGCACACAGGGGATGTTTTTGAACGAGGTACCACGCACTATTTCAAGCAGCTTCTAAAAATAAACGCCTGCCCAAGCTGCTGTTGTGGTGGCAATGTTTTATCTCTTAATTGGGGCTGTTTGCTCAGGGTGATTCATAGAAAGGAACTGAGCTTTCCAAGTTGTAGCCTGAGGTGAAACAGCCGAGGTGATTTGCTGATTGTAACTGAGGCCTGCGCAGCCAGGAGGAGTTTTTGGATTTTCTCCACGGTTTTTTTTTGCTTTTCCCCTAAGGCTGAAGCGTCACATTAAACACTGGACAAGCTCTTTCTCCTGGAGGTGTGTGGGAGGTGGCAGAACACATTCAGTGCGGGGACAGCGACCCACAGAGCTCTGGATGTCACATCGAATGAGAGCTAATGGCTGAGGGAAGGAATGAGGAATTCCTCTGGGAATTCAAGTGGAGATATAAAACTGGTGTGTGCTCAGAGCTGTGGGGAAGAAGAGCCAGAGGTGGGGGAAGGCATTTCATGGGTATCTAAGGAGCAGGAGATGACTCAGCCTTCCCACACTGTCACCTAATTCCTCCTGAGCCATGTCCAGTCCTGGGCCCCCCACTGCAAACAGGATCTGGAGGGGCTGGAGCGTGTCCAGGGAAGGGAACAGAGCTGGGAAGGGGCTGGAGCCCCAGGAGAGGCTGGGGGAGCTGGGAAGGGGCTCAGCCTGGAGAAAAGGAGGCTCAGGGGGGACCTTGTGGCTCTGCACAGCTCCTGCCAGGAGGGGACAGCCGGGGGGGTCGGGCTCTGCTCCAGGGAACAGGGACAGGAGGAGAGGGAACGGCCTCAGGCTGGGCCAGGGCAGGCTCAGGGTGCAATCAGCAGGAATTTCCCCATGGAAAGGGGGCTCAGGCCTTGGAACTGCCCAGGGGGGGTTTGGAGTGCCCATCCCTGGAGGTGCCCAAGGAATTCCTGGAGGTGGCACTGAGAGCTCTGGGCTGGGGACAAGGTGGGGATCAGCTGGGACTCGATGTCCTTGGAGCTCTTTTCCCACCTCATTTCTGGGATGCTGAACACCAGAATCCCAAAGGCTTTTCCCAGAAGGGAATATCCATCCAAGCCAAGCCCCAGCAGCAGAGGTGTCCCTACCCAGCCCTGTCTGGCAGGGAACATTTCCTGTTCCCCCCCAGCTCCAAACCCCTCACCCCAACAGCAGAAAAGGAGCCCTGAAAGTCCTTAAAATCCCATTCTTGCATATTGGGGGGAAATTTCCCCATGGAAATGGTGGTCCACCCAGGTCACCTTTACTCCTCCCAGGTCCCCATTACTGCACCCACAAAAGGTTCTCATGTGCTGCCAGTGGTGGGTCCAGTGCTGCCCAAACAGGTTGTGCTTGGCTCCTTCCTCTTCCAGGAACCGTCCAGGGTGTCCTGTGCCCTCACTGGGGGAACCTGTGCCCTCACCTGGGCAAAGGGAACCTGTCCTGTGCCCTCACTGGTGCCCTGAGCAAAGGGAACCAGAAGCTGAGCCACAGCTGTGGCCCAGACAGTGTCCAGGGGATGTTGTACCAAACTCTGAAGTTGCCCATGAGGTTTTTTGTGGGAACCCAGGGCTTTTCTCCTCCTCTGAAGCTGCTGGGGGGCAGATTTGGGGCACAGATTTTGTTCTTCACGAGGAGGCAGCGCAGAGCGGAGGCAGTAGTGCCACACTGTGTGCCCCAGCTCAGACACCCACAGCACGTCCTGAGCAGGGAGGGACCCCCAGGACCACCCAGCCCGACTCCTGTCCCCACCCAGGACACCCCAACAAGCCCACCCTGAGCACACCAGAGATGGCCACAAGCCCTGGCACTGTGGAGATGTGCCCACCTCACTGCAGAACTGCTGGAACCCTGCTCAGTGAGAATTGGAGCCTTTCTGTGCTGCCAGGCACCGACCCCCAGGAGAACTCTGCACTGACCTGAGGCCATGGAGAAGCTTCCAAAATGGAATGGCAGAACTGGGATTGTGGGGGTGGAGTTTGAACAGAAGTGTGTGATGTCACAGGGTGGGAAACTGAGAGTTTGGGGTTTAGAATACAGTAATAGATATGGGGCAAGATGGAGGTTTTGGGGTGGAGGCTGGGCCTTCTTCTCCTTCTCCTCCTTCTCCTTCTCCTCCTTCTCCTCCTTCTCCTTCTCCTTCTCCTTCTCCTTCTCCTTCTCCTTCTCCTTCTCCTTCTCCTTCTCCTTCTCCTTCTCCTTCTCCTTCTCCTTCTCCTTCTCCTTCTCCTTCTCCTTCTCCTTCTCCTCCATGGGTTTGGGTGGTTTTGTGTCATTGGATAAAAAGCCCGCATTGCAGGGCATGGGTGGTTGGTTATTGGGTTAAAAGTGAAAATAATTTAGGTATCATTTCTTAATTGGACAGTTTAGCCTTAAAAGGCCTTGAGAGAGAGATGGGGCTCCATTTTCAGTGTGTTGGAGTGAAGTGCTGCAGAACTCAGGGTTTGTGAGACTGTGACAGAGATAAGAACTGATAAACACCCGAGTCCCAACAAGAAATACATCTCATGCATTTAATCCCAACCCTAACCAAAAAAAAAAAAAAAAGGTTAAAACTCAACACAGAACAACAGGAAAACCATCAAAGGGCTGGAAATTCTTGTGGTGATGCTCACAAACCCCTGGCAGGATCCTCGGGGTGTCAGAGGGTGTTGGTCTGGATGCTGCCACCTCCTCCCCTCCTGGGGTGAAGGAGCCTTTCCGGGGTGACAGCACCCTCAGGGCCTGTCCTCTGAGCCTCCTGGGGTGAAGGAGCCTTTCAGGGGTGACAGCACCCTCAGGACCTGTCCTCTGAGCCTCCTGGGGTGCCCCAGCCTGCAGCAGGTGGGCAGAGATGCTCCTGGAGAGGTGAGGAGGCTGCACCGCCCAGCTGGAGCGAGAGGAGGTGGGAGGAAACCGTCACTGCCTGTTTACTCCGTGAATGGAAAAAAAAAAAGACAGGCTTATCGTGATCAGAGCAGGCAAAACAGGACGTCAGGGCTGAGCTCTGTCAGGCACTGCTGCTCCAGGCTCCTGGGTTTCAGGGGATGGGGCATTTTTGGGTTTGTCAGGCTGCCCAGGATCCGCTGGCGTTGGCTGTGGGAGCCTGGGATGGCAAGAGCTGCTCAGTAAATTTGTTTAGCTCTGAACTGGCAGCAGGGAAAGGAGCAGAGGGCCAGTTTTGGGCTAATTCAGACCTGATTCGCTGTGCATTTCAGGAACTGCTGCCTCAAAGGCAGCAAAAACAGCTGAGAAAAAGAGAATTGTTACCAAGGCAAAAGGGTGCCAGAGGCTTAGGCTGAGCAGAGGTTTTGTTTGCAAGGGCTCAGGCTCTTTAAAACGGTGTTTCCTTCATTCATCTTCATTAAGGAAATGACACTCAGAGCGAAAATGAAACACCCCAGGGAAATAAAACTCCTCCAAGTGGGGAGGAGATCTGCCCGGAGCTGCAGTGCAGCCCTTTAGGATGAGTTTCTTCATTGCATTGCCCCGGGGGGAAGGGAACGAGACCATCCCCATCTCTGGAGGTGTCCCAGGCCAGGCTGGACAGGACTGGCAGCACCTGGGACAGTGGAGGCTGTCCCTGCCATGGCAGGGGTGGGGCTGGAGGTCCCTTTGACCCCAAACCATTCCAGGATCCTGGGATTCAATAATTCAGTGATGCAATGACTCCATGGTTCTGTGATTCAATAATTCAGTGATTCAATAATTCAGTGATTCCATTGTTCCCTGATTTGATAATTCAGTGATTCCATGATTCCGTGATTCTGTGATTCTGTGATTCCATGATTCAATATGCAATGAATAATTGAATATTGAATATATTCAATATTCAGTTGAATATTGAATGTAATAACAACAGCTCATATCTAATAATTGAATATTGAATATAATAATGACAACTCAATTATTCAGTTATTCAATGATTGAATAATTCAGTGATTCCATGATTCCGTGATTCTATAATTCTGTGATTCAGTCATTCAATATTCAATGAATAACTGAATATTGAAAATATTCAATTGAATATTGAATAAAATAATAACAGTTCATAATTAATAATTGAATATTGAATATTATATTCAATTGAATATTGAATAAAATAATAACAACTCAATTATTCAATGATTCAAATATTCCATGATTCCATGATTCTGTGAGTCTATAATTCTGTGATTCTATGATTCAATAATTCAGTATTCAATGAATAACTGAATATTGAATATATTTAATATTCAACTGAATATTGACTATAATAATAACAGCTCATAATTAATAATATAATATTGAATGTTATATTAAATTGAATACTGAATATAATAATAACTCAATTATTCAATGATTCAAAAATTCCATGATTCTGTGATTCTATCATTCTGTGATTTTGTGATTCAATAATTCAATATTCACTATTCAATTGAATAGTAAATGTATTGAATATTGAATATAACAATAACTCAATTGTTCAATGATTCCATAACTCGGTGATTCCATTATTTCATGATTCCATGACTCTATATCTCCACGATTCTATAATCTATAATATTAAATTGAATACTGAATATAATAATAACTCAATTATTCAATGATTCAAAAACTCCGTGATTCCATGATTCTGTGATTCTATAATTCTGTGATTCTGTGATTCAATAATTCAATATTCACTATTCAATTGAATAGTAAATGTATTGAATATTGAATATAACAATAACTCAATTGTTCAATGATTCCATAATTCGGTGATTCCATTATTTCATGATTCCATGACTCTATATCTCCACGATTCTATAATCTTGCAGAGCAGGCAAGAGATTGAGACCTGAGGAGAGTTGGGAAAAACCCCGTTGTCACCTGTTTGTGCAGGAATAATGAGTTCTGTTTAGCTCAGCAGGACGCTGGGGACATCAATGGTGACATTTGTGCCCCCGGCGCTGCTTGGCTGGGGTTGGGACCGGGGGAAGCCCCGCTGGCAGGGCGTAAATCCCGCATAATCGCCCCATTCTCCTGGGAGAGGAGCTTTCCTGGGGGGAGAGCCGGGGCTGTGCAGGAATAAATGGGAATAAATGGGAATAAATGGGAATAAACACCCTGCCAGGGAGAAAGGCGCCCATTGAGCATTGTGCTGGGAGCTCATCCTGCCGGGGCTCGGAGCTTCCTCCTGCTGCAGCTCAGCAGAACCTCTGCGGTACCCACGGGCTTCCAGGGAGGCTTCCCTCAGCTGCTCCTGGTGTCTGCCCCGGCCTCCCAAAACACCGATCTCTGCTCGATCTGCCGGGCAGACGGAGCCGCCACCAGCCCTGCTCCCTCCGGGCTTCCCGAAGCGCCGGCACAGCCCTGCAGAGCCGCAGGGAAGCGGCGCGGGGCTGCGCAAAGGGCAGCCCGCCCCGCCAGCCCCGGCGGGCCCTGGCTGGAAATCCCAGCAGCGTTTCCAGGGATGCGAAACAGCCAGGGCAAGGTGCGGCAGGGAAGTGTTTAGGGTGGAATTTGTGTATTTTATTCTGTCCCCACCTGTCAGAGCTGGGGCAGCTCTCTGCTGTTCTCTGGGCAGTTTTCTTTCTCTCTCCCACAGCCAATCCTCCCTCCAGGAGATCGGTTCATGGCCACTGAGTGTCCCTGGGTCATAAAGTTTAAAAATTTCCCAACCTTTCTCAACTTTAAAAAATATCTTTTACTTTTTTATATTCCTACAGTTTTTTTTTTTCCATCTCATCTCACAGATTAGAGACAAGATGGTAATTTATGTAAAACTTTTTTCTACATATTCTTTGAAATAATAGCATAGAAGAAAAGGTGTAAAGTCATTATACTCTAACTAATAAGAAAAGGACTCAACTGGGTTTAACATTAACAAAAGGACTTCTATGAACCTCAAACAATACACAGTAATTCATTATTTAAGATGTAAACTTCTTCTGTCTTTGCAAAGGATATATCTAGGACTTTTCACATCTTGAGCTATCAATAAGTTCTTGTTCTTTCTTGTTCCTTGTGATAAATATAAATGTATTCACTTGGTTCTTAACTTCCTAGCTTCTCATGAGGTTGAGAAATTTCCCAGATTTCTCAGCTTTAGAAAGTGTCTTTTAATTTTTTATATTCCGACACCTGGGAAGCTCCCAGTGGGGCTGGGGGTGCTCTGGGGCTCAGCTTTGTCCAGGGCTGCTCAAGGGAGGGATTGTCCTGCTCTGCTCTGGGCTGGGGCGGCCTCTCTCCAGTGCTGGGGGAACTTTGGGGTGGAAGAAAGACCTAAAGGTGTTTAGAAAGTGTCCAAAGGTGGGACAAGGGGGTGGGGAAGGGTCTGGAGGAGCTGAGGGCTCTTGGTGTGCGCAGCTGGAGCAGGGCACACTGAGGGCAGAGCTCAGGGATCTGCAGCTCCTCCCGAGGGGCAGCTCCCAGCTCTGCTCTGGGACAGGGACAGCAGCCAGGGCACGGCTGGAGCTGGGCCAGGGCAGCTCAGGCTGCAGCTCAGGGAAAGGTTCTTCCCCCAGAGGTGCTGGCACTGCCCAGGCTGCCCAGGGAATGGGCACGGCCCCGAGGCTGCCAGAGCTCCAGGGATGCCCAGGGTGGGGTTGCTGGGGTCCAGGAGCTGGAATGGATCATCCACCTTTTAAGAACATAATTTTAAAAGTCTTGGTGCTCCAGAACAAAAAACACAAATTTTGCCATTGGCAGACAGCCAGATGTGGCTACAGGAATATCAAGTGCTTTGCAAATAATAGAAATATTTCTTTGGGTGTTTTTTTTGTTTTGTTTTTTGTTTTTTTGTTTGACCTTCAGCACTGTGGGCTCTCCATGACCATAGAAAATTGTGATGGTTTCTGGTTTCTGACCATTGCTGCTTATCCAAACCCATTCTGGAGTGTCACAGTTGGCCCGTGCAGACCACAGCCCCAGCTGCAGCCTGAGGCTTTGTGTGAAATGCAGGGAAATCTCAAAGAAAATGAGCAGGTTTCCAAGAATTCCCCATGGCTTGGTTTGTGCAAGGCCTAAAATGCAGGATGTGTTTCTCTTACCCCAAGCACATCTCCAGCAGCAATTGTAGGTGAATTACAACGAGAATTGCTGGGTTTGGGGAGGGCCCACAGAGCTTTGGGGTTTGGGAGTTGGGGTATTTCTCCTCGAAGAGCAAAACCAAAGACAACAATAAAAACATCTGGGATTGAATTTTAGAGGTCTGGGCAGTGAAACCAGACAAAAAAAAAAAAAGCTTAGAAAAAAAGGGAACAGAATCTTAGCAGAGAAGAAATTGAGCACCGGAACATCCTCAGCGAGAGCTGCTGCTTCTGCCACCCTTTGCAGTCTTTAAACCGAGACTATTTTCTATTTTCATGCGAGAAAGTGAAGCTTGAGGATGAGTCCTGAGCCAGATGCAGAAATGGCTGGGGAGTTCTGCAGCCTGGGTTTAGCAGGTCAGGCTTAGTCCTGTGCTGGGTCCTGGGCTCAGTCTCCTCAGCATCTCTGAGGACCCCGTGGGGTTGTGGCACCACTTTTTGAACCACCAATCTTTTCATGCTCCTGGAAATGCTGATTGCAAAAAAATCAAGGGCCTTGCCTGCAGCAGAGTTGTTTGGCTGAAATTCCCTGTCTGCAGTGCCCCATAAATAGGAGCATGAGTGTTATCTAGATAAAACCAGTGTTATCTCTTAGTCTGGGGCTAAGAGAGGCCTTCCCAAGATAAATGCTGGGCTAATTTCACTCCAGTTCATCGCTGGTGGTGACTCTGAGGAGCTTAAGGAGGCTCCTGCACAGCTCACAAAGCAAAAGCTGAGACCTGCAGGGGCTCCATGGGTTATTCTGCCCCTGGGCAAACAAAGAACCTCTTGTGCCATGATCCTTTTTCATTTAATGCATTTTGGGGGATTCATTTTACAGTTCTGAGCCCCTTCCCTTAAACTCCAGATGTGGGTGTAAGACTGACACATTTGCTGGGGGAAGGAATGAGCTCTTCCAAACTGACTTTTAGGAGAGAAAATAAAAAACAAACCCAAAAGGGACCAAAAACCCATAAAAAATAAAGACATTATAGGCTCACAGAATGGTTTGGGCTGGACGGGACTTAAAGACCATGGGCAGGGACACCTTCCACGAGACCAGCCTGCTCATGTTGGACATTTCTCTCTTTTTGGGTGTGAGATCTGGGTTCTGCTCATCTTCCCAAGCATCCTCCTGGTGCCACCAGAGCAGAGCCATACTTGCAGCTCTCTTTGCCCGTGGATGAGCTCAAAAGGCTCAGAGAGGAAAATCCTACAAAGCTTTTGGAAACCCAAGGCTGTAATTTCAGTGAGCTCCTCCGCGGTGACCCAACGCTCGGGTTCCCCAGGCCTTGCCCCTGTGGGTGTGGGGTGAGCAGCTCAGGAGGGCTCTGGGGTTTCCTGCAGCCCCGGGGATGATTCAGCACCTTGCAGCCAGCTCAGGTCGGGCTGTTTTGGGGTGCAGCAGCCCCTCCTGGAGCTCAGCCCCACGCCCCTGCCCGGGTGATGGAGCAGCCCAGGGAGCTGCTGCCGCCTGCAGCAGGTTTCCATCAGGGAAACCTCTGGGTGGAGATCCCGAGGGCTGGAGCGCTCCCGGGGGGATCTGAGCCACCCTCAAGCTGTGCTTTGTGCAGGGTTTCCGAGCCCTGGGGTGCTGCCGGAGGTGTGGAACCACATCCTGCCCACAGCTCGGAGCGTCTCCTGCCCTTTGTGAGAGGAGAGAATTTCTGAGCTGGCAGAGCTCAGAGGAGGCCCAGGAGCCTCCTGCCCTTTCTCGCCATCCCACAGGAGCTTTGGTCCTGCTGCCCCTCCTTTTCCCACCCTGCCACTGGCTGGCCACTGCTTGGTCACCTGTTGGTCAGTGGTTGGTCACTGGTTGGTCACCAGCTGGTCAGTGGTTGGTCACCTGTTGGTTATTGGATGGTCACCTGTTGGTCACTGGCTGGTCAGTGGTTGGTCACCTGTAGATCAGTGCCTGGTCAGTGGTTGGTCACTGGTTGGTCACCTGTAGATCAGTGGCTGGTCAGTGGTTGGTCACTGGTTGGTCACCTGTAGATCAGTGGCTGGTCAGTGGTTGGTCACTGGCTGGTCACAGGTTGGTCACTGGTTGGTCACTGGCTGGTCAGTGGTTGGTCAGTGGTTGGTCACTGGCTGGTCACTGGCTGGTCACTGGTTGGTCACTGGCTGGTCAGTGGTTGGTCAGTGGTTGGTCAGTGGTTGGTCAGTGGTTGGTCACTGGTTGGTCAGTGATTGGTCACTGGTTGGTCACTGGTTGGTCACCTGTTGGTCACTGGCTGATCACTGGTTGGTCACTGGCTGGTCAGTGTTTGGTCACTGGCTGGTCACTGGTTGGTCACTGGCTGGTCAGTGGTTGGTCAGTGGTTGGTCAGTGGTTGGGCATTGGTTGGTCACTGGCTGGCCACTGGCTGGTCACCTGTTGGTCACTGGTTGGTCAGTGGTTGGTCACCTGTAGATCAGTGGTTGGTCACTGGTTGGTCACTGGTTGGTCAGTGGTTGGTCAGTGGTTGGGCATTGGTTGGTCACTGGCTGGTGACTGGTTGGTCAGTGGTTGGTCACTGGTTGGTCAGTGGCTGGTCACTGGTTGGTCACTGGTTGGTCACCTGTAGATCAGTGGCTGGTCACTGGTTGGTCAGTGGTTGGTCACCTGTAGATCAGTGGTTGGTCACTGGTTGGTCAGTGGTTGGTCACTGGCTGGTCACTGGTTGGTCAGTGGTTGGTCACTGGTTGGTCAGTGGTTGGTCAGTGGTCGGGCATTGGTTGGTCACTGGCTGGTGACTGGTTGGTCAGTGATTGGTCACTGGCTGGTCACCTGTTGGTCACTGGCTGGTCAGTGGTGGGTTCAGTGGTGGGTTCAGTGACCAGCCCTGGGCACAATCCCCGTTTTCTTGCCCTGCCCAGGGCTGGAGCTGCTCTCGCTGTTGCCGCTGCTCTGTGTGACGCCCTGAGCTCTCCCTCCAGCCCCGCTGCCCTGCCCTGAGATCTCGTTCCCCTCCCTCGGAGCCGCCTGCTCGGGGGCACTCAGGTGTTCCCACACCTCCCTCAGCCTGTCCCCACTGCTGTGTCCCCGCTGTGACAGAAAGGTCCTGCTCAGCTGCTCTGCAGACACCAGAACCCTCAGAACCCTCAGCTCCGTGCAAAAACCCAGACCTGAGCTCTGCTCCGTGCCTGTCAGGGCCTGCAGCCCTCCTTTATTTGATGCTCAGGCATCAAGCAGGAATGCTGGCCCCTGGAGAGAGTTTTTTGTTTTTTTGTTTTTTTTTTTTTTTTTGTTTTTTGTGCTTTTAATTTTTTTTTAACCTTTCCTGAAGAGGCTGGAGGCAATTTCAGACTTGCCTCGTGTCCAAGCATTGCTTTGCCCATGGAGGGAGAGGCAGAGGTCTTGTTCCAGCACTGGCTGCTTGTCCACAGGGTGGATTTAACAGGGAATTGTCCCTCCCTGGACCCAAACCCAGCTTCTTTGGGATTATTGAGGGGTCTCTGTGCTCAGGGATGGTTTGCAGCAGCCCCTGGAAGAAGGAGTCCCTGTTAAAGGTTCAGGGCTGTGCTTGGTAAATGGTATTTGGGGGAAAAAAAAAATATTGTTCTGCTCTGGGATACACCAGGAAAAGAATTGGGAATCCAGCTGTGAGGGTTCCTGGATTTAATCAAGGAATCTGCACAAAAATCCAAAAACTCCTGGTGGCATTTCTCACACTGACCCAGCACAGTCAGAGGGGGCTGAGGATCCACTTTGCCAGCAGAGCTGGTTTCTAATTAAACAGAAGCTCACACCTTATCTCATTAGAGACATGATAACAAACGTGCACAGCACTGGCTGATCATTGGGAATGAATTCCCTGAGTGTGGCAGGGTTAGAAAAGGGGCTTTGTGTCCCTGAATGGTCTCGTTCTTTGCTCCTGGTTTGGATTTGTTGGGATGATTTAACCAATCCCTGGATGTGGCGCAGCAGGTACAGGTGGAATATTCCCAGGAGGCACAGAGTGCACCCAGGACTGGTTTCCTTTTGATTCAGGGGAAGTTTTGGAATAGAACTTTTGACCTCAGTGGTGACTCTCGGGGTCACCTCTCAATTTGCCATCTGCAGGTGCCTTCACCAGTAAATATGAACAACAAAAGGCCCCAAAATTGAGTTGTTTCTCTTGAATCCTGTGGCTGCCCCATCCCTGGAAAGTCCCAGACCAGTTTGGAAGGAAGCTGGGGGAGTGGAAGGTGGATGAGCTTTAAGGTCCCCCCAGCCCAAACCATTCCATGGTTCCATGAATCCACGCCCAAGTAAAAATCAGGCAGGTGGATGCAGCAAACACAAATCTCTCACATGAGCTCTTCCCTTGGTGTGTTCCAGTGGCCCCAGAGGAAGATCACCATTCCCATAGGGTGGGAATGGGGTGAGGCTGGGGCAGATCCTCCTGCTCATCCTTCACCCCAATCCCCTGTGAGCTGCTGGGGTGATCTCCCTTGCGTGGCTTTGTCCTCCTGGCTGCATCCTCAGCTCTGTTCCCGTTTGGAGCCCTCAAACCCTTAAGGGATAAAGGGAAGGAAAATGTCAGGAGGTGGCACTGTCTGAAGAAATGGAGCAAGGAAAAGGCAGCACCAGGATTCTTGGTGCATTTAAATCTTGGAATGGCTGTCCCACCCCAGGCAGGAGCCTCCAGGTTCTTACTTTGATATAGAATTGTTCAGTTAATGATTGTTCTTTGTCCTGCAGCTTTGCTGGACGCTCAGATTGGTCCCACCAAAGCACAGAGCTCTTCCCCATCCAAATCCACCTCAGGTGTCCCAAAGAGCCACCCCAATCCACTGGAAGCAGAAGATGCTGGAAGAAATATTTGGCCAGGCTGCATCCCTGTGTGGGAGTCAGGGATGGGGAATTTCTGAGGGATGCAATGGGATTGAAAGGGTGGAGACTCCCTGGTGTGGAGGAGATCCTGTCTGGGGTTCTGAGCACGTGGAAAATCCCGCTCTGGGTTTTGTCCCCTGCCCCCAGCCAGTGCTGGTGCTGTGGATTCCTGAGGAACAGGTTTATGAGAGGAAAAACCAGGAGAGGGACACGCAGCCAATGGGGTCCCTACATAAATATTTGCCTTCATCTACAAGAAGGATCTGTTAAGAAGAGGCCAGTAACCTGGAAATGACCCAAAACACGTTCTGGTGCTCGTTAAGCCCTGCCTGTTTCCCTGGCACAAGGTGTATTTTTGTATGAGCAGACAAGGCAGTTCTGTGGAGCTTGTGATGACAAGGGAGCAAACACTGCCCAGACTTGACTCTGCTCTCCCTGCACAGCTCCTGACATTCCCTCCAAACTCAGTCATGCTTTCTCTCCCTTTCCTGTTAAACAAATGCATATCTTGATTTCGAGTTATTTGTGCTCTCTGTGTGCATTCCAGAGCTCCAAAATGGGAGGTTTCCCCCCCTGGATCTGCTGTGGGGAACATCAGGATCTTCCAGGGGGGACAGTTCTTCACACCCTTCCCAGCTGCCTGAAATTGGGATCTGTCTAGAATTGCCTAGAACTGGGATTTGGCTTGGAATTTTTAACCAGAATTGCACATGGAGGTGTGTCTGTGTGTGCACAGGCAATTGAAGGATAAAAATATAGATATAGAAATAAATAGATACAAGAAATAAGTGGCCGCACTATCCTTTGGAAATGAGGGGTTTGGAAAGGGAAAACTCCACCTGGTGCAGCTGGCTCTGTGTTCCCTGGTGAATCCCATTCCAGCAGCTCCACCTTGCCTGGGAAAATATTTACCTGGAGAAAAGGTGTGTTAATTAATCCAACTCCCCCCCCAGCTCCCCTGCCACAGAACGGGAACACAGCGAAGGGGCTGAGGGTGGCACTGGCGACAGGCAGGGACTTGCTCACAGCGTCTAATTCATATTTCTGGGTTTGTCGCCATTTCTGTTATGTGAAAAAATGTAAATGAGTGTCAGGATATGCTCCCCACGAGGCTCTGGAAAAAGGAGATTTCCAGCCTGGAGAAAGGATCAAAAACTCTGGGTTTGCCTGTAGGAAATAAAAGGATTATTTATTTCTATTTTTGCCTTTCATTGAGGGCAGGTAAAAGCCCCATTGCCTTTGGTCCTTAATCATTTAGGAAAGTATCCTTGTTGAATTTCTTTTCAGATTCCGATTATTTTTTCATTTAAACAGAAATCTTTCAGCATCTCCTCTGTATATTTAATTAAATAAGATACAGACTGGCACAATACAGCACTGCATGTTCTTGCTGTGTCCAGAAAGTGGAAAATCTCATTTATTTTGATTTTCACACTTTCACAGGTGCAGGAATTCCCAAACAAAAAATTCCCAAGCAAAAATGATTTTGCACCATCCTAATGGAGGGAATTTATAATAGATTTGTATTTTTACAGTACCTTCTATTCTTTAGAGCACCTAGGAACTTGGCTAACACAAAGCTGGAATTCCAAAGCTGGAATTGTGTCCATGAAGAGAGGGCAGCCTTGTGTGGTACTGCAGGCAGCAGGGAAAAGAAAAATTCCTGCTCCTCCCTCCTGTATCCAAAGCAAACTGGCAGCTTTTTGTGATATCAGCTGGAAGGATCCCTTCAGCGGGGCTGAACAATAATCTCAGAGTCGGTTTTAATTCCATTCAGTTTAAGTCTTATTGCACTTTGCTTAATTGCTTCTGCTTTGTCGTTAACGAGACAAAGAGCAGTTTGTGCAAGAGAAAAATTGTCGAGGAGCAGAGCTGGAATTTGCATGTTAAAAGTTTCCTTTTTATTGTTTTCATTGCCTTCCAAGCCCTCATTTGGTTTTGTTCAGTCCTACAAAGCTGCTGTGCCTTGCAGGTGACATCACCGGCCTGGCTGTGTCCTGCCAGTGCATCCTTAGGGAAAACTCCTCTGGATCATGGCCCAGGAAGGTTCTGCATGGGCAGGAGCAGCCCTGCTCACACATGGATGGGCAGAGCCTCCCTGGCCCAGCCCTCCAGCAGCCTGGGCACTTCTGCAAGCTGCCAAAAGTGTCCCTCTCTCATGATATTTGCAAAACACACCAAAATTCCTCATTTTTCCCGTTATGGATGTGCTCCAGCTCCCACAGCAACCAACGGTCAGGAAATCAGGGACTGAGCCAAACAATGCAGCCAGCAACCCAGGGCAATTCTTGGGGGCTTTTGGCTTTTTTTTTTTTTTTTTTTTTTTTTTTTTTTTTTTTTTTTCCTTTTCCCAATTTTTTTTTTTAGTGAATACTGAGGGGAATGCTACTCTCAGGAAGCCCTGGAATGCCAAATAAGCTGGGAAGGAAATGGCATTAATTCAGCTGGAGGAAACTTGGGAAAAGCTGCTCCTCCCTGGTGTTCCCCCGCTGTGGAGAGCCAGCAAAGGCTGAGTTACTACCAGCTGAAAAGGACACATTTGCAACTTTATTGCAGAGCTCTCCCCGTGTCCTTTTTGGAACGAACTTCCCAGGGAAGCGGTGGAATCTCATCCCTGGAAGTGCTCAGAAAACGAGTGGCGATGTGCTTTGGGAACATGGTGGGACTGGGGGGAAGGCTGGACTTGTCCTGGAGAGCTTTTCCAGCTTTAATGATTCGTTGTTTCTGTGGAAATCCTGCAGGAGTTAGGTGGGCTGGCGCGGGGTCTGGATCCTGGGTGGTCAAATCCGTGTGGATAAAGCGCTGGGGAATATTCTGGGAATGGGGATTAGCTCGTTATTGCCACAGCCACGAGGTCCCTGCTGCTGCCTCCTGGCTGTCCTCAGCTCTGCTTTGGGTGGTCATTCACTGGCCATCCCACCGCTGAGGCTGCAGCCCTCCTGCTGCTCCAGGAGTTGTTCTCCTGGATTCCAGGGGAGAGGAGGTTCCAAATTGGTCCCTCACGGACAGCTCAGCCCAGGTGTGTGAGCAGCAGCCAGCACCTGGGGCTGGCTGGCCTTCATTCAGGGGAGAGGAGATCAGAGAAGGGCTGGGACAAAGCCGGGGGGCTGCTTGAGCTCTGCTTCTCTCCCTGAGTGCTGGAATCACTGCTGGGCTCCTGTGCTGGGAGTTTGGGATCTCAGCTCCTGCTGGAGCCAAGATTTGTGCTGGGCTTGAAGGATGAGCCAGGCTCTGGCACATCCCAGTGCCAGCTCCAGGAGCTGGGCTCTCCCTGACCTGCTGCAGCTCCCAAACCAGGCTGGCTCCAGGGGAAAATGGGCTTGTCTGGGAGCCCTGCTCATCCCAGCAGTGCTTTCAGAGCACAGAGTGGGTGTCTGCAGGCTGCCCTCTGGTCTCTCTCTGAACAGTTGGGCAGCCTGAGCCCCGCTGGGCTTCATCTGTCCTGGCTCAGCTTCTCTTGGAGCTTTTCCCTCTGCTCCATGGCAATGCTGGAGCTCAGCTGCAGCAGGAGCAGCAGGGCAGTGCCTGGTGTGGGGTCATCCTCCACCCTCAGCTTCAGAGCTGCTGGGGCTGCTCCAGTTCCGGGAAACGGAAGGAGGCAGGATCACTTTCCTGAACGGAATTCCTGAATGGAAGGAGCTCCCTCCATCTCGGGGGCTGGAGTTTGGGTGTGTCCTCTGCAGAAGGGTGGGATTCACCCTGGAGCAAGATCCAGCTTCTCAAACTGGGAAATAATCTTAGAAAAGACCCTTCCTGTACCTGCCTTCATGTGGGGTGTTGGAGATGCTCCATGGGCTGTGTGGGCATCCATGGGATGTTGGATTTCGGAAGAGGCGCATGGAGAAGGGAGCAGGGAGTGTGGAGCCAGTCCTGAACCCATGGGGATGGCCAGATTTGGTGAGTGCATCCATGGACTGGTGTGTGCATCCATGGATTGGTGTGTGCATCCATGGATTAATGTGTGTGCATCCATGGATTGGTGTGTGAACCCATGGATTGGTGTGTGAACCCATGGAGTAATGTGTGTGGATCCATAGATTGGTGTGTGAATCCATGGATTGGTGTGTGAATCCATGGATTGGTGTGTGCATCCATGGACTGGTGTGTGCATCCATGGATTGGTGTGTGAATCCATGGATTGGTGTGTGAATCCATGGATTAATGTGTGTGGATCCATAGATTGGTGTGTGAATCCATGGATTGGTGTGCGAATCCATGGATTGGTGTGTGAATCCATGGATTGGTGTGTGTGAATCCATGGATTGGTGTGTGTGAATCCATGGATTAATGTGTGTGCATCCATGGACTGGTGTGTGAATCCATGGATTGGTGTGTGCATCCATGGATTGGTGTGTGCATCCATGGACTGGTGTGTGAATCCATGGATTGGTGTGTGTGAATCCATGGATTAATGTGTGTGCATCCATGGATTGGTGTGTGTGAATCCATGGATTGGTGTGTGAATCCCTGGATTAATGTGTGTGAATCCATGGATTGGTGTGTGTGAATCCATGGATTGGTGTGTGTGAATCCATGGATTGGTGTGTGTGAATCCATGGATTAATGTGTGTGCATCCATGGTTGGTGTGTGCATCCATGGACTGGTGTGTGAATCCATGGATTAATGTCTTTTCATCCATGGATTGGTGTGTGAATCCATGGATTGGTGTGTGTGAATCCATAGATTAATGCTTGTGAATCCATGGATTAATGTGTGTGCATCCATGGATTGGTGTGTGCATCCATGGATTGGTGTGTGTGAAGCCATGGATTGGTGTGTGTGAATCCATGGATTGGTGTGTGTGAATCCATGGATTTCTGGGTATCCATGGAAGAAAATCAGGGCAGTATCCGAGGAGAGGCTCATCCAGGGAAGATCAGGGAGAGCCGTTCCCACTGACCCCCCCATAGCTCCTGGCCATGGATCCAGGGATGTGGGATCCACTCCTTCCCACTGCAATCCTGAGGTTGAGCAGGAATCTCCAACTCCCTCTGAACTGCCGTTGTCCCTTCCTTTTTTTTTTTTTCTCCCCACTCCTGTGGTTTGAAAGGATGCAGAAACATTCTGGGAGGTTTCTCAATCCCCGGGTTCAACCTGGAGTCTCTGCAGGGGACAGATTCCCAGGGAAAGGCCATTCCTGCCTTCCCTGTGCTCAAGGAACGTTGCCTTGGATGGAATCACTGCTCACCACGAGCTGCCTCCCCATCCCGGGATTGGGAGTCCTGAGGAATTCTGAAGGAATCATTAGGCAGGAGTAGTTCAAAACTATTAAATAGTGACTTTTAAATTGTGAGAAGGGAGAGCAGCAGGGATTTGCACAATCCCATGGAGGGGATGAGCTGGGAATGCTCAGAATTCCTCACAGTCACAGGCACTGGACCTCAAGGGTCATCTTGAATGTCTCTAAAGAGACTTGATTTTCTTGAATTTTGGTTGCAAGAAAACAGTATTCGTGTCCTTATAAATGCAAGAAACCCCTGGGAAGCCCTCTGGAATAAGGGAGTGGGCTGGCAGTGCCTGCAGGACTGGGAGCCAGGCTGCAAATCCCACTTTTAGTGATGGAAACGGAGCAGCAGGAGCTGGGCTGGGGCTGGGAGGGAGCTGGGGCTGCCTGGAGGCTGAGCCAGGGCCCTGGCCCTGGGCAGAGCTGAGTGCTGGCTCCAAGGAATTCATGGAAGTGCTGATGCTTTGCTCCATCCCTGCCCTTCTGTGGCTGCTGCTCCTCAGGCTGCACAGGGCTTGATGGTTTTTTTTCTTCCCCCCCTTCTAGTTTTGATGGTGATATTTCTGGGAATATTTAGCTCTCAAATATGCAGATTTTGCAATAATTTCTCTGTTGTGACTCAAATGCTTTTCTGGAAAGCCTCTTTGAAGTGATGAAATTCTCTAGATTAACCCTTTGCCTTGAATAAATGCAGAGTTGGGTTTGTTCGTATTTTCCTCAGGGCCCTTCTTTGCCTGGAAAGGTGGGAGGGAAAACTGCAGAAACCCTGTGGGATAAAAATAAAAGTGAATAAGCACAGCCTTTTAATCCTGGATTTTTTTTTTAATGAGCAGAGAAAGTCTCCTGGCTGTCTCCCCATCTGTTTCCAGTTAAGAGGATCCCTCTTTATCTCGGTGGGTCTCTCTCTCCCTTCCCGGAGGGTGCAGGCCCCTCAGACACTCAGTGCTGAGTCACAGCCCAGCTGTGGAACAGGGAAGTGTCCCCATCTGGAAATGGGGACTCACTCAGGCCTAGCAGAGATGAACTTGCCCAGTTTCACACCGGAAATGTGTAACCAAAGTGGGAACTGAACCCAAATCTCTCCGGTTTAGCCCTGGGTTTTCTTCTCCCCTCAGTGATCCATGGCAGCTCAGCAGATGTTGCTCAAGTCTGAGGATCCAAACATGTGAATTCCAGAATCCTCGAATGGTTTGGGTTGGAAGGGACCTTAAATCCCACCCAGTGCTACCCCTGCCATGGCAGGGACACCTCCCACTGCCCCAGGTGCTCCCAGCCCCAGTGTCCAGCCTGGTCTTGGGCTCTCCAGGGATCCAGGGGCAGCCCCAGCTGCTCTGGCAATTCCAGCCCAGCCCCTCCCCACCCTGCCAGGGAACAATTCCCAATTCCCAAGATCCCATCCAGCCCTGCCCTCTGGCACTGGGAGCCATTCCCTGGCTCCTGTCCCTGCAGGCCTTGTCCCCAGTCCCTCTGCAGCTCTCCTGGAGCCCCTTCAGGCCCTGGAAGGGGATCTCGGATCTCCCCAGAACCTTTTATTCAGCTGAACACCCCCAATTCTCCCAGCTTTTCCTCACAGGAAAGGTGTTGGGAGGTGCTGGGAGGTCTGTGGAGCAACTGAAAGATTTCCTTGCAACTGAAGTGGTGTAAATGCAAAACTTGAGCCTAAATAAGAGCTTTGGTGGAAGGGCTGGGTCAGGAAAAGAAATAACTGATCCATGAGGGAAAACAGCTGGGCCAGGAGAAGGAATAGCTGGGTCAAATGAGGAAAACCTGGTCCAGAGGAGGAATATAGAAATACCTAGGCCAGGAGTGGGAATAACTGGTCTAGAAGGTGGAATGCACCTAGAAGGAGGAGAAACACCTGGTCCAGGAGGGGGAATAACTGCTCCAAGAGAAGGAATAACTGGGCCAGGAGGGGGAATACTTGGGCCAGCAGGAGAAATACCTGATCCAAGAGGAGGAACTCTGTTGAGTTTTATCTTCTTTTTTTACCAGGCTCGGGATTAAATGCATGAGATGTATTTCTTGTTGGGACTCAGGTGTTTGTCAGTTCTTATCTCTGTCACAGTCCCACAAACCCTGAGTTCTGCAGCACTTCACTCCAACACACTGAAATGGAGCCCCATCTCTCTCTACAAGGCCTTTTAGGGATAAAGTGTCCAATTAAGAAATGACACCTAAATTATTTTCACTTTTAACCCAATAACCAACCACCCGTACCTGCAATGCGGGCTTTTCATCCAATGACACAAAACCACCCAAACCCATGGAGGAGAAGGAGAAGGAGAAGGAGAAGGAGAAGGAGAAGGAGAAGGAGAAGGAGAAGGAGAAGGAGAAGGAGAAGGAGAAGGAGGAGGAGGAGAAGGAGAAGGAGAAGGAGAAGGAGAAGGAGAAGGAGAAGGAGAAGGAGAAGGAGAAGGAGAAGGAGAAGGAGAAGGAGAAGGAGAAGGAGAAGGAGAAGGAGAAGGAGAAGGAGAAGGAGGAGGAGGAGAAGGAGAAGGAGAAGGAGAAGGAGAAGGAGAAGGAGAAGGAGAAGGAGAAGGAGAAGGAGAAGGAGAAGGAGAAGGAGAAGGAGAAGGAGAAGGAGGAGGAGAAGGAGAAGGAGAAGGAGAAGGAGAAGGAGAAGGAGAAGGAGAAGGAGGCCCAGCCTCCACCCCAAAACCTCCATCTTGCCCCATATCTATTACTGTATTCTAAACCCCAAACTCTCAGTTTCCCACCCTGTGACATCACACACTTCTGTTCAAACTCCACCCCCACAATCCCAGTTCTGCCATTCCATTTTGGAAGCTTCTCCACGGCCTCAGGTCAGTGCAGAGTTCTCCTGGGGGTCGGTGCCTGGCAGCACAGAAAGGCTCCAATTCTCACTGAGCAGGGCTCCAGCAGAACACCTGGGCTGCAGGAGAACAGCCCGCAGTGCTGTTTTCTCTGAGCATGGTGGCACCCCAGGGAGGTGGGTGCACCCCAGGGGCTCCCCAGCTCTGGCACTGTGTGTGCCCTGCTGTGGTTACCTGGGCCTGTCTCCAGCAGGGCCCCGGCTGCTCCTGCTGAGGTGGAATTACAAGATCTGCTCACTCTGAGCCCTGCCTGCTCTTCCTTCCACAGACTGAGCTCAGCCGTGGGCAAACAAGAGAGGGACAGCACCAAAATTCCACACTCCCCATCCCAATGTGAGTAACCTCTGCTTCTTCCACGCTCGCTGCCTTCCCTGCCCTTTGCAGTGGGCTCCACCTGGCAGCAGGACCTGCCTTTCTTTGTCCAGTTTATTTTGCTTTCACTTTAATTCATTTGAGAAACTTCTGCCTTGTGAGTCCTCCCAAATGCTGCATTTTTATATTTCTGTGTCCAGTTCTGGCCCCTCAGTTTGGGAAGGACGTTGAGATGCTTGAGAGCATCCAGAGGAGGCAACGAGGCTGATGAGAACTTGGAACACAAACCCTGTGAGGAACGGCTGAGGGAGCTGGGGGTGCTCAGCCTGGAGAAAAGGAGACTCAGGGGTGGCCTCAGCACTCTCTGCAGCTCCTGAAAGGTGCCTGTGGCCAGCTGGGGTTGGGCTCTTTCTCCAGGAGCTGACAGAACCAGAGCACACAGCCTCAGCTGCCCCAAGGGAAATACAGGTTGGGTAGCAGGAAAAAGCTTTTCATGGCAAGAGTGATAAAGTTCTGGAATGGCTGCCCGGGGAGGTGGTGGAGTCCCCATCCCTGGGTGTGTTTAAAACAAGCCTGGATGTGGCACTGGGGGCCAAGGTTTAGCTGAGGGGTTGGGGCTGGGCTGGACTCGATGGTCTGGAAGGTCTCTTCCAACCCAGGGATTCTGTGAATTCTGTGAATTCCATGAATTCTGTGATTCTGTGAATTCTGTGATTCTGTGAATTCTGTGAACTCTGAGTCGAGTTACAAGAGGTGATTGCAGGGGATCTGCCCCTGCTGCTGTTTGCATTAAATCCCTCTCTTCATCAATCACTTCATTTGTTCAAAGCTAATTTGGGATCTCCATGACCTCCAAGCAGCTCCAGTTTCTCCACCCTGTGCTTCTCAGCTGTTTTTGTACATGGGCTCAAGGTTTTTTGTAAGGACTGAGGAAGACGGTGGGAAATGAATTTGTAGAGAATTCTAAAAGTTTGATAGAAGGCTCACACAGTGTGCATCTGTATGCAAACCTTGAGATAAGAAATGCCACAGAATAGGACAGACATTGGAAGAGAAATGGAACTAGAAACAAGCTTTAAAGGATGGCCTTGTAAATAAGGCTAGAAATTTAGAGAAATAGAACTGTGAAAAATGCACTGTAGTGGGACCCACAAGGGGTAGTTTTAGATTATTTGCTTTAAGGCATTTACAGCATGGTGTGGCTAAAGCTGATAGGGCAAGAAATGCCTATAATGTAATTAAGAAATAGTTAGCTTCTGATTGTGATGGCATGATGGCATCAGCTACTACAAAAAAAAAAAATGAAGTATTTGTTTTCATCAGATGTGCATCTCCAGATTGATTAATCCCTAATTATAAAGGGGTAAATGCTGGATCCTTCCACATGGCATTTTAGTGGCTGCCAGTTCCCTCAGTGGAATAGAAAAAGGAGCTTTTGCTGTGCTTATTTCCCTCACTTGCACAAAATTTGCAAGATTTAAAGTATATTTTTAATATAATAAGTATATTTTTAATATTTGATATTGTTGGTCATGAAATCTGTCTAAAATTTGGCTTCACAATTATCATGACCGATGAACAGGTAGATTTTCTAGCAGCCCACCAGACATTCTCCATAAGCCTGGCATCCCTATAAACAGGCTAAAATTGGGTGTAAGCAGAGAGGAAAATGCTGTTGTGGTTGGAAGAGTATGGAAAAAGCAGGGCTGGGACAACTTCCCACAAATGTCATTGGAAAATCCTGGTGTCTGATCAGTGATGGAAGAGCTGGAGCTCAGGTGTCAGGCCCAGCATTTCTCATCCCGTTCAGGAGGGGTTTCAACCCCAAATCTGGTGGGGAAGAGCTTGTGTGGGTGGCGTGATGGTCCCAGAGGCTTGGAACCAGTCAGCTCTTCCTCAAACCCTCCAGGAGAACTGGGAGAGGGTTAGGATTGGGAGATGTTTAGGATTAGGTGAGGTTTAGGATTGGGTGAAGTTTAGGATTCTGAGAAGTTTAGGATTGGGTGAAGTTTAGGAGAGATTTAGAACTGGGTGAAGTTTAGGATTGAGAGAAGTTTAGGATTGAGTGAAGTCTAGGAGTGGGAGAAGTTTAGGATTAGGAGAAGTTTAGGATTGAGAGAAGTTTAGGACTGGGAGCAGTTTAGGACTGGGAGATGTTTAGAACTGGCTGAGGTTTAGGATTGGCTGAGGTTTAGGATTGAGTGAGGTTTAGGATTGAGTGAGGTTTAGGACCGGATAAGGTTTAGGACTGGGTGTGGTTTAGGAATGGGAGATGTTTAGGATTGGGGGAGGTTTAGGACTGGGGGAAAATGTGTGCCTGGGCCTCTGCACAAATCCATTTCAGCCATAATAAGGTAATTCAGAATCCCCACAACTGCGAATTTCTGGAAGAACATCTTTCTGAGCATTTTCTCCCAGGCTTTAGGGTAAAAATCTGATCCCATTAAAGTCAGAGGGAATTCTGTCACTGATTTCTTCCATCAGGGGGGCAGCCTTTGTTCCTGGCACTGGGAATGGAATGAGAGTTTCTGGCCATGTTCACTCCACTGCATTTCAAGTGAGACCTTGAGAAATCCTGTTTGAATAGAAATAAAAGCTGGAATCCTCACTTTTAGTGCCTGTGCCCTGGACTGGGCTGCAGACGTGCCATGGCAGCAGCTGGGATCCGTGTGCCCTGTAATCCATGGGGCTTTTTCCTTTAGGATTTGCTGCCATTGCTCCAGTGCCACACTCAGGATGCTGAGGGGAAGTGAGAATAGAAATAGTGTGGGCTTGTAGAATCGTGGAATATCCTGAGCTGGAAGGGACCAAGGATGATCAACCTGCCCAGACCCCCCAGCAGCCCCACCCTGGGCATCCCTGGAGCTCTGGCAGCCTCGGGGCCGTGCCCATTCCCTGGGGAGCCTGGGCAGTGCCAGCACCCTCTGGGGGAAGAACCTTTCCCTGAGCTCCAGCCTGAGCTGCCCTGGCCCAGCTCCAGCCGTGCCCTGGCTGCTGTCCCTGTCCCAGAGCAGGGATCCGAGCTGCTCCTCATGAATTTCCCCTTTTCTTCTTCCTTCTCTCTGGATCCTTAGTGGAGAAACCCTCCCAGGCTTCATTTTTTTTCTCCCATTTTTTTTTTTTTTGTTGCACTGTTAAATTTTCCTTGGAGAAGTCTCAGCCTGGATTAACTGCATCCAGCCAGGAGAATTATCCTTTGCCACTGGTACTCCAGGAGCCTCATTCCCAGTAATGGAATAAAGATGTCCAGAGTAGCCTGAACTGGCCTGGAATGGCCCTGCTTGCTGCTGTAGGCAGCCAGGTGTGGTTGTTTGTTGGCCTGTTCTTGAATTGTGCAGAATTCCTAAAAAATAAAAATCAGCTGGGGCCCATGTGTTCGGCAGAGGAGAATGAGGATGGTCTGAACATTTGGGGTGATATTGAATTAACTCAAGAATTTTCTTTGCAAGCCTAATTATTAAACACTTAGGAATTGATATGTGGCCTATAGGAGAAAATTCAGTATTATAATGTTGATCAGTTGGGAGTTCTTAAATGTGAATATTTGAGTTTGTGACAGCTCACTCTGCTCTTGCAGAAAAAATCCCTGCTTAAATCCACTTCTACCCAGTTAATGTTCTCTTCTTAAATCCAATTCTCCCAAGTTAAAAAGCTCAGTGTGTCACGAGTGGGGCAAAGCCCAGCAGAAATCAAGGTGATAAATCAGCTCCACGAGTTTCTTTGATCTTGAATAAAAGCTGGGCTCAAAGTCTAGCCCAGACCACGGCCAGGGTTAGTCAGCATTGAGGGCTCTCTGAAAAGGGGTTTCAAACTGTAATTAAATCCTTCTCACAGCAATGAGCCTGACTTCCTCAGCAAGTCGGGGCAAGAGCAGGTGCTCTGCAGGTGCTGGGATGGTTTGAAGGTGGTGCTGGAAGGGAGCAGGACCTGGATTTGAGGAAAGGGAAGGTGAAGTTCAAGGCTAGGACTGATTTAGTGTCATTTCCCTGAGGTGTGGTGTCACAGGTGGGCAGAAGGAGAAGCCACTTACCCAGCCTGTAAAAAATGACATCTCAGGAGAACCCATGTCCCTGAACTGAGCCCTCATGGGGGGATCCATTGTCCCCACTGCGTCCCTGCCTCTCTCCATGAGGGGGTTGTGTCCAAGGACTTGCACCCTACTTTGGGCCATCTGAGGAGACAGTTTTCAGGGAGTTTGTGAAGTCTGGCTGGTCACGATGTGTCCCAGGGTGTCCCAGCATCATTAGACTGCTAAATTCAGCTCAATCCCCTCAAACCCCAGGTCCCTTTTCTCACTGAGTCCACAGGGCTGTAGGAGTGCATGAGGAGCGAGGAATCCCTGGAGGACTTTGTGGTTTCTCCTGCTGGCTCTTCACCCTTCTAGAGGAAGTTGGGCTCAAATCTCAGTCCCCTGCTCCTTCCTCCTCTGCTGGACTGGCACTTTAGCCCCATCCCCAGGGAGCACAGGGCTTGGAGTGATTTCCTCTGATTAATCCAGTGGGATCCTGTCCTAGCAAGGCACTGCACCGCAAGGCAGGCAGTACCTTCAGAAAGAAGGATAATCATTTATTTGTCATTATAAATCACACCTATCAATTAATTTCATTTAGAAAGCACCTCCCTGCTTTTCCTTCAGAGCATCCCACCCATTTCCACTCCATCTCCTGGGGACACTGGCTGATTCCACTGAGGTCAGGGTGCAATTCCAGTGCAATTCCCTCTCGGAATGTCCCATCAGGAGCTGTGTTTGCTGACCAGGGTGGTTAATAGGGTTTGAGAGGTTCCGTCCACACTCATTTCAAGGGAGTTTCCCTTTAGAAACAGCTCACGATGACACCCCACAGGTGTGCCACAGAAATTGGATTTGCACCTTTGTTTGGTGACAAAAGGCAGGAAATTGAAGAGGCAACAGTTCAATAAAAGCTCCTCTTTACCTGCCTTTGTTGTAGGTGGCACTGAAGATTAGCACAGCTCAAGAGCAGCTCTTTTCCAGAGAAGACGCCTTGTTATTTGTCAGGGATGTAAGAGGTGTGAGGCAGAGCTTTGGAGTCAGTCAGTTTGGAAGGGAAATACAATTATAAAAACTTTAAACCCCTAAATGTTTGCAGGAGATTAAGAGGAACTCGAGTTTGAAAGCGTTTTAATTCATTTTTCCAAACTGTCTCTGTTTCAAGTTCCTGTCTTTGTTTGCTGCCTCAGAGCCAGGTTTTGTGAGCATTAAACCGAGTCCCTGAGGTTTGCCTGAGTGCAAATTATGTTTAGGTTTAGGCAGACATTCAATGAGTTGCTCTGAATTATTTGTGTACAAAATATTTACTGTTACCCCCCCCCCAAGAATGAGCAGCGGTTAATTACTTACACACAAAAGCTAAAGTAGTTTTTTTTTGTCTGTTTTTCTTTTGGATGTAATTACAGAAATGTGGGAAATACTTTTCCAAGGCTTTTGAACTCCAAAGTGGAACAGAAGGAAGACACAGGGGGACATCCACCGTTCAGTGTTATTTTCCTTGCACAGGAGAGAGAGAGAAAAAAAAAATAAAAAGGATCTTTCTGAGATGAGCACTAAAGTCTCAAGTTTTCAAAGGTTTGCATAACAAACAAGAGACACATTGTGGGTTGCATCTTGACTTTGAAGGCTTGCCACTGTCAACTGAAATAAAATGGCAAGGTTTAAAGCCTTAACCAAGTTCACAAGGAAAATATTTGGACTGAAAGTTTTGGAAAGTTTTCTCTCTTTGAAGTAGTTTGTCATGTGTTACCAATGTGAACTTTATTGACCTTGAAACGTTTTTTTTTTTGAATCAAATAGCAACTAGTGACACTTTAGTAAAATCTTAAATCAACAACCATCTCCTGGTGGCTCCAGCTTCGTAGCAAATGCAGGCAAAACAGGGAATCTACAGAGGAGACCTTTATTATTCATAAATGAAGCCTGCCAAAACCTTCCCGAAATAGCATTCAAAGACCCTTTTAAGGTCATGGATCCTGAACAAAGCCAGAAGAGCACAAAAAAGGCTGAGGAAAGTCCAAGAAAGAGGCTTCCCAAAGGAGAGGCTTTCCAAGGCAGTATTTCATCCCCAGCTACGTACCAGGGCAGCTCTGCTCCTTCCCAAGGAACCCCTCTCCGAGATATCATCTCGCAGCAGCACTTTTCCGGCTCTTTGCCCGTTCCGCGAGAGGAGCCTCAGGAGAAGCCCGGCCACCAGAAACAACCCAAGCCCTCCTCCTTTGACCACCCCGCCCACGTCCCGCAGCTTCAGCAGCACGCACTGGCACCAGCATTTATGTCCCCGGGGAAGCCGGAGCATGTCCTGGAAGGTCCCACATGGCAGCTAGTTGATCCAGTCAGGCCAGGGCCCTCTGGCTCCTTCCCGTCCCCCGGGCTGCACGCCCACCACGGCCAGCTCCTCCCGTCCCAGCCGCCCATCATTCCCGCAGAGGACATGCCGGCCGTGCAGAAGGTCTTCATCCCCCGCCCCGCCCAGGTGTCCCTGAAGCAAGCTGAGGAGGTGCACAAGAAGGAGAAGAAGCCCCAGAAGCCGGGCAAGTACATCTGCCAGTACTGCAGCAGGCCCTGCGCCAAGCCCAGCGTGCTCCAGAAACATATCAGGTCCCACACCGGGGAGAGGCCCTACCCTTGCATTCCATGTGGCTTCTCCTTCAAGACGAAGAGCAATTTGTACAAACACAGGAAGTCCCATGCTCACCGGATTAAAGCTGGGCTGGCCTCAGGGATCGGAGCAGAGATGTACCCATCGAGCCTGGAGATGGAGCGGATCGGTGGGGAGGACTTCGAGGAGCCGACAGAAGGGGAAAGCACGGACTCGGAGGAGGAGACGGCAGCGATGTCGGGTCACGCCGTGGAGCTGTCGCCCAGGCAGAAGCACACCCTGCTCTCCAGCAGCCTGCTGAGCACAGGGAGCCAAGGCTCCAGCCACGACCGCTGCTCGTTGTCCCATTCCAGCATGTCCCAGTCCCTCGAGGACAGCTCCCAGTTCGTGGAGCCATCATCAGAGCACGCCCTGAGCCATAAGTCCGAGGACACCCACACCATCAAGCAGAAGCTGGCGCTGCGCCTGAGCGAGCGCAAGAAGGTGATCGACGAGCAGGCGTTCCTGAGCCCCGGCAGCAAAGGCAGCACGGAGTCCGGGTACTTCTCCAGATCCGAGAGCGCGGAGCAGCAGATCAGCCCTCCCAACACCAACGCCAAATCTTACGCCGAGATCATCTTCGGGAAGTGTGGGAGGATTGGGCAGAGGACGGCGGCGCTGGCTGCAAACACAACCCAGGGGTTCCCACACCTGTCCGGCGACGAGAAGCCCAGCATGGTCCCACTGTCTGTGCCTAGAACACAGGTGATCGAACACATCACTAAGCTAATTACCATTAACGAAGCTGTCGTGGATACCAGTGAAATCGACAGCGTGAAGCCCAGAAGAAGCTCCCTATCAAGGCGTAGCAGCATTGAATCCCCAAAGTCCGGTGCGTACAGAGAACCGTTTCAGTTCGATATCAAGTCTGGTTCCAGCAGCCAGCTGGATGCAGCGAAAGTGTTGGCGTCCCACGGTGAAAAAATGAAGCCCGAACAATCATTGTTGTCACTTCAGCAATCCCACAGTGCCACAGAGACAGTGCCTCTCCTAAGAAGCCACTCAATGCCTTCTGCTGCATGCACTATAAGCTCCCCACACACCTTTAGAGGTAGTTACTCATTCGATGATCACATCATGGAGCCGGAAGTCTTAAGCCGCAGCCAAGCGTTTTCCTCCCACCCTCGAATGCTAAAACGCCAACCAGCTATCGAGCTACCCTTGGGAGTGGAATACGCCTCGGAGGAGGTCGGCTCTGCCAGCAAAGAAAGTGTTCCCAAACCTCCCGAGGAGCCTGAAACCAAGGAAAGCGATCTTACCAAAAAGTCCCGCAAGGGCCCGAAGGCAAAAGGGTTCATGTACGAGTGTAACGTGTGCGGCGCTCGCTACAAGAAAAGGGACAACTACGAGGCCCACAAGAAGTACTACTGCTCAGAACTGCAGCTCTCCAAGCCCCGCTCTGCCACGTCCCACACCTCCTCAGAGGCGGAGAAGAGCGCGGCGGATCCCGACGTGTGGCCCCAGATGATGCATTACAAGCTGGGCAGCACCTTGGAGCTCACCCCGCTGCGGAAGAGGCGGAAGGAGAAGAGCCTCGGGGACGACGAGGAACCTCCAGCTTTCGAAGTGTCTGACACCCCCTCCTCCAGCACCGGCCCAGGCACTCAGTTTGCAAACCTGGCCTCGTCTGAGGTGGCTCTAAACCTGACCCGTGAATCCATGAAGTCACCAGCAGACTCGGGAAAATCCGCACCTTCCGAGGCCAGTGCCAGCTTCCATTCCAGGAACACCAAACCAGCTTCGAGCGCGGAGGGCAAGGAGAGGAGAACAACCTCCAAGGAGATCTCTGTCATCCAGCACACGAGCTCCTTTGAGAAGTCAGATTCCATCGAGCAGCCCAGCAGCTTGGAAGAGGACAAGCCCCTGTCCCAGTTCCCATCTCAGCCCACGCCCCAGCACAGCCGCCCCCCTCATTCCCTGCAGCCCAGGCTGGTCCGCCAGCCCAACATCCAGGTCCCTGAGATTCTGGTCACGGAAGAGCCGGACAGACCAGAAACAGAGCCAGAACCTCCTCCGAAGGAGCCAGAGAAAACCGAGGAATTCCAGTGGCCGCAGAGGAGCCAGACTCTTTCGCAGCTCCCTGCGGAGAAACTCCCACCCAAGAAGAAGCGGCTCCGGCTGGCAGAAATGGCCCAGTCCTCCGGGGAGTCCAGCTTTGAGTCCGTCTCTCTCACCCGGAGCCCCAGTCAGGAGAGCAGCCTATCCCACGGCTCCAGCCACTCCGTCTCCTTTGACCGGGATGACCACACCAAGCCAGAGTCGAGTAGCCAGCCCTCCGAATCCCACCCAAAACCTCCCAGCGTTGGCTCCCATATGCTGATGGTCCCCAGCCACCATCACCATTCCAGGGAAATGCGGAGATCCGCTTCCGAGCAGACGCCCAACGTGTCCCACCCTTCCCAGATGTCAGAGACTCGCAGCAAATCCTTCGACTACGGGAGCTTGTCGTCCACCCCTGCCTCCACCCCCGGCCCCTCCACCTCCTCGGCCTCCCAGGAGAGGAGGAAATGCTTTCTGGTGCGGCAGGCGTCCCTCACCAGGCACCCCGAGCACGAGCCAGACCCGGCCCCGCTGGGCTGGCCGGACACGGAGGATCCAGCTCCTTCTTCAAGTAAATCTCCTGCCACGAGTTTGCCCCATCAGCCGACCACGTCCTCCCCTTTGCCCTCTCACGGCACCTACCCGAGTGACAAGAGCCAGCCAAAGGACAGCCCCGAGCCATCCTACAGCCCGCCATACACAGAGGCTCTGCAGGTGTTCCACCACCCCGTGCCACAGCTGACGCTGCACGAGAAGCACTTCATGGCCCCTCAGGTTTCCATATTCCCCTACCAGCACCTCCTGCCGCAGCCGGGGCAGTCTGCAGAGCTCTTCACTGCGCACACCATGTCCGACATCCTCTCTGCCCAGTTCTCCATGCCTCAGATCCCTCCCTCCATATTCCAGACCCCGCCGCTGCCCCTCCCGCAAACGCTGATCCACCCGGGCCCGCTCCACATCGCTCCTCCCTTGATGTCTCACCCCGCCGAGGTGTCCTTCAGGCACCCTTCATTCCTGCCCGTGCACTACCCTGGCTCCTCCCCGATCCCCTCAGCCTTTTTCCTGCCTCTCCAGTCTCAGTTTGCCCTCCACTTGCCAGGTGATGCTGGTGGACATTTGCCACAGATCAAATCCAGTTTGTTCTCGGCAGCAGGAAGCTCCAGCCTGTCCCCGTGCACGGATTACGACTCGGACAGCAGGTTGCACCCTCTGACCTGCACAGCGAGTCCCGCGCTGTCTGTCACCGTGACCCAGCTCGTTGTCCCCACCCGGACAGAGCCCATGGTGTCCCTGGTTGTCCCCGTTCGCATCCAGACCAACATGCCCTCCTACGGCAGCGCCATGTACACCACGCTCTCCCAGATCCTGGTCACGCAGTCCCAGTGCAGCTCCTCCACCATCGTCCTCCCCAAATTCGATGACCGCCAGCCCAAGGGCGCCCTGGTGTGCAGCGCTGATGTCCACGGGCTGGGTTTTGACCTGGCCCAGATGATCACAGAGGAGCAGAGAAGCCTTTTCCAGAGCCCATACCTGAGAGTGCCCCTGCCTTTACCAGAGAGAAAGGGCTACATGCCCCTCACCTGCCCCTCAGACAGCGTCCTCGGCCTGGAAGGGGGCCCCTCCACAGTTGGGGGGAGCAAAAGGATGCTGTCCCCAGCTGGCAGCCTGGAGCTGACGATGGAGACACAGCAGCAGAAGAGAGTGAAGGAGGAGGAAGTGTCTGAAGCAGAAGATAAGCTGGAAGTGGTGAAGCCACCCAGTGCAATAGAGGAAGGGAAAAAGCAGGATAAATCTCACTTCCTTGCAGAAAGCCAAGACAGGGTGGAGGTTGAGACACCATCCAGCGTGTCCGTGGAGCAGTCAGAGCCAAAGGAAACCCCGAGCAGTTCCCAGCAGGCAGTGTCCCGGTCGGCTTCCCCGAGCTTTGAGGCACTGCAGGAGTACGAGCAGCCAGCTGGCAAACAGTTCCCCAGCCAGGAGCCTCTGCAGCCCGTGAAGAAGGAAGACTCCAAAGAACCGGTGGAGCAGCCTCCACCAACCCCTGCCAGCACTGCCCCCGTGCCCGAGGGCGCCGCCAGCGCGGGGAAGGCTCAGGAAGGCACAGACACCAAGAAGGTCCTGCAGTTCCCCAGTCTCCACACAACCACTAATGTCAGTTGGTGCTATTTAAACTACATAAAGCCAAATCACACCCAGCAAGCGGACGGCCGCTCCTCGGTGTACGCCAGCTGGTGCATCAGCCTCTACAACCCCAACCTGCCCGGGGTGTCCACCAAGGCAGCCCTGGCCCTGCTGAGGTCCAAGCAGAAGGTGAGCAAGGAGACCTACACCATGGCCACCGCTCCGCGGCCTGAGGCGGGCAGGCTGGTCCCGGCCAGCTCCAGGAAGCCCAAAATGACCGAGGTAATGCAATCCTATCTCTTTCTCCTGATCCATTTGGATGCGTGGGTAGAGGGGGCTGAGGGCCGGGGCGTGGCTGTGCTGAGCTTGGTTGGGGTTTACTCGTCCCGCTGGCGCTTTGGGAAGCGCCTGTTCTCGGTGAAGCTCTTAGAGTGAAGAACCCAAACGCCACTGAAACCCCATCCCAGGAGGCAGGAGAGCCTGCTCCGAGGCCAGGTTTATGTTCTCTAGTTCCTACTTGCTTTGTAACCCAAAAAGTAGGAATCTCCACCACCACCACCACCCCACGAACCATCACTGCTCCAGCACAAAGGATTAGACTTCATTTGCATTTGTCTTGATATTTCAAACAGCTTTACAGCTTTTTGGTTTGGTTTGGGTTTTTTTTTTTGGCTTTTTTGTTTAAACGCTGTTATTATTCCCTACATTTTGCATGTTAGAAATGAAAAAAAAAAAAAAAGAATTACCTTGGGGAAATGGGATTCTGTCTGGTTGTGCATCTGCTCAGCTCACATTAATGAACATGGAGAGGCATGCTTAAAAGTATTTAAAAAATATTAAAGGGAGATTTGCAAGTGTATTTAGGCCCCTGAAGAAGCACAAAGGATGACAGTGGCATTTATAAAAGTGCCTCAGTGGGTCAGACACGTTGTGTTTAACACCCCTGTGGTTTGGTCCGTTTGGTCCATAGCTGTCCACCTGCTTTTCCAGGTACTTAAGGATATTTTATGCCTGGTTTTACAGTTAGGATCTCACAGTGGCTTCCCAGGGGCAGAGCTCCCCCAAGGCATTGCCCACAAGGGCACAGAAGTCTTTAAGACCCTCCTGTGAGCTGCCTAATTTTATGTATCTCATTTTAAAGCCAGACTTTACCCTTCCTGCTTAGTGCTGAACCAAACAGATCCCTTTAATCCAGATCATGTTCATGTAGATTAGCAAACAGAATCGCTCTAAAGATTTTGCAATTTGATATTCATCTCAAGTCAATTTATATTGATGGATTATTCATTTTATTTCTGTGTCATGAAATGAACTCTGAATATTAAATTTATCATAATCGCTGCTGCAGCTGCTGCTTATAAATATGTCTTAAATACACAGTAGAATCGCTTTGATTCAATAAATCTTTATTTCTATTCAGCATTTCCATCACTCTCCTGCAGAAATCCAAGAGACAGATTTCTATGGACACAGGGGCAGATAATTGCCTGAGCAGTGCAATAACCACGCTGAGATTTATGCACTATTTTTTCCAAGGGTTTTATCTGAGTGGTGCCATAGCATCCTCAATTTCAATCCCTAAAGGAAGTGCCTGTGCTGCCCTGGGCCCTGCTCTTTGCCATGGTGCTAAAACCCACACCCAGTGTGTGTCCAGAGGTACCAGACCCTCCCGCCCTGAGGGGAGAGGTTAAACGGGAATGGTTCAGCCCTCACTCATCCAAACCCACATTTCACTGCATGCATTTCCCCCAAAGCCTCCTAAACTCCCTCAACCAACCCCTCCAAGCTGCCTGGTGGTGCAGGTTCAGGTTAGGGTTAGGAAGAGTTCACCCTGCCCGGTTCACCTGGGAAAGAGCGGATCCTAAACCCAGCCCTCCTCCCCGCGTGGCTGGCAGAACCCCTGAGAGCTGCAGCCGAGATAAATCGAATTCTTGCCAAGCACAGCACTAATTTGTGATCAGTGGGAGTGAAATCCTCCGTGCAGGGTTTAAAACACGGGTGGGGAAGCAGCGGCTGCCAGGACGTGCAGCAGCAGTAGCATCACTCCAGGGTTGGAGTCCAACCCTCAGCTAACCCTGCTCTGGCTCCTTCCCTTCGAGATTCCCTCCTTTATGTAACCCCAGGTTGTCAGTCGGCCTCCCAGGAGATGTAAAAAAGCTCTGGTGTTTTGTACAGTTCTGCATGCAGCAAACAGTAGTTCTGTACGTGCTGTCTCCGTCCTTGGCTTGGGGTTTAAATTTCCAGTGGGATTTGCCGAGCAGATAATTCCGGAATTCCGGAGTGGCTGCGGGCTCCAGCGTGCATGTAGGGATGGCTGGTGACACTGTACTGGGGCTTGCACTCTCTGTAAATTCCAACAAGATTGTAAAAGGGGATAGTAGTGACTGTATGATTTTGGCTCTCTGGTGCCTTTCATCTGTCAATGTTTTTGTGCTTTCGAAAGTTGCAATAAATAAACCTCGTGCTACATCTAGCAAGTCAATTGTTTTGTATTCCTCAGTGAACCTGGGAAGGTTGTCCCTAGCAGTGTTCTGAGCCCATAGCTCCTATCAGGAGGTGAAGTCACAACCCTAAAAGTTTAATTTTTGAGGGTTCTGAGTGTCTCCTGCTGCTGATTTCCTCACTGTCATCTCCATGCCCACAGCCACCAGCTCAAGACCATTCCTGCTGTTAAATGGTTCAAATGGTTCCTGGCAGTGTTTTGCTCTGGGCCTTTTGTCATGAAATTCCTGGCACTTTTAGGGACATGGGACAGCACAGGGACCATTCCCAGGAGGCTTCTAGGATGGGTGTGTGGATGGTGTGGACATGGGGCTGATCTGGCCCCAAGGACAGAGAGCAGCCCTGGGTGCATTTAACGCTCTGAGCTGAGCTCCTGAAATTCCTGGGCAAATTTGAAATGCTTGACCCCAGTTCTGCAAAGCAACTTTTGAGCGAGTCCATCCCTCCTCCTGCTGAGCATCCCGTGGCAGTTCCAGCAGCTGGGGGGGCTGGGTTATATCCCACTGGATTCTGTAGGACTCTGTTGGAGCTGCTCACTCTGCGGCTTCCCCCAAACCCAGGGGAGACAAAGAGGCTCCACTGGGGTGATTCATCCCCCTACAGACAAGGCTGAGGTGAGGCAGGTGAGTCACCTGGGCAGCTGCCACTCCTGCCAGCCAGAGCCAAGGGTGACCAGCTCTGCTTCAGGCTTCAGGGGCTGCCTGCAGGCCAAAACCCCTCCAAAAACTGCTCTCAGCTGCCTGCAGCCTGTTTCCATCAATTACAGATACTGTGAGGATATGGATCCAGGATCCTCATCCAGGACACGGATTCAGCTGAATGTCAGAGTGATTGTGTGAGAAGTGACCTGGGGGAAAGGCATCTGCTTTCCTTTCCCTGGAGATCCCTGGGTTTGTCCTGTTGGGCTGTAGGGGATCAACATCCCAACATTTCATTCCAGGTGTGGAGAGCTCTCCCTGGCTTTGTCCTGTTAGGATTTAGGGGGCAACATCCCAACATTTCATTCCAGGTTGGAGAGCTCACCTACATTTGTTTTGTTAGGATTTAGAGGGCAACATCCCATTATTTCATTCCTTAGGTGTGGGGAGCTCTCCCTGGGTTTGTCCCATGATTTAGGACATCCCAACATTTCATTCCAGGTGTGGGGAGCTCTCCCTGGGTTTGTCCAGTTAGGATTTAAGGGGCAACATCCCAACATTTCATTCCAGGTGTGGGGAGCTCTCCCTCATCCCACCCACAGAGGCAGCTTTGATGTTTAGGTCCATCCTATAACAAACAGTGTGCATCGTGTAGGTGAGGTGTCAGGGCATGACTTAAACCTTGGGCTAGACAAGGTTTAGACACAAAACCCCCTCAACGAGTGGCAATTTAACAGTGAAAAAGCAGATTTGGCCCTGGGAACATGTGGGGAGGTTGAGGATTCTTTTCTCCCGTGGGTTTTGTGGCTTTCTCTGGGCTGCGCCCTTGGCAGCGGGGTTGCAGTGAAAGGAAATCACCCAGGAGCGCTGATTTATGTCAGGCTAGGGTGGCTGAAATCCAAATTTGTGTGAATGTGTGCGAATGTGGGGGAAACCCGGAGGTTCAGTGCACAAATTCTGCGGATGCCTCCTCTCCAGACCTTTCAGATGTGCATTGCAGAGAGAGGATTATCCAGGGACGGAGATTTGGGAACAGAGACCCCACATGCTCAGAGTCACCCCAGCCACCACACTTCTCTTCATCCTTCATTTTTCCAGTTGGCAAAGGCTGGATAACCTGGAGGGAGCAATTAAAAAACTTGTCAGGGGTCACAGTAAATAACACCACAACCCGCAGGGCCCCAAATCCAGCAGCAGGGCCCCATTTGTTAGGGGGGTGCCCCAGTTCCAGCCCCTGGTGTCAGGAGCGGCGCTGGGGACGCCGCTGGCTCTGCTGGGGCTGTTTGCTCTGTGTGTGCCTGCCAGTGATTCTGTCTGTAATCATGGATTGTTTTGCTCTTTTGGGGAGATAGGTTCATTTGCCTTCGCTCCTTTCTAATGAAGGTCGAAAAGATATAACTAGAGCTGAGAAGGAAGAGGAGAAAAGGGGAAAATCAGAAGAAGAGGCTCTTGTGACCAAGCGAGGGGAGCCGGTGAGGATCAAGATCTTTGAAGGAGGGTGAGTGTCTCGTTTTATTTCTCTTCTTGTGTCTCACACTCGTGTCGAGTTGTTACAATGATGGCAAGGTGCCACTGGAGGTGAGCAAATGGAGCTGGATTTCAGTTTATTTTCCACAGCCACTGTTATGAAACTCAGCCCTCCAGATCTGGAGTGCATAAATTTCCTATTTTTGAGCTGTCTTGAAGTCAGCAGTCACCTGGATCTCTTTTCTGAGCGGGTGTTTGAGTGAAGAGCACAAATCCATCTCGCAGCTGTCTCTGAGGTGACAGAGGTGCACTCTGCATCTCCTCAATCTTTCCAGAGCCTTCTCCTGGAAATGATGTTCCTGATGGTTGTTCCCATTCCGAGGAGGATCTGGGCAGGTCTTTCCTGATGCCTGGGGTTTGGGTGGGGAACAAAAGAAGTGTTTTGTTCATGTGATTTCCATCCCACCCAACTGAAATAGCTCAAACCAGAATGGATGCAAGGCCTTAATTTGATGTGTATCCTAAACCTCGGCTCCAGGTAATCCAGAGGCGCCTCAGGAATTCAGCACTGGTCTAATGCTGCTGTTTATTTCTTAAAAATTTAAAAAAAATATCTCACAAGCAATGTGTGGGTTGCAATTAAAGACCATCCTTCCTGGGTGTTGCAGAGGAGGCCAAATTGGTGCAAGCAATTTCCAGCAGGATTTATCAGTTCTGCCCTTGCTGTTGGGTGGTCTTGGTTTCTGTGTGTTAGAAAAAGGCTTTCATTAGGCTGTGCTTGTGGTTTTTCTGCTGTTACCAGATGAAATTTGCTTTTATTTTAAAATACCTTTCTAGCAGATGGTCAAACTAGCAAAGCAAGAGGGAAAATCAGTGCTTTGGGACAGGAGAGCTGCTTGTTGGTCAGGAGAACTCAGCTCTGCCCCAGCTGTGGGCTCTGTGCGCCCAGCTCGGGTCTGGGCAGGGAGTGGGGGGTGCAAAGAGCCAAACAGGGCCAACGCTGCCGTGGCTGTGGCCTGACACGACTCAGGAGCAGCAGAATGAGAAATTTGATGGGCTCAGTAAATCTCTGTCACCCTCCCGCAGCAGATGGGACCCCTGGGACCCACTGGGATGGGTTTTGTTCCCTTCAGTCCCATGGGAACCTCAGTTCCCCTGGACTGGGTGCTCCCTGTGGCTGCTCAGGGGGACTCTTGCATTCCTTCCTGGCCCTGATTAAAGCAGCTCAGCATTACCATGACTGAAAATCCCCCTGCCCCTCTCAGAGCAGCTCGGGGGGCCCTCAGTGCTGCACCCCTCGTGCTGTGCTCACACAGGGGTGGCTTTGTCCCCAGTCCCAGCACAGCCAAGGGACAGCGGGGTCTGTGCCGCTGTCAGGGTCTAATGCTGCTGTTTATTTCTTAAAAAAATTTAATTGCTCTTCCTGTTTGCTGCCATTCTCTGAGAGCAGAGGGCTGGGCACACTCAGGCCGTGTCCTTCTGCATGGCAGACACAAACCAAAGCTCTGTGCCATCCAGCACCAGGCAGTGTGCCAGCCATCCTGAACCTGTGCTGCGTTTGATTTTAAACTCCCTGTGGCTCTGCCCGTGTCCCTCCGGCTGGGACACACCAGGAGGTCCCAGCAATGAATTCCATGCCTGAATTCCGTGTCTGGATGTCAGGGCAGTGCCCAGGGCCAGCAGGACAGGCTGTGCTCCCAGGCTGCTCCGTGTGCTCCCTGACTCATTCCCACAAGGTTTTGGTGTCACAGCAGCCAGGACCTTTTCCTGCTGCTCCTTCCCAGGTGTCTGCCAGGACCTTTTCCTGCAGATAAATCCACAGGGTGCCTGGTCTCTTCTGCAAGCTCCCAAATGGATCAGACTCCCTTTCCTGGCCATCTCTTGAAAATGTTTTACACCGAGTGCAGCCATTTTCAAGACATTATTTCACTCTCTTATTTTGCTCTTTTTCCCTATAAAAATTTCTTCCTTGACTCATTTTGCCCCTTATTTATTGGTTTCACAGTGAATGCTGCTGGCCAGGCCCATCCTTCTAGGGGATGCAGTTGGCTTCAAAGCTTTTGGATCCATCCCATGCTTTTTTGTCTCAACCAAGGAGTGAGATTATAAGAAATTCACAAAAGGTCAACTCTTTTAGCTCCTTCTTCCCCTCATTTTTTATTTCCTTGGAGCTCTTGCCTTTCTCTCTGCCATCTTCAGCACTTTTCCTTCTGTAGAGTCATCTGGCTTCCCCAGTCCCATCACTTTCCCCCTCAGAGCACTTCCAGGACCATCTCTGAGATTTCTCCTGCTGCTCTCCAGCCTCCTGGCTGGAATTTTATTCCTTGGCTTTCAGGGAAGACCAGAAAAAGCCAAATTTCTTCTTTTCACCATTCCCACTTGTCAGGAAGGAACTCATGAGCGCTGGGGGCAGCTTGGCTCCCCTGCTCTCCCTTGGAGTTTCTCCTCCACAGCTCTGGGAGTGGATGCCTCCTTTTGTTTCCCCCTGGGAAAGGGTTTGGATCCAGCACTTGCAGGTTCCTTGAGCCTGGGGGTTCCTTGAGCCTGGCTTTGGGATCGGGGCTCAGTAGTGCCGGGTATGGGGCTCAGTCCTTCCCTCCCCGCTCTCCGCGTGAAGGATTTGTGGTGCCAGCTCAGGATGTGGCCCTGGGGTCCCGGGAGGAGCTGGCTGTGGAGGTTTCCAGCTCCTGGTGAGTTCCCAGCCCTTCCAGCACAGGCTCCTGATGGGAAGGGGCTCTGCAGACCCTCGCAGCCTCTCTGGTGCCTGGAAGCCTCAGGAGGGACGTGCATGGTCCTGCCTTAACCTCTCCACATTAAACTGGGGCTGGGGTCCATGGAGTTTTCTGTTGGAAGAACAAATTCCTCTTGGAGAGGAATTGAGTGCCTTGAGGTCACTCCACGTGTAACTTCAGCCGCAGCTTTTTACTTGTAATCGTGGAATTCTGTCAGGCTGGATCAATCCCCATCGTGAGCAGATGGCCCCAGCCCTTGGCTGGGAGGTTGGAGTCATTTGACACCCCAAGGACGGGCTGGAGGCTGCACAGGCTCCTGGGGTTGTGTTTGGGAGAACCATTAAACAGCCAGGTCAATGCCTGAGCTCCTCAAGGAGCCAATCAAAAGATCCACTGGGCTCGTCCTGAGGGATGCTGTGGTGGTCTGGAGCAGGGAACATGATCTCTGAAGGTCAGGCTGGCCAGCAGCGCCGCAGGAGAAGTGCTGTGGTTCCTTGGTGGCTCGGTGTCACCTTCACCACCCCCCTGGGGTGCCCATTCTGCAATCTGACATCATGGAACCAGAGACTGGTATCGACCTGGTGTGGGAGTGGGGTCTGTGCTGCTCTCAGGGTCTGCTCAGGGACGTGCTCCCTGCTTGCTGCCATTCCCACGATGGAACCTGAGAGCAGAGGGGTGGGGATGCTCCATCCACAGCCCAGCCCTCTGTGCTGTTACGGGGACAATTAGTTGGTTTAGTTAATTAGTTATTTACAACCAGTGGGAAAAACAGTACCAAGATATATAAAGCTAAAAACCTTAACTGACATCCCCAAAGCAGTGCCATGTACAGTGAAAACTACATTTTCTCTTTGGAAAACTGGTCCTTCTTTACTGCTTTAGGGAATAAAACACTTATGGCTGTAACATTATGATCGGAGGCACAAACATCTGAGTATCCTGGCATTCCCACCTTAAAAAGCACCTTCCCTTTACACCACCCCATGGAAAAAACCCACACATCCACACGAAGGGCTCTTGTTTTTCACTTCAGAGGGATGCTCAGAGTGGAGCTGTGCCCCAAAGGCTGCTCCGCTTTGCAGTTCGGAGGAATCCAAACTCTTCCCTCTTTGTCGTCACCAAAATGTGACAGAGGTGGAGGTGCCCGGCCATGGGATCTCCTGAACTGGGGTCCTGAACCCTCATCTCCCTCGAGCCTGGGTGAAGCCCCTTCCTGAATGACTGGGGGTGTGCCTGAGGCTGGACTTCACCTTCCCTGTTGAGCCCCACGGCTGAGGGCTGGAGCTGCCATGGAGCCCTTCCCTTCCCTTCCCTTCCCTTCCCTTCCCTTCCCTTCCCTTCCCTTCCCTTCCCTTCCCTTCCCTTCCCTTCCCTTCCCTTCCCTTCCCTTCCCTTCCCTTCCCTTCCCTTCCCTTCCCTTCCCTTCCCTTCCCTTCCCTTCCCTTCCCTTCCCTTCCCTTCCCTTCCCTTCCCTTCCCTTCCCTTCCCTTCCCTTCCCTTCCCTTCCCTTCCCTTCCCTTCCCTTCCCTTCCCTTCCCTTCCCTTCCCTTCCCTTCCCTTCCCTTCCCTTCCCTTCCCTTCCCTTCCCTTCCCTTCCCTTCCCTTCCCTTCCCTTCCCTTCCCTTCCCTCTTTTGGGGTTTTAGGCACCCAGGAACACCACAGAACCCTAAATCTGCCTCCCTCAGCCTCAACAGCAAAAGATTTTCTTCTGGTTGAAGGAAAACGGAGAAAATGGTGCTGATTTATCAGATTTGAACATGACCCCTAATCAGTGGATGAATAAGGAGAAAATCCCCACCTGGGCTTACCCACGAGCTGCTCTGAGCCTCCCTGCCCCCCTCTCCTCCCAGTTCTTTGCTGTGGGAGCTGGGGTGGCTTCTCGGGGCTGATGTCACCCCACTCCCCTGGCCAGCCCGGGAAGTGCAGCTCCCTCGGGGCGCACCTGTGGAAATCCCCTGGCACAGCCCGGCCGGGCTCTGCTCCCCGGACAAAGGCTCTGTGTTGAACGAGCAGAGTTCCCCAGCTGTGACCCCAAGCCCTGCGAGGGGATTTCCTCGGCTGAGATGAGTTCTGAGAATTCTCCGTGTTTGTTTTGGAAGGAGTCGCTCGTCCCAAAGGCAGGGTTTGAGGGGACCAGGGAAGGAGGAATCCGAGGCACTTCCAGCTGCCCTGAGCACCAGGGACAGCCAAGGGCAGCTCCTTTATTTAACATAAAATGTGGAATCGGGGATTATCCAGGGTAGGAAGGGACCGCAAGGATTCTGGAGTCCTAGCCCTGCACAAAGGCCCCAGATTTACCTGCAAACCTGGCAGAGCCCCAGGGCAGTGCCTGAAATGGGAACACACCTCTGTGGAGCAGGGCTGGGCTTAACCAGGAATCACGGGATCCTGGAACGGTTTGTTTGGGAGGGAACTTAAATCCCAACCACCCCTGCCCTGGTAGGGACACCTCCCACTGTCCCAGGTGCTCCCAGCCCCAGTGTCCAGCCTGGCCTTGGGCACTGCCAGGGATCCAGGGGCAGCCCCAGCTGCTCTGGCAATTCCAGCCCAGCCCCTCCCCACCCTGCCAGGGAACAATTCCCAATTCCCAAGATCCCATCCAGCCCTGCCCTCTGGCACTGGGAGCCATTCCCTGGCTCCTGTCCCTGCAGGCCTTGTCCCCAGTCCCTCTGCAGCTCTCCTGGAGCCCCTTCAGGCCCTGCAGGGGCTCTGAGCTCTCCCTGGAGCTTCTCCTCTCCAGGGGAGCACCCCCAGCTCTCCCAGCCTGAATATTTTGCTCCATTCCTAGATATAAGCAAACAATTCCTGTAATTTACATTTTTGAGTGAAAGGGGTTTTCCTGAGTCTGTTTACTTTGCATGGCCAGGAGAAATTGGTGCTCAGACTTTTCCACGAGGCTGCTGGTGCCAGACTGACCACTCAGCGTCCACTGGAGCATCTCCTGGGGTTCTGGCTGCTGGATTTCCCCTGTGCTGGGAAGTGCTGAGCAGGCACTGCTGAGCCCTCCTGGCAGTCTCAGAATCACGGGATCACGGCGTGCTTTGGGTTGGTTTGGAAGGGACCTTAAAGCCCATCTCATCCCAACCCCCTCCGCGGGCAGGGCTGCCCCCCATGAAATCCCATCCCGGGTGTGCCAAGCTCTCCCTGCAACGCCAATTTAAAGCCTCAAGCATCATCCTGTGCACTGGAGTTTATGCTGCCTTCATAAAGGATATTTTAATTAAAAAGTGGGGTTTATGTGTGGAATTGTTGGTTGTTTTTCAGCCAGGACTTCACCAGCAGTGCAGAGGGGGGGTTCATATCCCTCTGAGCCCCCCAGGGACAGCCCTGTTACCCATCAGCCCCAAACACCATTAACCCCCTCGTGGTGGGACGCTGGGAAGAAGGGAGAGCAAACCCTGGACTGGGCTGAGCTCTGCTGAGCAAAAGCTGCTGGCAGCTCTCCAAAATCCCCTCCAGAGGCACCAGGCCCCATCTCCCTCCCAGAATTTGGTTCTCTGCTGGGTTTTCCATGGGGTTTGGGTGTAGCCTGAAGGGTTGTGATGCTCCCACTCACCAGGATCTATCCTGGGTGCCAAGGAAAGCTTCTGGAGCTGGGCCAGGGCAGCTCAGGCTGGAACTCAGGGAAAGGTTCTTCCCCCAGAGGGTGCTGGCACTGCCCAGGCTCCCCAGGGAATGGGCACGGCCCCGAGGCTGCCAGAGCTCCAGGGATGCCCAGGGTGGGGCTGTTGGGGGTCCAGGAGCTGCATCAATGATCCCTGTGGATATTCCAGCTCAGGATGCCCACAGTGGGATTGTTGTGGGGTCTGGGCGGGGTTTGGATTTGGGATTGATGATCCCTGTGGGTCCCTTCCAGCTCAGCACATTCCATGATTCTCTGAGAATGAGGGATGGGGGACATAAAGGATGGGTGAGAAACTTGGACAGCGCTCCAGGGGTGCCCAGGGTGGGGTTGTCGGGGTCCAGGAGCTGCATCAATGATCCCTCTGGATCCCTCCCCACTCTGGATATTCCACGATTCTCCTAAAAGAACCCAAGGTTCAGCATCTTTACACTTTTTTTTTTTTTTTTCTTGAATAGCACAAAACTCCCACTTTTTCGACTTAAAAACCTAATCCAAAGGAGACAAAACACAGCGTGGCAATTTAAGGAAGGAGGGATTTTTAAATTTTCCCAATGCTGGCAAGATGAAAGGAGGAATTGTTTAAGATGCAGCTCAGCTGCTTGAAAAATGCATTCCTTAATAAGAAGAGAGAAAAACAGCAAGGAGAGAAAAATATTTGGAAAATGAAAGGAATCTGTGCTTTTTGCGTTGGAAATAATTATATTCTTGCATTAAAATATACTTAAAAGCCAATATGACAAAAAACTTCAATTCCACAGAAAGAAAATGTTTTTTTTTTTCTTTCTTCCCATAAAGCGTCTTCATGAAAATTTGGATTTTTCTTGTTAATTTTTGGTTTAGTTAAAAAGAAAATATTTTCCCTGGTAACTTGGGGAACAGTCAAAGCGAAAAATCAATTTTTTCCACTGGTTTGTTCAGGAAATCTTTTCTTGGATGGAGAGAGAGGGTGGGAACAGCACTGGGAAGAGGAGGAAAGGCAGAAATTTAACTGTAGAGTCAGAGCAGGAGCAGCAAAGCAAAGGTGTCGCTTGCTGGGCCCTGAGCTTGGCCACTCAGCTGGGTGCAGCGTGCTCTCATGGGACCCCAGCCTGGTGTGGGGTGGGAGGGTCGGAAATCCCATCTCATCCCATAGCTCAGGATGTTCTCATCCATCCCCAGCCTGGTGTGGGGCGGGAGGGTCAGAAATCCCATCTCATCCCATAGCCCAGGGTGCTCTCATGGGATCCCAGCCTGGTGTGGGGTGGATAGGACTGAAATCCCATCTCATCCCATCCCTCAGGATGTTCTCATGGGATCCCAGCCTGGTGTGGGGTGGATAGGACTGAAATCCCATCTCATCCCATAGCCCAGGATGTTCTTATGGGATCCCAGCCTGGTGTGGTGTGGATAGGACTGAAATCCCATCTTATCCCATCCCTCAGGATGTTCTCATCCATCCCCAGCCTGGTTTGGGATTGAAGGGACTGAAATTCCATCTCATCCCAGCCCCCAGGATGTTCTCATGGGACCCCAGCCTGGTGTGGGGTGGGAGGGTTGGGAATCCCATCTTATCCCATCCCTCAGGGTGCTCTCAATGGGATCCCAGCCTGGTTTGGGATCGAAGGGATTGAAATCCCATCTCATCCCATAGCCCAGGGTGTTCTTATGGGATCCCAGCCTGGTGTGGGGTGGATAGGACTGAAATCCCATCTCATCCCATCCCCCAGGGTGCTCTTATGGGATCCCAGCCTGGTTTGGGATCGAAGGGACTGAAATCCCACCTCCTCCCATCCCCCAGGGTGCTCCAAGCCCCATCCAGCCCGGCCTGGCCTGGGGCTGTGTGCCAGAGCGGGCAGAGGGAAGCTGTGGGGTGGCTGCAGCACCATCCCTGCCAGAGCCGCCCCTCAGCAGCCAGGCCTGCCTGCCAGGAGATCCTGGAGAAGAAATTTTCTATAAGGACAAAAAAAAATCATATTAGAAGAAAAATAAGATAAAAGATATAATATAATATTATAATTAGTATCCATTCTAATTATTATATAATTATATAATTATATATCATAGTATATCATTATTTTATTATAATATTATAAGTATTATTATATTTATGATAAATTCACTATATATTATATATACTATTACTATATCATTATAAATTTATATTATATTATATTATATTATATTATTTATATTATATTATATTATTTATATTATATTATTTATATTCGATCATATTACATTCTATTATATTTTAATTATTATAGATATGATAATGAATATATATTATACACTTATATGTTGTTAACAAATATTATTGTATAATATGTAATATATAATATAAAATACATAATATATGATATATGATATATATGATATATAATATATGATATATAATATATAATATAAAATATAGAATATATTTTATATTATATATAATATTTAATATATCATATATAATATTATATATAATATATACTATATTATATATAGTATAAAATATATAATATATGATATATGATATATAATTATATATATACATAGTTATTTTTTTTACTGAAGAAATTTTCTATAATGCAGAAACAACCTCAGGTTATTCACTTTAAATCAGGGGGTTAATTTCTGTCGGGAGCAGCTCTGGGTTGTGGAACCACAGCTGGAGCTTCAGGCACGACCCCAGATGTTACAAACACGGAGTCCCAGACTGGTTTGGGGTGGGAGGAGCCCTAAAGGTCATCTCATCCCCATGCCTGGGGCAGGGAATGCTGTCAGAGCTCCGGGCTTGGAGCTTGGTGTTTTCCTTGCTTTTAGGGCAATAACCTCTGGGTTGGTACCTTTGGGAACGGACCTGAAGGGTCTGTGCAGAGCAACTCAGCATCACCCACATCCAACCTTCTTCCTTTGGTGTCTCCTTAGAGACATAACCCCACCAAACCCCCCAAACCCCATAAAAGCCCCCCAAACCCCCACTAAACCCCTCCAAACCCCATAAAAGCCCCCAAACCCCCACTAAATCCCCCAAAACCCCATTAAACCCCTCGAACCCCCATTAAACCCCCCAAAACCCCATTAAACCCCCCAAACCCCCATTAAACCCCTTCAAACCCCATTAAACTCCCCAAAACCCCACTAAACCCCCCAAAACCCCATTAAACCCCCCAAAACCCCATTAAACCCCTCCAAACCCCACTAAACCCCCCAAGACCCCATTAAACACCCCAAACCCCCATTAAACCCCTTCAAACCTCATTAAACTCCCCAAAACCCCACTAAACCCCCCAAAACCCCATTAAACCCCCCAAAACCCCATTAAACCCCTCCAAACCCCATTAAACCCCCCAAAACACCATTAAACCCCTCCAAACCCCATTAAACCCCTCGAACCCCCATTAAACCCCCCAAAACCCCATTAAACCCCTCGAACCCCCATTAAACCCCTCCAAACTCCATTAAACCCCCCAAAACCCCACTAAACCCCCCAAAACCCCGTTAAACCCCCCGAACCCCCATTAAACTCCCCAAAACCCCACTAAACTCCCCAAAACCCCATTAAACCTCCCCAAAACCCCATTAAACCCCTTCAAAACCCCACTAAACCCCCCAAACCCCATTAAACCCTGCACGTTTGAGTCCACAAGTGTCGCCCTGTTCTTTTGAAAGTTTTAAAGTTCTTTTAAACGTTTTCCATGCCTTCTGATGTTTACATATTTCCACTGGAGTTCTCGCGCATGTTCACGTCAATAATGATTGGTTTGCATTCTTCTTCGCGGGAGGAGAGAGTTGATGGGCTGTTGGTTTGACCAGTGTTGGAGAGGTGGCAATTTCATCCCCCAATCCACTGGCACTTTTAGAATTCTATATATTGCAAAGTCAGAAATAAAGTTCCCTCCTTTTGCTTCCTTTTCCTTCTTTTGCATCTCGAGTGAATACGTGAGTCATTTCGTGTCGTAGTGCGACACATAAGCACAGTCCCCCTTCCCAGCTCCATCCCAGCCCTTGGCTGGATGAGAAAGGATTTTCCAGGCTTGGGCTGTTCCTGCTTTGGGTGCCGGGGCCTGGCCAAGCTTTGGGATTTCAGGATGTCCCCCCCTGCCTCTCCTGGCACAGCAGCTGGGTTTGTGCCCAGAGTTCCTGCACAAGCTGTTCCCCGGCCTCGGCAGCAGCTCCCGGAGTGCTGGAACTGGGACTGGGGCTCCTGACTCACCAGGACTCTTGGATAAACCCTTCTCCTCCCCATCCTCCCGTTCCCTGGTGTGTGAGGGGACGCACAAACTCCTCAGCTTTAAAATATCGGAATATTCCTCGCTGGGAATTGGTGATGTTTCCTGACCTGGACACCTCACTTGACAAAGTGGGTTCCTTCTGCAGTTTATTCCTGTTTTCCCAGGAAATCCAACAAACTCAGAGGATTGAGATGCTTGAGCGTGTCCAGAGGAGGCAACGAGGCTGGAGAGGGGCTGGGAACACAAACCCTGTGACGAACGTTTGAAGGAGCTGGGGTTGTTCAGCCTGGAGAAGAGCAGGCTCAGAGGTGACCTCATTGCTCTCCACAACTCCCTGAAGGGAGGCTGCAGACAGGTGGGGTCAGTCTCTTCCACTGGGCAGCACTGACAGAACAAGAGGACACAGCCTCAAGCTGCATCAGGGAAGGTACAGGTTGGATATTAGGAAAAAAAAAATTCACTGAAAGAATAATAAAGTTCTGGAATTGTCTTCCCAGGGAGGTGGTGGAATCACCATCTCTGGATGTGTTTAAAAAAGACTGGACATGGCACTTGGTGCTATAGTCTGGTTGAGGTGTCAGGGCATGGGTTGGACTTGATGATCTTAGAGGTCTCTTCCAACCTCATTATCCTGTGATTCTGTGATTCAGCCCAGGTTGTTGTCTGGTTTCCTTCGTTATTTTTCCCCATTTTTTTCTGCCGGCGCAGCCAGCCCCGTTCCCTGACCCGTCCTCGTGGGTGCTCATTTCCCACAGCCAATTATTCAAAACTGTTGTCTGCAGCTTCCTGCCTGACCTCGTGTGGGATGCTCAAGTTTCTGCACGGATTTCCTTCCCCCTAAGAAGCCTGTGAGCATCCAAGCCCTGGGATTCCCCCGTGGTCCCTGGTGGGGGAGGAGGAGGAGGAGAAGGAAGAGGAGGATGCTCTTCCTGTGAGCCCAGCATCCCCAGGGGTTTTCCCAGCATCTTACTCCACTCACCACGGGTTTTATTTTCTCTCTGACAAGAATTCCTGTTTGTTCCCAGCTCCAATCAAGACTTAATAAATGGAATCAAGCAGGAAAATGCCTCTGCTGCCTCTCACAGGTGCCTGGGGTACCTGGCTGGGTACACCTGTGGGGAGTGAAGGGTGCCCCAGTGCCACACTGAGCACTAAAGGAATCAAAATCTACTCATTATTGCATTTTTCCAAGCAATTTATTTGCCTGTAAGACGTGGTAGATGCAAGGATCAGCCCAGGTGGGTAAAGAGGAGCAGCTCCTGCTCTGAGGTGGGCACAAAACTGGGGTGTTCAAAGCAGGATTTCCCTTTCTTCTGCAGGGAAAAGGTGAATTCAGGGAGCAGCGAGGGAGAAAGGGAGCACTGCCCTGCTTGGGAATCTCCTCCATGCCTTGCCAGAGACCTGTGGTCCTGCAGCCCACCCTGTCTCAGTCATTCCTTGGCAAAAATGGGGGCAAATCAAGGATGGCAGGTGTGGTGCTGCATTTTTAGACTTCCTGGCTCTCCTTGGGGCTGGTTAGACCATGCCCAAGTCTGGAGCTTTCATGGAATTCACAGAATTCATGGAATTCACAGAATCCCTGGGTTGGAAGAGACCTTCCAGACCATCGAGTCCAGCCCAGCCCCAACCCCTCAGCTAAACCTTGGCCCCCAGTGCCACATCCAGGCTTGTTTTAAACACACCCAGGGAGGGTGACTCCACCACCTCCCCGGGCAGCCATTCCAGAACTTTATCACTCTTGCCATGAAAAGCTTTTTCCTGCTACCCAACCTGTATTTCCCTTGGGGCAGCTGAGGCTGTGTGCTCTGGTTCTGTCAGCTCCTGGAGAAAGAGCCCAACCCCAGCTGGCCACAGGCACCTTTCAGGAGCTGCAGAGAGTGCTGAGGTCAGCCCTGAGTCTCCTTTTCTCCAGGCTGAGCACCCCCAGCTCCCTCAGCCCTTCCTCACAGGGTTTGTGTTCCCAGCCCCTCTCCAGCCTTGTTACCCCCTCTGGACCCCTCCTTCCCAAACTGAGGGGCCAGAACTGGACACAGCGCTGCAGGTGCTGCCTCTTTCCTGAACTTTTGTGTAATTTCATCTCGTTTTGGGATCGGGGGTTTGCTATGAAACCCTGAGTGCACAACTCAGGGTCATTCCCTGTAGTGAGGCTGAGGTTTTTGGGGTCTGGGAGGGGGAGAAGGGCAACTTGGGGTAGAGTCTGAGGATGGAACCTCTGTGCTGATATGACTTTTATACCATTTTAAAATACAAGATATAAACCAAATGAATTTAGTTTCAATGTAAGTGAATTAGAAACCCACATGAACAGAGAACATTCAGGCTGGGAAATGCCCGTGGGTGTTCCAGGTCTGCAGGGCTGTGGGCAGGGAGGAAATGTCATGAGCTGGGAGCAAATGTGAGCAAATTCAGCTGTTCAAGAGCAGCTGAAGGAACAGGCAGGAGCATTTCACAGAGCCTTGGGCCCACAGGTGAGGGGATTTGGGTGGAAAGGAGCAGGATTTGATGTGACAGACAATTTTGGCCGCTGGACAGGGATGGAGAGAGGCAGAAATTGGTCAGAAGGGAAGAGCTGCAATTATCCAGCAGGTGAGGGACAGGCTGGAAGCTCTGAGCTCTCACAACAAAGAGGGGGGAATGGAATGGAGAGGAAAATGGCTCAGAAATGAGAGAAAAATGGCTCAAGTTGCTGCCAGCAGAGGAGGGAAAAAAGGCTGAGGGTCAGAGCTGACCTTGGGATGGGGAAATGCCAAACTCCCAGGAATGGCTGGATGCAGGTACCAGCTTAAAACACTCCTGGTGGTTTTTTGTTTGCATTTCCACGGGAGCACCTGCCCTCAGTTCCCTAGGAATCAACATTTCCCTAGGAATCAACACTTCCCTGCGGTTTTAGATGCTTTCCTTTGTCAGGGGGTTGAAAATGAAAACGTAGGAGAATCTGTGTGAAGTCCTGCAGCAAATCCCTGATCACCTAGGCTGTCCTTCCTCATCCCGGATTCCCAGGCATGACACAACGCCTGACTCGGAGCCGCGGGGTGACAGGGGCCAAATGTCTGCAATAATGAGCTGTGCCTGTGAGCAGAGCATTCATGGGCTGCTGGCAGAGCTCCAGCCTCCGGGGCTTGCACTTCATCCGTGCAAAATCAGAGCAGGCAAAGGTTTTTTATCAGATTGACTCAGGATTAGGCAGTTCTTAACATCTGCACAGCCAGGCAGCCTCTCCTGGGCAGGGATGCTGTTGGATTAATCCCTTTTCTGACCCAGGGATGGGGCAACTGAGAGGCGTTTTAAAAACATTTTTTTTTTTTAAAACGTTGAGAGCTTTCTACAAATTTCCCACAGGATGGGATTTCTGGGAGGCCTCTGGTGGATTCCAAGCCCTGTGCAATCCCTTAGGAACCTGATGTGCAAACAGGCAGAGCCAGGGCCCAGCGCCTGACACTCCATCCGTGCTCCCCTGGGAATGGGGCAGGAAGATGACTCTGGGAATGTCATTCTGAGCTGCCTGCTGGGACTGCCTTTTCTGTCACTTTCTAATGATGAAAGCATTGTTTTGGGGAGACAGCTCTCTGTGCAAGGCTGATGTTGATCTGATTCCTGTTTGGTGTCTTTTTAGTTTTGAGTTTGGGTTTTTTTTGTGTGTGTGGTTTCTTTCTCTTTGTTTTTTTTGGGATTTTGATTTTTGTTGTTGTCGTTGTTTTTGTTTTGTTGTTTTTTTTTTTTTTTCTTTTAATATTCCCAATGTAGTTGGTTTTCAGTTCTGTTTAGTATCGACTACCAGAGAGTCCTGGGAATGGCAGATGGGATGTGGAATTCTTGGGAATGATGGAAATGATAAAGGTCTGAGAGTAAAATGTGGCTAAATTATGTTTTTAAAAATTAATTTGGGTGTGTATTTCCTATAAAATCCACCCACTGACCAGGGATCCACCTAGAGAGGGACTCCTGAGAGTGGGAATAAAGCCATCTATAGTAAAAAATGCAGCAGACTCAGGGAAGAAATGCTGATGTCTGGCTCCAGATCAGGAGGCTGAAGGACAGCTTTATTAAAACTATACTATATTCCATTAATATACTATTTAAAGAGATACTATCCCATTCTACATACTCACTTCTTACTCACCTCTCTAACTAACTCAAACTGTGACTCTGCTGAGAGCCCAGCACAGCTGGATCCCACTGGGCACTGAGCCCAAACAGCCTTCACCAGAATCCAGCCCAGCAATCCCTGCAGGTGAACAATCTCCACACCACATTCCACATGGGGGAAACAAAGGGGCAGAGATAAAGATTGTTTTCTCTTCTTCTCTCCGTGCTTCTCCTGAGAGACAGAATTGTGTCTCTGTGTCCAGAGAATGGGAATGTCACGGCCATCCCCCATCCCAGTTTGAGATTTCCCTGCTGGAGAAGTTTTCCTGTTCTGCAGAGTTTGGCAGGGAGCACACAGCCCACGCTGCTGTGGGGACTGGCACAGAACCCAGCAGTGGCACTGGGAGCACTGGGACAGGAGGATCTTCCACTCGCTCCCAGGTTGTAGCTGGAAGGGGAAGCAGCTGTGAGCTCTGTCCTGGTGGAACTGGAGCTCTGCAGGTTGAGGATTTCATCCTTGGGCTGCCCGGCCCAGGGAGGCGCCGGATGGAAGGAAGGAGGGAAAGGAAAATTCCAGGAACAGGAAGGAAAGGGAAGGGAAAGGAAGGGAAGGGAAGGGAAGGGAAGGGAAGGGAAGGGAAGGGAAGGGAAGGGAAGGGAAGGGAAGGGAAGGGAAGGGAAGGGAAGGGAAGGGAAGGGAAGGGAAGGGAAGGGAAGGGAAGGGAAGGGAAGGGAAGGGAAGGGAAGGGAAGGGAAGGGAAGGGAAGGGAAGGGAAGGGAAGGGAAGGGAAGGGAAGGGAAGGGAAGGGAAGGGAAGGGAAGGGAAGGGAAGGGAAGGGAAGGGAAGGGAAGGGAAGGGAAGGAAACAAAGAAGGACGGACTCCAGGAAGGAAGGAAGGATCACTGCTCCTCCTGGGACACTGCTGGCCTTGGAGAGGTTCCAGAGGCTCTGGGATGTGCCAGGAGCACACGGAGTGAAGAACAACAGGGGCAGAGGGAGCTGGGCAGAGGCTGCTGCTGCTGCTCCAGAAATCCAGGGAATAGCTGGAGGCAAGGATCCAATTTGGACGCAGGACTGCAGATCATTTTTTTTTTTTTAATATCCCAAGTTGCTTTTCACTATTTAAAAACTGTTCAGGTTTTTTTTCGGTTTGTTTTGTTTTTGGGGTTTTTTTTTGGTTCTGTTTGGGTTTTTTTTTGTTGTTGTTGTTGTTTGGGGTTTTATTTTGGGGTTTTTTTTTGGTTTTTTTTTTTTTTTATGGTGAAGATTTTCTACCTACTTTTTAGTTTCAGTCCTTTTTTTGAGGAGGAGCTCCCCAGGGATGACCTGCAGGCAGATTCCCCCCAAACCTGCAGCCAGCCTCAGTCCCAGATTTTGGGATCAGCCGCCAGCCCAGCTCGGTTTCTCCAGGCTGGAGCAGTGGGAGAGCTGTGATCTCTCACTGCAGGTGTTTAGAGGCATTTCCCAGCCCTGCAGGAGCTGCTGCTGCTCAGGGAGTCCCACAGTACCGAGGGGGTGCAGGCTCCTTCTTTAGGGAGGAATTCCTGTGTTTGTGTTGAAAATATGAATCCAGCCCAGCTGGAACCGAGGGTTTCTTGCTCTGTAGAGCCTCGGAAAAAAAAAAAAAAAAAAAAAAAAAAAGATTAAAAAAAATAAAATAATAATAAGATGATAAGCTGCTCTTGCTGCTGTTGAGATATGACTGAAGAATCCCAAGGTTTTTAAACAGGAAGAGGAGCAGAGTAAGGGCAGGGTCTTGGCAAACTCTCCTGGGGATGCTCACCTGGCGTCTGGTTTTTTGGAAATTCGGGTGTTTCTGAATGCTTGGGTGCCCTTGTTTCTGTTCCTAACATGGTGTATTTGATCTAAGGGAATAATCAGATGGATGTAGCCAAATTTTATACATTTTTCTGGGTTTTGGGTGCTCTGGCTCCTCGTAGCCCCCAGACCAACCTGGTTCGTGTGGCTGCTCTTGTGGGAGCAGCACAGTAGCGACGCTTTCAGAGCTCAAATTCTTCTCCCATATGTTTCAGATCAGCACTTAAATCAGTGCTTTTCAACGTCTGTGGGTGTCTTGACATTCTTATTTAAACAATTTGATGGCAGAATTATGGTGGCTTGAAGGCTGCAAGAGCCTGAGCACTCACAGGGCTCTCGTGAGTGGCTCAGTCCCCTCACAAAACCCCAGGAGCCGTTCCAAGCGTGGGGTTATCTGCAGAGCCTTGGCCTGGGGTGTGCCAGCCAGCTGGGACTGATAAAATAGGAATTTTTTTTTGAATAAGAACCCAGCAAGGACCTAAAACCACAGCCCTGTGTTTGGCAGGAATGCTGCTGCGGGGTGGGAGAGCTGGGACTGGGGCTGGTCACTGGGGAGCTCCCAGGTGGGGTGAAGTGGAGAAATCCAGCAGAGAAAGGAGCCTTGGGGAGCTCAGGCTGGAGGCTGAGCAGGTTTTTCTCTTTCCCAGGAATTCACTAAGGCCAAGCACTGTGTATTTTGATGTGCACCATGTACAGGGGGTGATGTTTTTTTCCGTGGCTCTGTTGTTGGTTTGTGGGTATTTTCCTTTTCCCCTCAGCACTGAGGATTACAGTGAGGTGTGTGTGAGAGCAGAGGGACACAATAAAGGAGAATTATTGACCCAGGCTGGGAGATTTAGAGCTGCCCCGTGCCAGTCTGGCTGCAGAGTATTCCTAATTACAATAATTTATTATGAATTCAGCTCCTCTCCTGTTGGATCTTGAGCTAAATTTGTTGAGCTGGGCTTTCCCAGCAGAGAATTCCCAAGCTCTGGGAGGTTCTGTGGGTGTTGGATCTGCAGCTGGACTTTCCTAGGGGAGAATTCCCAGGCTCTGGGAGGTTCTGTGGGTGCTGGATCTGCAGCTGGGCTTTCCCAGGAGAGAATTCCTGATCTCTGGGAGGTTCTGTGGGTGTTGGATCTGCAGCTGGGCTTTCCCAGGAGAGAATTCCTGATCTCTGGGAGGTTCTGTGGGTGTTGGATCTGCAGCTGGACTTTCCTAGCAGAGAATTCCCAAGCTCTGGGAGGTTCTGTGGGTGCTGGATCTGCAGCTGGATTTTCTTAGCAGAGAATTCCCAAGCTCTGGGAGGTTCTGTGAGTATTAGATCTGCAGCTGGGCTTTCCCAGGAGAGAATTCCTGATCTCTGGGAGGTTCTGTGAGTATTAGATCTGCAGCTGGGCTTTCCCAGGAGACAATTCCCAAGCTCTGGGAGGTTCTGTGGGTGTTGGATCTGCAGCTGGACTTCTCCAGGAGAGAATTCCTGATCTCTGGGAGGTTCTGTGGGTGCTGGATCTGCAGCTGGACTTCTCCAGGAGAGAATTCCTGATCTCTGGGAGGTTCTGTGGGTGCTGGATCTTCAGCTGGGCTCTCCAGCAGAGAGCTCCTGGCCCTGGTGCTGTTGTCAGCCCAACTCTCCAGAGAATGCCAGCATGAAACACCCTTGGCTGTGTCTGTTGAAGCCCAGGGAGGTTTTATTCCTTTCAGTGAAGAGCATCGGCCTAAAACAGCTCCTAACTCTGCCCCAACTCCTTCAGGAGCCCCTGATCCTCCCACTCCCACCCTGCCAGGAATGCTGGAGAGCACAGGACGTGGCAGCAGGAACAGCAGCCGCTCATTTCTGCATATTTTTGTCTGCATGGCCTTCCTGCCTTCCCTGAGGGAGGGTGACTCGTGTCACCAGAGCCACCGGGGCCTCCAGCAGCTGAGGTCACCCCTGGAGCAGGGCTCTGAGAGCTGTGCCTGGGATCAGATGGCTCCAAGTCCCTCTGGCTCCGTGCAGGGAATTCCCAGCTGGGTTGGTGACCCCAGGAGCTGCTGGTTGTTGGCAGCTCCGTGTTGGTCTGAATCAAAGCCACCTGTCCCAAATGGGGACATTGAGGGGCCACCTGTGTGTCCCTCCCTGCCTTGAGAGAGGTGCTGCAATTTTAGGGTGGCCAAGGGTGCTGGTTTTGTAACTTTGTGGAGCTAAAAATGGATCTGTTTTAATCCCAGCAGAACTGACCATGGGATCCTGGCACATCTGACAGACTCCCCTGCACACACGAAATAGAGAGCAAGCGTTTGGGGCCGGGAGATGTCCCAGTTTCTTTCTTTTTAAGGGGAATGTCCTGAAGTGTTAATGCAGGAAGGAGTTTCCTGAAGTCCAGGGGGAATGGCCTTTGCTCCCCTGATTGCAGAATCACAGAAATGTCAGGTTGGAAAATCCCTCTGAGCTCATTGAGTCCACCTGGCACTGCCAAGGCCACCACTGGGGGCTTTTAGGGGACAGGGGACTCCACCAGTGCCCGGGGCAGCTGTTCCCATGAATAATTTACTTCTAATATCCAACCTGAACCTCCCCTGGCACAACTTGAGGCTGTTTCCTCTCTTCCTGTCACTCTGAGTTTTCTCTGTAAGCCAAACTTGCCCAAACCCACATCCAGGTGGCCTCTCCCCTTGAAGGGGGGACCAGGATCTGCCCGTTCCTGGGGGTTATTCTGGCTGCCAGCCCCGTTCTGCCCCGGCAAGGGAAGCTGAGGCAGCAGGGATGCAATCCCCACAAACCGCTGGTGAGGCGATACGCGGAATAAATAAATAGACCCCACACCCTGGCGTAGTTATGAAGTGGGCACAAGTGAGATTGCTCTCCAAAAACTTGTGTCCCCAGCCTCGGTCTGACCCACACCTTCATTCCCAAAGGTGTTCCATATGGAACACATTGCACAACCTTTCCATGCACATTCAACCCCTGGCCCCGCCTGTCCTCACCTCTCACGCTAAATGAGTCCCCGCCCTTCTGGGCACGCCTGGTTTGCTGTGGTGGTCGCACGGGGGTTTTTGGTGGTCCTGAGGCTGAAGATCGTGGTCTTCCTCATGGTTTAAATTTTGAACTTTTCCTCTCTGCGCATTTTCGGTCCTTTGGTGCTGATCTGAGTAGGTCTGTAAGTCTTGATAGGCTTGGAGACAGAGGAGCTTCTTTATCTGGGTTCTTTGCCTCCTCTGGTATTGCTCTTTATGCAAGAAGCTCCAGAAATTTGCATTTTCCTTTGCCCTTTGTACCATGGCAGAGGTGTCTTAGGTAAAAGGTTAAAATTCAACACATAACCCTACAAGCTAAAATAGAAATGCTGAATTCATTTTGTTACCTTAAGTGAACTCCAAGAATCTCTGTTTCCCTGGGACAGCTCTCAGGCAGCACGGACCCAGAGGTTCCCAGGACAGCCCCTCGGTGCCAGCAGCAGCCCCGCGGGGGACTTCCATTTTTATTTTTTTCTTTATCAGATATTTATTTTTCATCCTGTTTTGCTGTGCCCCTCCTCCAAACCCCTCCTGCACAAACACAGGCGAGCTCTGCTCGCTGTGTGTTCCCTCTGCGAGCTTTCCACGGGAAACTTTCCAGGCAGGGAACGTTTCAGCCCACAGGGGAGGTGGCCGGAGCGGGGCATTTTCCATCGCTGCCCTGGGAGCTGCTCTTCCTCCTCCTCCTCCTCCTCCTCCTCTTCCTCCTCCCAGCAGCTCTGCATTCCTGGGAGAGAATTCTGTGCTGCCCGGTGTGTTTGCATCCCTGCTGGGTGGAGTTTTGGGCTTTTATATTCATTTTCATTTCATTTTATTTAATAATAAAATCTAATAATAAAAAAATGAATAAATAATAAACAAATTATTAAATAATTAATAATTATTTCTAAAATTATCAATTAAATTTAAATATTATTTTATAATTTTTATTTTACTTTTAAAATTCTAATTTATTATATTTTTATTATAAGTATTATTATTATTTTCATTATAATTATAATTTTTTGTTAGGGCTGGGATTAAATGTTATTTTTTGGTTGGACCTAGATGTTTATTAGTTTTTATCTATATTATAGTTTTACCAACTGTGAGTTCTGTAGTATTTTTATAATAAATTAAAAATGGAGTTGTATTTTTTTAATAAGAGTTTTTAAGGATGAACTGTCTAATTAAGAAATGACACTTAAATTATTTTTATTTTTCACTTAGTAGCTAACTACTTGTGGTTCACAATGTGGACTTTTCCATCTAAGTATACAATACCACTTAAACTTGTGAAGAAGAAGGTGAAGAAGGATTAGTTTCTCCTCTAAAGCTTTTATTTTGTTTTACGTATATTACTATATTCCGAAGTTTAAGGTTTTCACTATGTGATATTGCACGCTTTTATTGAAACAACGTATTTATAATCCCGGTTGTGCCATCCCAATTTGGAGGCTTCTCCAGGCCCTCAGGTCAGTGCAGAGTTCTCCTGGGGGCGGTGCCTGGCAGCACAGAAAGTTCAAATTCCCAGGGTTCCAGCACCGGCCTTGCTGAAAGCCTCGGGAAGGGTTTGGGAAAAGAGCAGGACCCGACTGAGACCTCCCATGGCTCAGGGACTTCCCAAAGGAATCACTCAGGGGGTGCCTGGCTGCTGCTTGAACTGCAGAGGAGTGTGCTCTTGGCAGAATATTATTATTATTTTTATTTTAATTTTATTATTTTAATTTTTAGCTTTAATTTTTATTTTTACTTTTATTTTTAATTTAATTTTAATTTTAATTTTTATTCTTATTTTTATTCTTATTTTTATTTTATTTTTATTTTTCTCTCTTTCTCTTTCTCTTTCTCTTTCTCTTTCTCTTTCTCTTTCTCTTCCTCTTTCTCTTTCTCTTTCTTTCTCTTTTTTATTTTTCTTTTTCATTTATTTTTCTTTTTTATATTTTTATTTTTATTTCTATTTTAATTTCTTTTTACTTTTATTTCTATTTCTATGTTAAGTTTTATTTATATTTTTATTGTACCATATACAACTACCTAGTTATATGGTTGTCGCTATTATCACCATTATAATTATTTTATATTTTATTATTATTTGATTCTATATTATTTTACTATTATTAACTATCATATATAATATGAAAAGCTGTATATATATAATAGATTCATATTATATATATTATATATATAGTAGATACATTAAAATATATTAATATATAATATTTTGGTATATATTACTATACAATTAGCTAGTTTTAATTATATAATTTTAACTATATAATATAATATAAAACTATATAATTATATAGTTTTAACTATATAATTATAACTTATATATAACTATATATTGCTATATATAGCTAGTTATATAACTAGATATGCTATTATTAATATTATATATTATATATTAGATATTATATATTATATATTAGATATTAGATATTAGATATCAGATATCATATATCATATACCATATATCTTATATCATATAATACATTATATAATATATAATATATAATATATAATATATAATATATAATATATAATATATAATATATAATATATAATATATAATATGTATTTTATTCTATATTCTATATTCTATATTATATATTATATATTATATATTATATATTATAATATTCATATAATTAGTGGCATACTACTACTACTACTAATTTTATTAATATTATTATATACACAGAACCTTCTGCACAGCAATCAGTTAATGGACCAGCTAAAACCCAGCTCAAACTCTGTCCTAGGACAGAGTTGGGCCGGGTTTTTTTTAGGTTCAGCTGCAGGGAAATGCCTGGCAAGATGGCATTAAGGGTTTTCCAGGTTTTCCCTCCCCAATTGTGGCATCCAGCATTCCTCAGTTCCCACTGAGAAGCTGAGGGGGTTGAAGTGCAGGTCCTTTCCAGAGCTTTGGCTCTGCTCAGCTCCTCACACGTCATCATCATCATCATCATCATCATCATCATCCTCCTGGGGAATTGAGCTCCAGGAGCTCCAGCCCCACGTCCCCCGTGGCTTTTCCTGCGGGATTGGAGCTGCCCCAATCCCTGATGGATGATGTGCAGGGAACAGCCGGATCCAGCTCCCCTTGCCTGGGCTGCCCCAGGAAATCGAGGGAAATCAAGGAAATCCCAGCCTAATTCCAGCTGGAGATGGAAGTTGTGACTCCAGTCCCAGAGAAAGGGGCACCCCCAGAGCTGAGCCCCTGGAAAAGCTCGGGGGGTTGGAACTCGGCTGGAGACCCCACGGCTGATGGGGGATGCTCCTTAGGGATGCAGGATTCTGGCCGGATTGGGAAGGGTCGCCCAGGGGCTCTCGGGGTGGGGAGCCAGGTGCCAGCCTGGCAGGAATTCAGGCAAGGATTCCTGTGGGATGGGGGAGCCCAGCTTGCGCCCAGCCCTGCCCGCAGCCTCTGTGTGCAGGCCTGGATTGAGACCCACTTTGTGACTGCAGGAGCGCTAAAAGACCATCCTGGTGCTCGTGGATTCAGCAGGATTGATGATTTAGGGCCTCCTTCCAGGTGTTCCACAACCCAGGGCCTTCCTCTGTACCAGTGAGGATGAGTAGGGCTTCATCCCCCTCATTCCCTTAGTCCAGGTGACGGCCTGAGGGGCAAAGCCCCCCCAGCTCACCTGGAGTCTCTCACCTGTCTGGAGCTGCTCTGGGATTTTGGAGGACAAAACTTTCCATCCTCCAGCTCCTGCTGTCCGGAGGGACTGATGGTATCTCAGGCCTCCCTGGGATCAGGCCTCATTTCCTCGCCCGCCTCTGACAGGAGGCAGGAAACGAGAAATAATTGAATCAGTTCCTACAAATTGGTTTGTCTTGGATCCAGTCTGAGGGATGGGGAAGGGCCTGGGCTGTGTCTGAGGCTCAGAGCATTTCTGTCTCCACCAGAGCAAGGTTCAGAATTTCATTAATAATTACAGCCCCGGGTGCTGGGGAGCAGGAGGAAGGTTGATGGGATGGGCTGCTCGGAGGTGATAATCCCAGCACAATCCATCAGATCCTCTGGGGTGTCGAGGGCTTGTAATAACCTGAGTGGCTTTGGGAATTCTGTCACTGGTATTTATATCTGGAGATCAGAAATTCATCAGCCATCAATGCCCAGTGGTGATGAGGGCAGGAACAGAGCAGAAATTGATATTTTTTTGGTACTTTCTGAGGATTTTTTTTGCTGCTTGCTCTCAGGTTGTCTCTCCTGTGCTGTTGTAGATTTTTGTTACCTCAGGAAAAGAGGGATGGGGCAGCTGGGCTTGGTTTTGTTTGCCACGTTTCAATAGAGCCAGAGGCTGTTTGGCTCCCGTGCTTTGGAAATAAACCCGGCCTATCATTATTAATTATCATAATTACGTATTAGGAGCTTTCCCTGGGGAATTGGGCCTTGCCTGGGGAGGTGTCAGACTCGTGGAACCATTTGATTCCCCTCTGAATTCCAGCAGAGCCAAGGATGGATCCCAGAAGGATCAGCTGGTGGGAAACTCCCAGGATGGTGCCAGCGAGGGCAGGGATGTGCTCCAGCACCTTGGGAACTGCACAGCCCCAGAAACCTCAGAGGGCTCGGCTGCTGCTGCCAGTCCCACCCTGGGAAGGACTTGAGATCCCAAAGGGGGCCATTTCTGCTGGAAAATCATCCTGCTGCTCCCCACCAGGTTCTACTGGAGCTTCTCCTGGAACATTTCCTGGAGCTTCTCCTGGAACATTTCCTGGAGCTTCTCCTGGCACTGGCAGCGGGGTTGTCCGGGCTGGCTGGTGAAGGTGTTTGGGAATCCAGTGTTTGTGTTGAGGGAGTTGTTCAATCATGTGCAGGATGCCAAGTTCACATCGCAAATCCTCCGAAATCCAGGCCCTTCCTGTTATTGCAGTGTCACGGGGCCGGCCCTCGGATGGGGATTGGGGTATTGGGAATAACAGGCAGGGTTTGGGATGTTCAGGCCATGGATGGGTGTTCCTGGCACTGGTAGAGAAGGAGAAATCCTACATTCCCTGCGGGGCCGGAGTTGCTGGAAGGGGAAATGTTTGGGTCTCTGTTGCTACGGAACAAAGGCTGGGGATAAACACAGATCCTGACCAGCACCCCTTGCCAAGCCCTGGGCCCCTCCAGGGTGGGTTCAGCCCCTTCTCAGAGAGGGACAATCCCCAGGGAGAGCTTCTCCAGCCTGTGCTGGTGGAGAGGAAGTTCTCTTTCCTTTCATCATCTCTAAATGAGCTCCCGTGGAGCTCCCAGAGCTGAGGGAGCAGTGGGAGGGGAGACGCAGGAGGTCACTGCCAGAGCATCCCGGCCAAATCTTCCAGCAAAACTTCCAGGAAGAGGAGCTGAGCCCCCGTGGGACAGGAGGGAAGCAAAAGGATGTGACAAAGCAGACAGAGCCCAGAGGAGGGGTCTGGTCTGAGCCAGTTTTGTGCTCATTTGTACAGAAAAATCAGTGTTTCCTAATCCATCCCTTAATAACAACAGGGTCAGCATTGCTGGAGCTGGCTGAGGCTGAGGGGAAGCTGGAAGTGACCACAAATCCCTGGATTACTCCCCTGGGAGAAAGGAATTGCAGCTTTTGAAGTTTGCTTGAGTGAGGCAGCGGCACCAGGGAAATCTTTTGGGTCACAGGAAATACTTTACAAATTGGACACAAATTAGGGCTGGAAATTCCCTTCAGTCACTGAGAGTACTTGGGGTATTTAAGGGGATCCCTGGCCAGACAGTGAGGAAACACAAGGACCTGGAGGATCCGTGGCCACCAGCACCAGTGAACAGGGGCACTTGGTCAGGGGAAAGGTCTTCAAGTCCCTAATTTTATTAAAACAAGCTCGGATTCAAATAAATTCTATTCCAATGCCATGTTCTGTAGCTCTGACTGCAGTTCATGTCTCACCCACTCCAGTGAGTGCCAAAAGGCTCCTCATTTCCCCTTCCCGGCATTTCATCATAAAATGCATTTGCTGATGCTAAAAAAATAATAGAAATTTGGAAATATCACATCACTTAGAATTATGGAATCAGGGAATGGTGTGGGTTGGATAGGACCTTAAATCCCATCCAGTGCCACCCCTGCCCTGGCAGGGACACCTCCCACTGTCCCAGGTGCTCCCAGCCCCAGTGTCCAGCCTGGCCTTGGGCACTGCCAGGGATCCAGGGGCAGCCCCAGCTGCTCTGGCAATTCCAGCCCAGCCCCTGCCCACCCTGCCAGGGAACAATTCCCAATTCCCAAGATCCCATCCAGCCCTGCCCTCTGGCACTGGGAGCCATTCCCTGGCTCCTGTCCCTCCCTGCCTTGTCCCCAGTCCCTCTGCAGCTCTCCTGGAGCCCCTTCAGGCCCTGCAGGGGCTCTGAGCTCTCCCTGGAGCCTTCTCCTCTCCAGGGGAGCACCCCCAGCTCTCCCAGAGCTCCAGAGGGGCTCCAGCCCTGGAGCAGCCCTGGGACCACCTGTGGATTTGTTTCCACAACTGACCTCAATCCGGAACAATTTATTCAGGAAATTTAGGATCTCTTCAGCGTAACAAGTGCCACAGAGAGCGTGAAGTGAGACCCTGCAGGGAGGGCAGAGTGCTGGGGATAAATCCCTGGAGTAAGGCCAGGAGCCAGAGGCAGGATGAGTGACAGAGGGACACGAGCAGCCTGGAATTAAGCAAGCAGCAGCAGGCAGAGCACCGGGGGCGAGGGCTACAGGAGGAGCTGTCTGGAGAGCCAGGGGTGGCCGTGTCACCCCCAGTCCTTGATGTCACCCCCAGTCCTTGATGTCACCCCTCTGGAAGGTGCTCAGTCCATCCTGGGGGCGCACAGAACTGGGGGCGAGGCCGGTTATCTGTGGGGATTTCTGTGCTAGACTTCCCCTGTGAATATTTTATGAATCAGCTGGATGAGTCGCTGGTTGTTTTTTCCTTTTTTCCTCTCATGTTTTGTTCTGTTTCTGTTTGATCTTCCAAGGGAGCTGCTGGAGCAGTGCCCAGGGCTGAGGGTGAGTGCTCACCAATATGAACTTTTGTGCCGTGGTCCAACCTGTCTGACTGCTGCTGGGGAGGCAAAACCCGCCCCAGTGAAACAGAAAAAAATAGAATTAAATGCGCTGGGAATGTAATCTGGGACAATTGTTGAAGAAGTCTGTCTTGGAGGAACGGGGTTACACTGGGAAATTATCCTTACCAGTGAACAGAGTACGTGTTGGCAGAGCATAAGGACAATACACAGACACACAATGCAATCACAAATTAAAGACCTGCTACCAAATCTGAATATTTTCAAACAAAGTGCGTTTGTTGGGCTTCCGTAGCATGTGGAAGCATGTTTCATTCACATAAGACAGTTTTATGACATTGCGGTGTAGGTGCAGCTATGCGTAGCTAAAGGATTAATTTCAAAATTACAGCTATGATGCAGCTATTATAAAATAAAATATATATTATAATAATATATAAATATATAAACATATTTTCTAATAATAAATATCTATATATTTATTATAAACAATAATATATTTATGTATAATATAAATATATTAATATATATTTTCCAATAGAGCTATGATGCAGCTGTTATAAAATAAAATATGTATTATAATAATATATAAAATATATAAAATATATAAACATATTTTCTAATAATAAATATTTATGTATTTATTATAAACAATAATATATTTATGTATAATATATATAGTAATATATATTTTCCAATAGAGCTATGATGCAGCTATTATAAAATAAAATAGATATTATAATAATATATAAAATATATAAAATATATAAACATATTTTCTAATAATAAATATTTATGTATTTATTATAAACAATAATATATTTATGTATAATATAAATATATAGTAATATATATTTTCTAATAGAGCTATGATGCAGCTATTATAAAATAAAAAATATATAATATATAAAAAGATATAAAATATAAAAATATACTATACCATAGATTTATTATAAACAATAATATATTTATTAAAATATAATCATATATAACATATATAAATTAATATATAGTAAAGATATATTTATATATTTATTATAAAATTTAATATATTTATTTATAATATAAAATATAATAATATATATTTTCAAATACAGCTATGATGCTATAGCTATTGATTGCCACAGCAATTAATCATAGCTCTGTGTAGCTGTGATTAATTTCAAAATTGCATTAGTCCAGAGTTATTATCAGCTTAGTCTGATAATGTACAATTTTGCATCAGCAGTGCTGCAGCTTTGATTTATCCTCAGAACAACCAAAACCCATCAGCAATGGGCCTGCAGGGGTGGAGGCAGCGACCATCAGCAGTGCAAAGCCTGCAGCAGCTCCTTGCTGCATTTCTTCTTCCCTCCTCCTGTCCCTGTGGTGTTGGAGTTTGGGGTAATTTGGGATTCGGGGTTCTGCAGGACTTTGAGTTAATTTATGTTTTGGGGTTCTGCAGGAGTTTGGGTTAATTTGGGATTTGGGGTTCTGCAGGAGTTTTGGTTAATTTGAGCTTTGGGGTTCTGCAAGAGTTTGAGTTTAGTTTGGATTTTGGGGCTCTGCAGAGGCTGGGGTAAGAGTTTGGGTTAATTTGGGTTTTGGGTTCTGCAGGAGTTTGGGTTAATTTGGGATTTGGGGCTCTGCAGGAGTTTGGGTTAATTTGGGATTTGGGGCTCTGCAGGAGTTTGGGTTTAGTTTGGGTTTTGGGGCTCTGCAGGGGCTGGGGTAAGACTTTGGGTTAATTTGGCTTTCGAGGCTCTGAGGAGTTTGTGTTAATTTGGGTTTTGGGTTCTGCTGGAGTTTGGGTTAATTTGGGTTTTGGGGCTCTGCAGGAGTTTGGGTTAATTTGGCATTTGGGGTTTTGCTGGAGTTTGGGTTAATTTGGGTTTTGGCGTTCTGTGGGAGTTTGGGTTAATTTGGGATTTGGGGTTCTGCAGGAGTTTGGGTTAATTTGGGTTTCGGGGCTCTGCAGGGGCTGGATGAAGAGTTTGGGTTTAGTTTGGGTTTTGGGGCACTGCAGGACTTCGAGTTAATTTAGGTTTTGGGGTTCTGCAGGATTTTCAGTTTAGTTTGGGTTTTGGGGCTCTGCAGGGGCTGGATGGGGAGTTTGGGTTAATTTGGGTTTTGGGGTTCTGCAGGAGTTTGGGTTTTGGGGCTCTGCAGGGACTGGGGGAGGAGTTTGTGCTAATTTGGGTTTTGGGGTTCTACAGGAGTTTGGATTAATTTGAGTTTTGGGGTTCTGCAAGAGTTTGGGTTAATTTGGGTTTTGGGGCTCTGCAGGAGTTTGTGTTAATTTTGGATTTGGGGTTCTGCTGGAGTTTGGATTAATTTGGGTTTTGGGGCTCTGCAGGAGTTTGGGTTAATTTGGGTTTTGGGTTTCTGCAGGAGTTTGGGTTAATTTGGGATTTGGGGTTCTGCTGGAGTTTGGGTTAGTTTGGGATTTGGGGCTCTGCAGGGGCTGGATGAAGAGTTTGGGTTTAGTTTGGGTTTTGGGGCACTGCAGGACTTCGAGTTAATTTAGGTTTTGGGGTTCTGCAGGATTTTCAGTTTAGTTTGGGTTTTGGGGCTCTGCAGGGGCTGGATGGGGAGTTTGGGTTAATTTGGGTTTTGGGGTTCTGCAGGAGTTTGGGTTAATTTGGGATTTGGGGTTCTGCAGGAGTTTGGGTTTAGTTTGGGATTTGGGGCTCTGCAGGGGCTGGGGTAAGACTTTGGGTTAATTTGGCTTTCGAGGCTCTGCAGGAGTTTGTGTTAATTTGGGTTTTGGGTTCTGCTGGAGTTTGGGTTAATTTGGGTTTTGGGGCTCTGCAGGAGTTTGTGTTAATTTGGGATTTGGGGTTCTGCTGGAGTTTGGGTTAATTTGGGTTTTGGGGCTCTGCAGGAGTTTGTGCTAATTTGGGTTTTGGGTTCTGCTGGAGTTTGGGTTAATTTGGGATTTGGGGTTCTGCAGGAGTTTGAGTTTTAGAGCTCTGCAGGGACTGGGGGAGGAGTTTGTGCTAATTTGGGTTTTGGGGTTCTACAGGAGTTTGGATTAATTTGAGTTTTGGGGTTCTGCAGGAGTTTGGGTTAATTTGGGTTTTGGGGCTCTGCAGGAGTTTGGGTAAATTTGGGTTTTAGGGTTCCTCAGGAGTTTGGGTTAATTTGGGTTTTGGGGTTCTACAGGAGTTTGGGTTAATTTGGGTTTTGGGGTTCCTGAGGAGTTTGGGTTAATTTGAGTTTCGGGGCTCTGCAGGAGCTCTCTGGTCATTGTGTGACATCATCTGGGGACAGGGACACTCAGCCCTGTCCTCAGGCAGAGGCTGGGGAAGCTCCTGCTTTGCCTGTCTGCTCCTAAAATTGGATGTAATGGGGGAAGCCCAGCAGGGACTAATTAGTGCGTGCACACAATCAGTGCAGCCCTGCACTTCACGCTCTGGTGGCTGAAGCTGAGCACCTGGCAGGGACAGCACGCTCACGTTGCACTGAAATCCTCTCACCTCGCTCTGCACTTCCATTTTTCCCTCCTGCTCCCCTCTCTGATTGCATTTGAGCCACGGTTTGCAGTCTGGGGCACTGTGGGGCTGCCTGTGTTTTGTGGGGTTTTGTGCCCGTGCAGAGGTTTGCAGTGACAATTAAATGATTTCAGCATGGATATGACAATTAAATGATTTCAGCACAGAGGATGGAGCAGCCCTAATGAGCAGAGCTGTAATTCCACCTCTGTTAGAGCAGAAAGTGCCACGGCCCCAGACGGAACCAGTCGGGCCTGGCGCTGCCAGGAGGAACATGGAGCTGTTCCTGCCGCTTTTTTTCCTGCTTTTGCAGCTTTCCATCCACACCCAGCCCTTGCTGGCTCTGTCTGGGCTCTCTGCACTCAGGGTCCCTCCTGGACACCCCACACCCCTGCAGGGGCAGCTCCAGGATCAGGGACCAGGCACAGGGTGAGGGATCAGGAATGGGATCAGGGATCAGGCACGGGATCAGGGACCAGGCACAGGGTGAGGGATCAGGAATGGGATCAGGGATCTGGAACAGGATCAGGGACCAGGCACAGAGTGAGGGATCAGGAACAGGGTGAGGGATCAGGCACAGGATCAGAGATCAGGAACAGGATCAGGGATCAGGCACAGAGTGAGGGATCAGGAACGGAATCAGGATCAGGGATCAGGCACAGGATGAGGGATCAGGGACAGCTTCAGGGATCAGGCACAGAGTGAGGGATCAGGAACAGGATCAGGGATCAGGCACAGAGTGAGGGATCAGGAACAGAGTGAGGGATCAGGCAGAGAGTGAGGGATCAGGAACAGGGTGAGGGATCAGGCACAGGATCGGGGATCAGGAACAGGATCAGGGATCAGGAACAGGATCAGGGATCAGGCACAGAGTGAGGGATCAGGAACAGGATCAGGATCAGGGATCAGGAACAGGATCAGGGATCAGGCACAGGATCGGGGATCAGGCACAGGATCGGGGATCAGGCACAGGATCAGGGATCAGGAACAGGGTGAGGGATCAGGAACAGGATCAGGGATCAGGATCAGGGATCAGGCACAGGGTGAGGGATCAGGAACAGGATCAGGGATCAGGGATCAGGAACAGGATCAGGGATCAGGCACAGGGTGAGGGATCAGGCACAGGATCGGGGATCAGGCACAGGATCAGGGATCAAGCACGGGATCAGGGATCAGGAACAGGATCAGGGATCAGGAACAGGGTGAGGGATCAGGAACAGGATCAGGGATCAGGCACAGGGTGAGGGATCAGGCACAGCTGCTCCGGAGCAGCTCCTGCACTCACAGATCCTCCCACCACAGTGCTCCTCCAAACCAAACTGGAGAAATGCCATTAAAAGTCCTTCTCTTGTTGTGTTTTTACCCCAGGAAAAGCTCCTTGTGCGGATTTGGGTTGTTGGTGGATGGTTTCTGTGATTTCACCCCTCTGGAGGCAGTTCTGCGTGTGACAGAGGTGTCAGTGCTTTGTGGTGGGTTTACAGCTGCAGGCAGTGTCCAGGGAGGTGCTTTAGAGGCTGAACACTCATAAAATTCTCACATTTGTGCAGGGGACACCTCCTTGAGGACATTGTCCATCTCCTTCACTCTGCAGCTCTCAGGATAACTGTCCATAAAAAACCTCTCCCCATCCTGACCATGCCATGCCCTTTTCCATCCCTGGACCTTCTCCTGTCTGTCCTTCAGGGCAATCATTCACTTTTTGTGTGCTTTCCTCCCAAATTCACCTCTCCATCCACCCCCTTCACCAGAGCTTGGTTCTCTCCCAGTTTTTCTGGTTTGCTGGCACCATTTGGATTTCGAAATGGGGAAAAAAAAAAAAAAGCAAATCAACCCTGAACACAGTGATGGGACCACATCAGCAGAGATCTCCTTGGGTTTGGTGGCACTGCCCCACCCTGTCCTGGTGTTCTGCCTGCTCCCAGGGCAGTGCTACAGGCAGCAATTCCTGTGGGGTTTCCCTGTGAATGATGGACTCTGCCAGTGCCCACGTTTTGTAGGGAAGCTGGAAAATCACTGATGTGCTTCTGGCCAGTGCCTTGGCCACCCCTGGCCATGGTTCAGAGGAGCTGGCATGTCCCACTGACCCCCAGTGCCACCGAGTTGTGCTGTGGGCACAAGGAGAGCGCTGTGGGGACACTCCCACTTCATTGTTTCCCACTCAGAGAAATGTGGAAAATCACCTTTGGTAGAGTCTGAGCTGTGGGGACCCACCAGGGACAGGATAAAAAGCAGAAGGGGTCACTTGGGTGATAATTCTTGGTTTGGGTGTTTTGCTTGTTGGGGTTTTTGGGTTTTTTTTTTTTTTTTTTTTTGGGAGGGGGATTTTTTTGGGTTTTCTTGGTGAGCTTTTTTCGGGGGGTTTGATTTTTTTTTTTTTTTTTTTTTTTTTTTTTTTTTTGCAATGCCATAAAATTCTCCCTCCTCCTCCTATCTGTGCTTGAATTCCCACAGAGAGGAAGTGAGCAGGATGCATTTATCCCATTCATTCATGGATTTAGGGTTTCTTCCTGGATTCTGCAGTCGTGGTGCAGAAGGAGAGGGGACAACAGAGCTGCCACCTTGGGCACCCCAAAAGCAGATTTTAGGTTGTCAGAATCCCTTGGGGAGCCATCCTGAAGGGCACAGGAGTCGGGAAGGCTGGACACCCTTCAGGAGGGAAATCCTGATTGAGGGCATGCTGATGGTGACAGTCACCCCTGCACCCGTGGGGTGTCCCCAATGGTGACAGTCACCCCTGCACCCGTGGGGTGTCCCCAATGGTGACAGTCACCCCTGCACCCGTGGGGTGTCCCTGATGGTGACAGTCAGCCCTGCACTCCTTGGGGTGTCCCTGATGGTGACAGTCACCCCGTGGGGTGTCTCTGATTGTCACAGTCACCCCAGCACTCCTTGGGGTGTCCCTGATGGTGACAGTCACCCCTGCACCCCGTGGGGTGTCCCTGATTGTCACAGTCACCCCTGCACCTGTGGGGTGTCCCCGATGGTGACAGTCACCCCTGCAACCCGTGGAGTGACCCTGATGGTGACAGTCACCCCATGGGTGTGTCCCCAATGGTGACACTCACCCCTGCACTCCTTGGGGTGTCCCTGATGGTGACAGTCACCCCGTGGGGTGTCCCTGATGGTGAGAGTCACCTTGTGGGTGTGTTCCTGATGGTGACAGTCACCCCTGCACCCAGTGGTGTGTCCCCAATGGTGACAGTCACCCCTGCACCCCGTGGGGTGTCCCTGATGGTGACAGTCACCCCGTGGGGTGTCCCTGATTGTGACAGTCACCCCAGCACTCCTTGGGGTGTCCCTGATGGTGACAGTCACCCCGTGGATGTGACCCTGATGGTGACAGTCACCCCTGCACCCCGTGGGGTGTCCCCAATGGTGACAGTCACCCCTGCACTCTGTGGTTGTCCCCAATGGTGACAGTCACCCCTGCACCCCGTGGGGTGTCCCCAGTGGTGACAGTCACCCCATGGAGTGTCAGCTCCTGATGGTGACAGCTCCTGATGTCACCATGTCCAGATTGTGCCAGCTCCTGATGGTGACAGTCACCCCTGCACCCGTGGGGTGTCCCTGATGGTGACAGTCACCCCTGCACCCCGTGGAGTGTCCCTGATGGTGACAGTCACCCCTGCACCCCGTGGGGTGTCCCTGATGGTGACAGTCACCCCGTGGGGTGTCCCTGATTGTCACAGTCACCCCTGCACCCGTGGGGTGTCCCCAATGGTGAAAGTCACCCCTGCACCCCGTGGGGTGTCCCTGATGGTGACAGTCACCCCGTGGGGTGTCCCTGGTGCTGGGGCTCCCCCAGCTCCCACCGTCCCCTGCAGTTTCACTGGAGGTCAGCAGGCTCTGGCTGGAAGGATCCTTTGTTCCAGCCAGGGAAAAGCAGATTTTGTGCCAGCTCCTCCCAGCTCCATACCCAGCTTTGTCGTGCTGCTCTGGAAGCGCCTTGTTTGTCTGGGTGCAATATCCCTGTCTGGAAAATTGGGATGCTGGAGTGGTTGATGATGCTTTTAGAGACTGGAAATGACATTGTCTGGTGTGGGGTTTGTAAACAATCCCTCTGTTTGCCCTGCTGGAACTTGGCACGAGCGAAGGGACATCTCAGGGTGAGTGTCTGGCCTTGAGGACACACCTGTGTGTGTGTCACCCTCAGTCCCAGGGATTCCTCGGGAAAGGCTGAGGAATTCTGCTGCACACTCCGCTTCAGAGTGGTCATCTTGTACCAGGGAGCTGTGAGGAAGGCAATTAACGATCAGTAATTAGCGGCACTGTGGGAGTTACACATTTATCCCTGATCTGGCAGATTTTGCAGGAGACATAAAGCAGAAATGAGATCAGTTAATCCCAGAGCAGCCTGTCAGGAATTTCCCAAGGATTTAGCCAAGCCAGATGAGTGGGCAGCCTGGTGACAGATGAAATGTGCCATCAACAAACCCAAAATCTGACACCGAAGGCAAAAACTCCGGAGTTTGACTCGGTTCACTTGCCAGGGAACCAAACCCAGCAGCTCAGGACAGGGATCAAATATCCCATTCCTGTTCCTGTGCACCCAAAATCCAAAAAGCAAACAAGGGATTTTATCAAATGTCAAAACCAGTCGAGGAAATACTTCTTCAGTTGCTGTGAAAGCCTCCAGGGCTGTTCTTTGATACAGCATCGAGCTTCAAATCATGAAAATTCACAGAATTAAGACTAATTTTTAAAACTTTAATAATTAAAATGTAACCACTGTGCCCAGGCTGTGACAAGCAAGGTCACATCAGCAAAGCCTTTGCAAGACAAGGTAAAATCCTGGTGGAATTTTAAAAAAATTAAAAAAAAACAAAAAAAAACTTGAAAAAGGAAGCAAGGAGGGAAGGGGTGATTCAGCCCAGCCGTGAGCAATGAGTCCCCCAGAAACCTGCTCTGCCTCCCTGCCTGCCAAGCACCAAACTTCCTTCCCTCCTGGCTGTCCAAGGGTTTATCCTGTGGTTTCCAGCCACATGGAGATTTTGGATATGGCTCACAGCACTGAGGGGAAGAAAAAAGAAGTGTTTGTGGCTAAAAATGATGGTCGGGAATTTGTAACAGCCGATCCCGAGAACTGAACCTCCTACAGGCTGCGAGGGAATGAATGCCTCACGGGTTTGGGTTTCAGCTGGAGGGAAGGAGCTGAGACAAAGCCTCCTCCAGGTTTGTGTTTTCCCATTGTTGGGTTTCCTGTGCCTCCTGACAGGGATTCCGAGCCCATTCTGGGGCTGCCAGGTCTCTGGTGCTGCCGGGGGTGACAGCAGCACCACCGAGGCTGTGCCAGCTCCTCCTGCTCTGAGGAGGGTTTGCAGTGCTGGCCCCAAATCTGCCAGCAGAACACACCGAAGAACCTTTCAAAAATGCATCAAAGAGCTGAATTTTGATTTCTCTGTGTGTGTTTGAAAGGATTGTTCCCTAAATCAGTGTCTGGGCTCGTGATGACCATTAACCCCCGCGTTCCCAATCATTCCAGCTTGGAAAGGAGCACGGCACTGCAGGGCTGGGAGCTGCTAAGGATGGGATTAGGAATTCCTCAGGGCTCTGGCAGAGAAGCCCAGATTGCTGCTAAGGACGGGATTAGGAATTCCTCAGAGCTCTGGAAGAGATGCCCAGATTGCTGTTAAGGATGGGATTAGGAATTCCTCAGGGCTCTGGCAAAGAAGCCCAGATTGCTGTTAAGGATGGGATTAGGAATTCCTCAGGGCTCTGGCAGAGAAGCCCAGATTGCTGCTAAGGATGGGATTAGGAATTCCTCAGGGCTCTGGCAGAGAAGCCCAGATTGCTGCCACAAATCCCACTGTGGCTATCCCCAGCTCTGCTTGCAGCAAACCTTGTGCAGCAGGGAAGGTCCCGTGCCCGGGGTAAATCCTCACACGGAGTGAGCTGTGCCTGATTTATCTTTCTGATGCAAATCATATGGGCACAAGAGCAGGGGAAACGGGATCACATTGAAGGAATTATGTCCATAAATCTATTGCAGCCCTCAGAGCAGGCAGATGGCATCTGCAGAGCCTTCTCTGGGTTATGGCACTGTCACCTCCTGCTGTTTTCCTCTTTGGTTTGGTGTTCCTTGAGATGAACTTGTTTTTCCTCTCTCTCCCCTCTCCCTGCCTGTTTTCCACGTGGTCCTGGGGAGCTGTGGGGAAATATCTGTGCTGAAGCCTGGCAGAGTGTCAGATAAAGTGCAATGCCTAATTCCAGATTAAATCACATGTCTGCTTTAATGCAGCCCCGATGGCTTTAATGAGGCTGAGGAAGGGACGCACAAACATTTCCATGGGAGGGTGTAATTAAGGGCAGTGCAAGTACAAGGCTGATAAAGGAGCAGTTCCAGGTTTTAAATGGCCAGGTGGTTCCCAGCACACTGACAGGCAGGAAGGAGGCAGAGAAGGAAGCCTGCAGTACAAATCTGAACAAAAAAAAAAAAATCAGGATTCCTGATTCCTTTTGCTCCTTCTGATACTTAACGTGGACTGAACAGAGAAGGGACATGAAGCACCCCTAACAAACACGTGCCCTGGAATCCTTTAGGGTTAAATGGAGAAAACTGGGCATACTGGGATGGAGACTGGGGCACTGTGTGAGCTCTCCAGACACCAGCTCAGTCCCCTCTGGCCAGACAATGAGGACCTTGTGATGATGGGTTTTGATGGGGTTCTTTTTAGGGTTTTTGGGGGGTTTTGATGGTTGGGAACGGCACAATGGGGTGGCATTGATGTGACTTCAGTCACAGCAGATTAAATGAAGAATTTGGGCCACCAGGTGACCCTGGTGATGATCTAGGGAGCTCCTGCTGATGCTGAAGGACAGAAACACAAACTGTGCTCCCACAGGGAGCTGTTGGACACCAAGGCCTGGACTGGGGCCGTCTGAACACCGAGTTTTCCTCTCTTTTCTCTAATCCGTGTCCAAAGCTGAACCCGTGAGCTCAGCCCTGAACTCAGGAGCAGCTCATCCCCTGCTGAGCATCTCCCACAGCTCTGAACAGAGCCAAGGGGCTCAGCCAGGACTGGGAAGGGTTTAGTCCCAGCTCGCTTCCTGCAGCCAGGAGGATCAGCCTGAATTTCAGCTGCAGCTCCCCCAGACACCCCCACGGAGCTGGAACTGCCTGGACTCTTCCTGAGGGAAAGCAGGAAAGTGTGGGGGAGATCCAGGGGTCCCTGCAGTGGGGCTCACCCACTTCTAACCCCACCCTACAGGCAGCTGAGAGGGGTTTCCATGGGTGCATCCCGGGCAGGCCATTCCCATCCTCTCAGCTCTGGGCTGGTCTTTGTGTGTTTTTTTTTACTCAGTTTGAAATGACCCTTGTTTTTGTACATTATAAATACATAAGTTTTAGTATTTATTATATATTCACTTACTGAAGTGCTCAATCTATTCCAGTGCAGTTGTTTCTGTTCAAGTTTCTCCTCAGTCTGGCTGCTGTTTTCTCACCCTTCTGGTTTGGAATAGGCTTCACTGGGAAGACACTAAAACCTGACTGATGGTGTTGGATGCCTTTGGATCTCCTATTAAGAGGCTTTAGGCAGCCTGATTTTTCCAGGGTGGATGTTTGGAGATTTCTGAAGACCAGACTTAATTCCTCCTGGGTAGAAAAATGACTTGCAAGAAGTGCCATGCTTCAAAAATTTGGCCTCTTTAAGATCTGAGGGGAGCAATTTCACGTTACCTTATTCTTCTTGTGCTGCAAGTACAGGAAATTGCAGACTTCATTTACTGAGCAGCAGGAGGCTGAAAGATTTGTCTCAGTCTTATAAAGGTTTTTAAACCCCCCCCCATCCTGCAGCCTTCCCCATGCACTAATGCCTGGACAGAAAATCAAATATATAATGGGAAGGAAGGATGACCAATCTCGTTCTCTTGGGTAAACCTAAATGGCAATCCTGTGCCAAAGATAAAAGAGCCTGGAGTCTGCAGCGTTTACATTTAGTGGTAGCACAATTTATTTATTAAAAAAAAAGGATGTTTCATTCTCTTTGTGTCCATTCTGGGTGTCTCATCCAGGCTGTGCAGGGATCACAGGGGGGCTCGTGGCATCAGTGACATCTCAGGTGGCTCTCGCTGCAGCCTGGCGGGTGGGAGCTGTGTCCCAGGAGCTTTGGCTGGGATGAGTTTTCCCAGCACCCTGCAGAGGCAGACTGGGCATGTTTTAAATGGCAGGGAGTGAGGGGCAGCTGGGCTGGGCTGGGCCAAACCCTGTCCAGCCCGGCCTGAGTGCCTCAGTTTGTGCTTGAGGATGGGGGACACCAGCACAGTGGGGTGTCCCCGTGACTCAGCTCAGCTTTGGGCTCTTGGTGTGCACAGAGCAGCAGATGCAGGACATGAGAACACCCTGGACACGTCTGGAGGCACCTGGGCACGAGCTTTGGGTGATAACTCACATTTAGCCTAATCACCCAGAGCTACCAAACAGCAACCAAGACCTGTGGTGTCAATAACGCTCTGAACTAACCCAGCAAAGTTGTGACTTCTTCTGTTGAGGTGGGAATCTTTTTTTTTTTTTCTTTTTTTTTTTTTTTCCCCTTTATCACGCCACCTGTTGCTCATAGGTACAAATCAAACGAAGAGTATGTGTATGTGCGAGGCCGTGGAAGAGGGAAGTATGTTTGTGAGGAGTGTGGAATTCGCTGCAAGAAACCCAGCATGCTGAAGAAACACATTCGCACGCACACAGACGTCAGGCCGTACGTCTGCAAGTACTGTAACTTTGCTTTTAAAACCAAAGGTAAGCCACAGCCAGCTCCCAGCTCCTCTGCTCAGGGCCAGCCTGCTGGGGGCATCGGCAAAGGGCGAGGGAAGGCATTCCCAGGGGCTGCCAAAGCCCCGGAGTTGGAGGGAGGGGGATGAGGGAGTTGGAAATTGGTTGGTGTTTCCAGAAGAGGAGCAGCTCTGCCTTAAGCCAGGCTGCAGCAGAGCATCCCTGACATCCTCCTTGTGCTTCTCCAAGGGAAAAGTCCTGAAATGCAGCTTCTCTGGCAGGGCTTTCTGAACAAAACCACCCCAGAGCGAGAGCAGGAGCTCCAGGCTCCTGGCTGAGCCCCTGGATCCAGGCTCTGGGGGGCTTTTCCTGCTGGTGCTCTCCAGATCTGCCCATTCTCATCCTCTGCAGTTGCATGTGGCTTCCACATTCTCTGTATCACATCAATGGACCTTTTCCCTAAAGGCCTTCATCCCAAGACATCGAGCCATCAATGCCACCAGGTGTGCTCTGCCATGGCCTCAGCGAGGGTGTGAGTGAGCGCTGGCAGGAGCCTGCAAAACAAAAAAGTCTCTTCCAAGAGAAATGGGGCATTCCAAATGGGCCAGAGGTGCCCGGGTGCCTTTAACTTCTTGTAGGGGTCTGGCACCGTGGGTTGGGCAAATCTCTGGTGGCGGCAAGTCGTGGGAGAAGGCAGCAGCAAGTGTGGGGCTCGGATTCTTGGTTACAGCTTGACAGAGAAACGTGAGCTCAGGGAGCCTTTGGACAATGCCTTTGGGCACGTTGGGGGGTGTTGGGGGTTGCCCCATGCAGGAGCTGCACGGGGGGATCCTTGTGGGTCCCTTCCAGGTCAGGATGTTCTCAAACGCCCGTTGTCTGTAGCTCCATCAGTCTCAGAGGGTGACACAGCTGGGAGGGCTCAGCACCCCAGGAGGAGCCGGTGCCACCCAGGCAGTGGCACAGCGTGGCTGTGGGGAGGGGCACGGCGTGCTGCGTGCTCTGTGGCACCTGTGCTGGCCCAGAGGGGACAGAGCAGAACAAGGGAAGTGGCCAGTGCCTGGAGCCGGTGGCTTTGCTGGGAAGGCTGGCGGGGATTTCTGGGTGCCAACGTGCTGGGGGTCACTGGGACTGGGGCAGAACGGGAAGTGATACCGGGTTTGAGGCCAGATTCTCATGCTGCACATCCCAGCGACGGTTCTTCCTCTCCCTCCCATCCTGGAGCTGTTTCTGATTCATTTCCTTTCTCGTCCCCTCTTGCTTTGACTTTGTTCCGAGGTTTCCCTTGGAGAGCTGAGCCCGCTCAGCCTCTCCCATCACCTCACCTCACTCCCACCATGCTTCTGTAGGGCTTTGCCCAGGATGATGGCATCAAACCATCCTCTGCACCACCTCTCTGGCTGCTTTGCTCTTCATCTCTGCTCCCTTGAAGGCCACGATCTGCCAGCTCTGGCTGCACATGGCAAACAGACACTTCCCTTCTTCTGCTTGGCATGGGCAAGGGAGCATGGAAATGCTTCCTTCCACACAGCAAACATCATCAACACTCCGTTGGGATTTGAGTGGCAAAGTACCCGTTTGCCTGTGGGGGCATGGAACGGGCAGAGCTCCCCTGGATCGGGGATTTATGGATAAATGCTTGCATGACAGTGACCTGGAATTGCATGAGAATGGTTCTTTGCTGGGAGGGGGTGACGGGCAGAGCCCTGGGTTGTGCTCAGACCTCCCAAAAATGGGACAAAAGCTGGTTGGGGGGCACAAGGAGCTCTGGAAGAGTTGGGAGGGGTGAAGGGCAGAGCCCTGGGGTGTGCTCAGACTGCCCAAAAACGGGACAAAAGCTGGTTGGGAGCTCTGGAAAAGTGGGAAAAAGCTCGGTGTGCATTAATAAAAGCATCAGCTGGTGATGGAGAGCCATTAAAACCAGAGTTTGAGATCGCTTAAAAAATCACCAGCAAGGGCAGGAAGAAAATCCTTTTTGTTTGTTTTTTTTTTGCTCATGCCCCTGCCGGTGATTTTTTAAAAAGCAATTTCAAACCCTTGTTCATCACAAGTGACCCGGAGGAGCGGGGGCTTCGCAGAGCCGGTGTTTCCCAGCTCGTTTGGAGGGCCCGGGCTCCTCCCTGGGCTGGGTGGGGTTGGCAGCCCCGGGCACGCAGAATGCAGAAGCTGCAGCTCTCCCTCCTGCCGGGCTGCGCTTGCACAAACACGGAGCTTTTTTAGAAATCGGCTTTCCAGAGTTAATTTTAGCCTTCAGCATCAGCTCCAGGGGGAGGTCTGTGGAGCTGGCTTCGTTTTGGCTGGGGTAGATCTCTCCAGCATGATCTAATCCTCTAAACTCTCGAGTAGGCTGGAAGCAGTTAAATGGGATTTTATTATTATTATTATTTTTAATGAGGAGCTTTATCTGGTTAAAATGTACCTCACCCCCCGCCCCTCCCACTCTAGAAAATCCATGTCCGCGTTCCAAGAACTGGGAAAACTTTTACAACAGAAAATGCTATAAATATTTCCCCTTATTCACTGATTTTCTGCTTTTTGTGCCTTTCTGTCACTGGAAGCAAAGCTGTTCCTTTGGCTTACAGAACCACGGGGAAAGTTTATTTTTTTATTATTTTAAAGCAAATCCATGAGATTAATTTTTTTTTTTTTTTTTATTTTTTTTTTTTTTTTTTTGTGTGTGCTCACTTAGCTGATGGGAACAACAGCCTTGGAAATTTGGTTTGTAGAGCTTTGTTTGATTTGGTGTTTCTGGAGCAGATCTAAAGGTGCCTCTTTAATGAGGTGTCTCTCCCTCCACTGCGGTGGAGCTTTGTGACTGTGGCCTCCAAGAGGGTCTTTAAAGGAGGTTCAGCAGCTCCTGCACTGTTTTCTGGGCAGGAAGGAAATGAAGAAAAAGCTGTTTTCCCTTTCAGGAAGGTCGGGAGAGCTTTTCCCTTCCCCTCTCTCACCGCTGCTCGGGCTGAGCTGGGATGAGGGGCAGTGCTGGCACATTAATTCCCCTTTTCCAGCTCTTTCCTGTCCTCCTTCAGACCCACATCACCCTCTCACGGGGTCCTGATTGCCTCCAGTTTCCTCAGAAATTCTGGACAAAATGTTGGGAATGGCTCTGGGTGGCTGCCGCTGCCTGGAGGTCAGAAGGGATGAGGAGCTCCACTTCAATTTGAAGGGAGCTGTGAAAGGACACGGTCCTGCTGGCTGGAGACACCCATTTCACAGTCTGTGCCACTCACACTTCCCAGACTCCAGACTGCTCAGCCAGAGCCTTCAATAAATTCATTTTCAGTTCCTTAAATCAGCCCCTGACAGCACTGAGGGTACTGCACATGTGACTATATTAAATATATTAAATTAAATGTATTAAATGCATTCCCCCCCAGCCCTTAAAGGGCTGCACAGTGCAGCTCCAGCAGCCTGAGTCTCCTCTGGAAAGCACAGCTGGCAGAATTCCCTGCTGGGAGAGCAGGGCACAGGGATGGGCACATCCCCAAAATACCCCAAGGGCCCTTGGAGGGGCTGAGCATCCCTGGGGAGCCGCTGGGAGTTGTCCCTGTGCTCCTGGGGACGTCACAAACGTCCCCTGGGATGGGGACAGAGTTACCCTCAGGGATTTCCTGCCTGGACATCACATGGGATGTGAGGCAGGAACAGAAAATGTCCCAGTGGTGCAGCCAGGAGATGAAACACTGAGCAAAAGGGCTCTGCAACTCTCCAGGCAAAGGGAAGAAAATCCAGGAATCAGGGCTGGAAGCAAAGGATGGTGACCTCCAGGGAAATATTCACTGGTGTTTTGTGCAGCCAGTGCAGCCATTGAAGTCTCAGCCTCACTGGGGATTCTGCTCGTGTAGAAATCTGCAAATCCTGGGTGCCTTTCTGGAATATCAGCTCTTGGCTGATGAAAGGGATAGGTTTGATCCAGGAGGTGGCTGATATTTTCTGGCCTGTGTCGATACAGGCAGGCTGCATGTGCAAATTCACTTCTTTAATCCATATGTCAATAGGGATAAAAGATAATAATTGATTTTTTTTTAAAAAATGGAACTCCTCTGCCCAGTGAATTCTGTAAATGAAAGCTTTCCTCCTCACAAAGTCTCACCTGGGGACATCAGCTCCACACCGAGACCTAAATCAAGGCCTGTGCATTATTTAAATCCCACATCAAACCCGTTTCAAGGATTTATTTGGAACACAGAGCATCAGTTATGGCTGGTTCTCTGTGTGAGGGCATCCCCCAGCAAAATCACAGAATCCCAGAATGGTTTGGGTTGGGAGGGACGTTAAATCCCATCCAGTGCCGCCCCTGCCATGGCAGGGACACCTCCCACTGTCCCAGGTGCTCCAGCCTGGCCTTGGGCACTGCCAGGGATCCAGGGGCAGCCCCAGCTGCTCTGGCAATTCCAGCCCAGCCCCTCCCCACCCTGCCAGGGAACAATTCCCAATTCCCAAGATCCCATCCAGCCCTGCCCTCTGGCACTGGGAGCCATTCCCTGGCTCCTGTCCCTGCAGGCCTTGTCCCCAGTCCCTCTGCAGCTCTCCTGGAGCCCCTTCAGGCCCTGCAGGGGCTCTGAGCTCTCCCTGGAGCCTTCTCCTCTCCAGGGCAGCACCCCCAGCTCTCCCAGCCTGGCTCCATGGCAATCTCCTCCTCCCAGAGGAGCTGCTGCTCTCCTTGCAAGTGCTTTCCAAAGAGGAATGTGACAATTGTTAGTCCTCTGAAGCTCTGGCTGTTTGTGTTACGTTGCTGCCTCCTGCACGCTCTTACTTGTTGGTTTTTAGTTTTTTTGGTTTTTTTTTTCTTTTTGGTTGTTGCTGAATTGATCAGATTTAACAACAGAAATAGAAGGGATCATCCCCAGCACAGGCAGGATCATTTCCCCAGGAATCTCAATGCTTCACCTCCCCACGTTCTGCTTTAACTCCTTAAAAATATGATAATGGCTCTTCCAGAAAAAAAAATAAAAATTAATTTCCCTCATGAAATTTAACTGGGAAATCGCTTTTAGTCCCTATTAAGCTGCTTTAGGTGCTTTTGGAAGGCTGGAGTCACAGCTTTCTCCAAACTACACAGGCATCTAAGCTGCTCTGAGTCCCACTGAGAGCTCCCAGCATGGGCAGAGCTGAGGCAGCTGTAGCACATAGTTCTGGGCAGGCGTAATGGGAGCTGTGCTCACACTGCCCCTGCTCCTCCTGTGGCCTCACCATTCCCAGGAATTCCTCAGGGATTTTTTTAAATATAGCCAGTTGATTTCAAATCCGGGAGGTTTTTGGTAAACAATCCCCAATAAGGAGCACTTACCTGCTTAGGGTTCAGTGAAATTCCTCTGCTATTTAAATCCAGCCTCCCTGCTGGTCTCTCTTGCTCCCTCAAAGATGTTTTTCCACGGTTTCCAAGGAAGCAATGCTGTGTGGTTTTCTTTTATTTTTTTTTTCCTTTTTTTTTTTTTTAACTTGGGAGCCAGAACTCTGCAAGGCAACAAGTAGCTGTGAGTCTTCCCTTGTAGAATTCAGATCCAGCTCCCAGTTAGGCAAAGTGGTGTTGATTTTACTGGAAATCTGCCGAGCCTTTAATCCTGCCAGCGTTAATTAAGGGGTCTAAAAAAACACAAACTGGAAGAAGAGCCCTGATCAGATAAATATCCTTGTCCTGCAGATTGCTCCCAGGATGATCACTCAGCTTCTCAGCCCGTGGAAAGGAGCCTCCAGCTTTTAATTTCCTTAAAATGATGCAGAGGGGGCAGATGAGGATCTGTCCTGCTGAGCCTCCCTTCCCTACAAGGATGCAGCATCCTTTTTTTGTTGAGATTTCTCCAACAAAATTCGCACCCAGAGCTTTGCAGGAGGATCTTGGCCAGCAGCTTTACCTGGTCTGACCAAGGGGGAGGAAGGGAGAGACAGAGCAGAGGGAAAAGGAGTTGGAGAGGAAGGAAACAAAGCTTGGGATGAGCTGGTCCTTCGGTGTTTGGGGGGAATTTGTTGGCACTGGGGGCTGGGAAAGGAGGGCAGCAGCCACACACTGCCCTGCCCAGGGACAGGAAACAGGACAGGAGGTGACACTGGTGGCTCCTGGCACATCTTGCCAAGCCCAGCAGCAGCTGAGCCCCAGCAGAGGGGCAGGAGGGCCCTGGGAGCTCCTGCAGCTGCACAGGGACAGGGACACACTGGTGTGTCCAGCCAGCTGGCCTTTGGACACCTGAGGTGGCCACGGTGGCCTTTGGACACCTGAGGTGGCCACGGTGGCCTTGGAGTGCCACTGAGGAGTGTGCAAAGGCTGGCACTGCACAGCTCCCTCTCCTTGGGACTCCCTGCTGCTCCCTCCTGCTCTGGGGCTCCCTCCTGGTCCCTCCTTTCCAGGCTTGGCTGTTGGTGGCACAGAGGATTTATGGGCTGGTTCTGGGGCACCAGCATGCTGGGGATGTCCCCTCCCCACTCAGCTGGATGCCCACAAAGCCCCTGCTCACAGCAGGCGCCGCCGATGTTGTGTTTGCTGCCCTTGGAGGGGCTCCAGGCAGGGATTGTGGCTGAGCAGGGATGGGGGTGCTGGAGGTGTGAGCTGCACAGGCAGCAGCACAGGCTGGGTTGCAGCTCACTGGCTCAGGCTGTGCTCTCGCTGCTTCTCATTTCCAGAATGAAATTCCAGCTCCATGAGGCCACAGCTGCGACTGTGGATGGGTTTTTTTTTTCATTTTCGGGCCATGGTGATTCACTGGGAGCAGAGGTGTCCATGAGAACACGCTCCTGGCTCACGGCGTGTGTTTGGGGCCACTACAAAACTCCTGCTTTGGGCTGGGGAAAGGGGCTCTGGTTTGGAGCAGGAGCTGAGCCAGGCTGAACTCATCCTCACACCTGAGTGTCCCGACCAGGGGGTAAGGGCAGTTAAACATGAGGCTTAAAAAGAATAAATCTCTCTTATTTGGAGCTGTTTCGCAGCATTCAAGTTATTAAACATCCCCTGAATCCACGTCCAGGTTGGGTGCCAGATACACAGGAATATAGAGTCAGCCTTTGTCTCTCGTGGTGTTTCCTGCTGGAGCTGCTCCATTTTGTATGAAATGGGCTGAAATAAATAATTCATGGGCTAAGGAGAAATCAAGGTGGCAGCTGGGTGGTTGTGGCACGCTCTGAGAGGCGAGGGCACCACGGGTAACGCTCTGCTCCAGTGAATAGTGGCTTTTTTATCCCTGATCTCCAGAGGAGAGGCTCAGAGAGGCCCCCTGTGCTCCCCCCAGCTCAAGGACTGGGCACCTTGCACTGCAGGACCTCAGTCCTGCCTGGAGGTTGTAACAAAGTGGGAGAATTCTGGTTTTCCTCTTTTTTTTTTTTTTTTTTTTTTTTTTTTTTTATTGTTTGGTGAGAAAACCAAGCCTGGTGCTCCTCAGTGCCCTCAGGTGTCAGTACAGCAAGGCTGAGGGCACAGCAGGGGATGAGAAATTCAAACACTCCTTCAGCAGGGCCCAGGTTTCTCCTCCTCATCCCCGCAGCCCATAAATCCCTGGAAGTGCCCAAGGCCAGGTTGGATGGAGCTTGGAGCACCCTGGGATGGTGGGAGGTGTCCCTGACCGTGGGACTGGATGGACTTTTAGATCCTTCCCAATCCCAGTCTGGGATTTTAGGAAGAGCTGTAGGAGAGGAAAAGGGAAGGAAAATGGGACATTTTTGCTTTAATTCTCCTACCCTTCATTTTCTTGCCTGCTCCACCTGCCTGCTTTCCCTCCTCCAGCCTCCCCTTTGCTCAGCATTTCCCTGGCTGTAAGTGGGGTTAATTAGTGTCTAACTAACCTCCCTGTAATTTGAGAGGCAGAATTAGAGAGGTGCCCTCTGATGCTCAGGAGTTATCCCAGAGCAGCCCCAGTGACCCCACATCCATCCTGGCCCTGAGGAAGCCTCATTAGGAGGTTTCTGACTTCCAGAGGGTGTCCAAGGCTCCTCCTGCTCGAGCAGCTGAGTTGGCTTTGGTGCATTCCAGAGCACCTGAGCCATTCTTTTGGGTGGGAAATGGCAATGTAGGGTTTTCCCCTCTTGTTGGCAGCTCAAACCCTCATTTTATTGTAGAATTATAAAATCATTAAAGCTGGAAAAGCCCCACGTCCCCAGGTGCCACATCCGTTTGGTTTTGGAATGTTTCCAGAGCACCTGAGCCCTTCTTTTTGGGTGGGAAATGGCAATGTAGGGTTTTCCCCTCTTGCTGGCAGCTCAAATCCTCATTTTATCATAAAATTATAGAATCATTAAAGCTGGAAAAGCCCTCCAGGATCATCCAGCCCAACCCTTCCCCAGCACTGCCCAGGCCACCGCTGCCCCACGTCCCCAGGTGCCACATCCACTTGGTTTTGGAATGTTTCCAGAGCACCTGAGCCATTCTTTTGGGGGAAAATGGGAATACAGGGCACCTCAAATCCTCATTTTATCGTAGAATTATAGAATCATTAAAGCTGGAAAAGCCCTCCAGGATCATCCAGCCCAACCCTTCCCCAGCACTGCCAAGGCCACCAGCACGGCCCCATGTCCCCAAGTGCCACATCCACACATATTTGGAACGTTTCCAGAGCACCTGAGCCCTTCTTTTGGGGGGAAAATGGCAATGTGTGGTTTTCCCCTCTTGCTGGCAGCTCAAATCCTCATTTTATGGTAAATTCATAAAATCATTAAAGCTGGAAAAGCCCTCCAGGATCACCCAGCCCAGCCCTTCCCCAGCACTGCCAAGGCCACCAGCACTGCCCCGTGTCCCCAAGTGCCACATCCACGTGTTTTTGGAACATTTCCAGGGTAGAACTGCTCTGCCCTGTGGTGCTGAGGATCTTCTCCCCTCCAGGCAGGTGGGGCTGGTGGGATGAGGTTGGAGGATGATGATGATGCCACACTGGGGTGTGTTTCCCATCCCTGCTTTCCTCCCATTTTTAGTTAGCTGCATTCTCACGGCTGAAAGCAGCCCAGGCCTTTTCTTCCCCCAGCCCCAAACGTGTGCCCCAGCAGTTTCTTCAGGCTGCACAACCCCTGAAAGGTCCCACAGCCCCGCCAGCACCTCGCCCTGCAGCCCAGGGCAGCAGCAAAGGGAGGGAAGGGGGGACCTGGCCCCGTCTCATGGGGGATTTGCAATGGGCAGAGGCTTGGGGACACTCAGGGACCTTTGGTTCAGAGAGGGTTTTGACTTGTGACTGCTGAGGGTCAAAAAGGAAAAAAAAAATATGAAGAAAAAGAGAAAAAAAAAAAAAAAAAGAGGGGGAAAATGAAAGAGGGGAAAAAAGGAGCCATATTTGAGTAAAATGGATTTTCTGCTTCTTTCCAGGGAATCTGACTAAACACATGAAGTCAAAGGCCCACAGCAAAAAATGTCAGGAGCTGGGCGTGTTGGTATCTTCACTGGTGGATCTGGAAGCCGAGGAAGGTAAAGCCAGCCCCAGCCCTCCCCTGTCCAGAGCTGCTGTGGGTGCTGAGAGAGGGGCAGGAGCAGCCAGGGCAGAGCCCATCCTGCCACACGCGGGGGGCACCTCTGCGCCCCCAGGCTCCTTCCAGGGCTGCTGTGGGCGTGGGGCCGTGCTGGGAGCTGTGCCCAGGGGAGGGGCACCGCGGGTGGCCTTGGTGACACCGGGGGATGTTCCACGGGGACTGTCACACGTGGCAGTGTCACACACAGGGAGTGTCACACAGAGGGAGTGTCACACACAGGGCAATGTCACACACACGGGGAATGTCACACATGGCAGTGTCACACACAGGCAGTGTCACACATGGCAGTGTCACACACAGGCAGTGTCACACAGGAGTGTCACACACAGGCAGTGTCACACACAGGCAGTGTCACACACATGGCAGTGTCACACACAGGCAGTGTCACACACATGGCAGTGTCACACACAGGGAGTGTCACACACAGGCAGTGTCACACACAGGCAGTGTCACACAGGAGTGTCACACACAGGCAGTGTCACACACAGGCAGTGTCACACACAGGCAGTGTCACACACGGGCAGTGACACAGCAGCAGTGACACAGCAGCAGTGACACACATGGGCAGTGTCACACACGGGCAGTGACACAGCAGCAGTGACACACAGCAGCAGTGACACACGGACAGTGTCACACACGGGCAGTGACACAGCAGCAGTGACACACAGCAGCAGTGACACACGGGCAGTGTCACACACGGGCAGTGTCACAGCAGCAGTGTCACAGCAGCAGTGACACACGGGCAGTGTCACACACGGGCGGTGTCACAGCAGCAGTGACACACGCAGCAGTGACACACGGGCAGTGTCACACACGGGCGGTGTCACAGCAGCAGTGACACACGCAGCAGTGACACACGGGCAGTGACACACACAGGCAGTGTCACACACATGGCAGTGTCACACACAGGCAGTGTCACACAGGAGTGTCACACACAGGCAGTGTCACACACAGGCAGTGTCACAGCAGCAGTGACACAGCAGCAGTGACACACGGGCAGTGTCACACACGGGCAGTGACACACAGCAGCAGTGACACACGGACAGTGTCACACACGGGCAGTGACACAGCAGCAGTGACACACAGCAGCAGTGACACACGGGCAGTGTCACACACGGGCAGTGTCACAGCAGCAGTGACACACAGCAGCAGTGACACACGGGCAGTGTCACACACGGGCAGTGTCACAGCAGCAGTGTCACAGCAGCAGTGACACACGGGCAGTGTCACACACGGGCGGTGTCACAGCAGCAGTGACACACGCAGCAGTGACACACGGGCAGTGTCACACACGGGCAGTGTCACAGCAGCAGTGTCACAGCAGCAGTGACACACGGGCAGTGACACACAGCAGCAGTGTCACACAGGGGCAGTGCCACAGCAGCAGTGACACTCTGGCAGTGTGACATCAGTGAATCCCCTGTCCCTCCCTGCCCGAGGCTGCAGGCTGCTTGTCCCCCGGCTCTGGGAGGCTCTCTCAGGAGCAGCGCTGCCCCTGGGCCTGCTGGGCTCTCGGGACCTCTGCCAGCACTCCGGGGGAGTCTGGAGTCACAGCAAGTCCCCAGAGTGTCACCCAGGGGAGTTTCCCGGTTCCCATTTCCCGTTGCCGTCGCTGCAGAGCCCTGTGGGTTTGTTCAGGGGTGCACAGAGGTGCCCTCGGCAGGGATGGGGCCAGGGGAGCTTTCCTTTCCTTCCTCCCAGCTTCTCTCCCACCTGGTAAAGCCACACTGGACTTCTGCTGGGAATGGGAACATTCTGCTCCATGAGCAGAGAGGCCCATTGCTCACAAATGTCAGGGTTAAATACAGCAGCCAAGGAGATCGGCAGAAAATGGGATTTTGTCCTCTAATGGTCGGGGCTGTTTGGATGGATGAGAAAATAACACAGGAATGGCAGAAAGGTGCATGAGAAATTCGAGATCCCAGCTGTGATCACAGCCCCTGCTCTCAGGGTGAGGGGCTGCAAAGAGCCCTCCCCTGTGTCCTCTCTCTTTCTTGCAAAGAGGCTCAGAACAAGAACCAAATGGGCTGTTTTAATTAAATAATAATAATAATAAAGGCTCCAATTTCCACGTGACACAAAGCAGCACAGGAAGGTTGCTGTGCTTTCCTCTGGGGGCGGGCAGGGAGGGAGCAGCAGTTCCTAAAACTCCCTGGATTATTTTAAACCGGAGTTGTATTTCACTTGATTGTTTGTATTTCTATTTAAGGGGCAGCAGAAAGCAAGGGGTGTTACTATAAAAGGAGATTGGAGTATAATTCCTCACTCCTGCCTGGGCTGGGCTCCGTGGGGTGGTACCAGTGGGAAGAATAAATAACACACATGGAATGAGAGGCAACCTCAGACAAAGCTGTCAGCAGGACACATTCCCACTAATTCCGTCTCTCCTTCCTTCCTCCATCCCTCCCTCTCTCCTGTCCTGCCCTCTCTCCCCGTGAGCTCAGCAGGATGAATTTTGGAAGCCAGGGTCAGGTCTGAGCTCTGTCCCTGCCTGCAGGGATCGTGCCAGGAGGCCAAAGCAATTCCCTGGGGCTGTCCCAGGACTCTCTGGGATGCTTCCCTCGCTGGAATTTGTGGTGCCAAATGCAAACAGCTCCTCAGTTTGAGGCTGGCTTCACTTTCCCTTTGCTCCTGACCTCTGACTGGGGCAAATTTGGCATTCACGGTCACATGGATTCCTCTGTCCCACCTGAGGAGAGGAACCAGGAGAGAAAGGAGAGCACCAGGCCCAGGCACAGCTCCTGCCTGTCCCCAACCCCAAAACCAGAGTCAGGGGCTGGCTCCCAGCTCTGCCAGTGAAATGCATTCCTGTTCCAAGCAGGAAATATGCACGGCTCAGCCTACAGCTGGGAGTTTGGAATAATATTTGTTCTGAGCTCAGTTCCTCTGGGAGTTTGCAAACAGCCCGGGCGCAGCAGCCCCGTCACCGTGGAGGATTTCACAATGCGAGCCAGGATCCCTCTGCAGGGAGCGCTGTTGGGGCGGCTCTGCCCCGGGGACGGGGCAGGGACATTTCCACCCAGGACAGTGCTGGGACATTTCCACCCAGGCTCTGCCCCGGGGACTGTGCAGGGACATTTCCACCCAGGGCTCTGCCCCAGGGACAGTGCAGGGACATTTCCACCCAGGACGGTGCAGGGACATTTCCACCTGGGCTCTGCCCCAGGGATGGTGCAGGGACATTTCCACCCAGGACAGTGCAGGGACATTTCCACCCAGGCTCTGCCCCAGGGACAGTGCAGGGACATTTCCACCCAGGACAGTGCAGGGACATTTCCACCCAGGCTCTGCCCTGGGGACTGTGCAGGGACATTTCCACCTGGGCTCTGCCCCAGGGACAGTGCAGGGACATTTCCACCCAGGCTCTGCCCTGGGGACAGTGCAGGGACATTTCCACCCAGGCTCTGCCCCAGGACAGTGCAGGGACATTTCCACCCAGGACTGTGCAGGGACATTTCCACCCAGGACAGTGCAGGGACATTTCCACCCAGGCTCTGCCCCGGGGACGGGGCAGGGACATTTCCACCCGGGCTCTGCCCCAGGGATGGTGCAGGGACATTTCCACCCAGGCTCTGCCCCGGGGACAGTGCAGGGACATTTCCACCCAGGACTGTGCAGGGACATTTCCAGCCAGGACAGTGCAGGGACATTTCCACCTGGGCTCTGCCCTGGGGACAGTGCAGGGACATTTCCACCCAGGCTCTGCCCTGGGGACTGTGCAGGGACATTTCCACCCAGGCTCTGCCCCAGGACAGTGCAGGGACATTTCCACCCAGGCTCTGCCCTGGGGACAGTGCAGGGACATTTCCACCCAGGCTCTGCCCCAGGACAGTGCAGGGACATTTCCACCCAGGACAGTGCAGGGACATTTCCACCCAGGCTCTGCCCCAGGATGTTGCAGGAACATTTCCACCTGGGACAGCAGCTGCTTTCCCTTGCAGTTCAGGCAGACTCTTCCTGGATAGCCAGCTGTGGGAAAACCCACGAGCCTGGGGATGCCAAATGCTTCCTAAAGGGCCTGGCATTCCAAATTAACCAAAGCCGGTAATGTCCCTGCAGGCAGCAGGCTCAGAATGGGGACAGCTCCGGGCTGGGCACAGCGAGCCAGGCTGAGTCTGGGGAGGGCAGGGCTGCGAGGGGTCACACACAGGTGTCACAGGTGTCACACACAAGTGTCACACACAGATGTCACACAGAGGTGTCACACAGGTGTCACACAGGTGTCACACACAAGTGTCACACACAGATGTCACACAGAGGTGTCACACAGGTGTCACACAGGTGTCACACACAAGTGTCACACACAGATGTCACACAGAGGTGTCACATAGCTGTCACACACAGGTGCCACACAATGTCACACACAGGTGTCACACACAGATATCACACACAAGAGTCACACACAGGTGTCACACACAGGTGTCACACACAGGTGTCACAGGTGTCACACACAGGTGTCCCAGCAGCGTCCTGGCTCTGCTGCCAGACCGGGATCCCAGTGTGTCCCAGCAGCTCTGGCTGTGGGATCCCAGTGTGTCCCAGCAGCTCCGGGTGTGGGATCCCAGTGTGTCCCAGCAGCTCCGGGTGTGGGATCCCAGCGTGTCCCAGCAGTTCTGGCTGTGGGATCCCAGTGTGTCCCAGCAGCTCCGGGTGTGGGATCCCAGTGTGTCCCAGCAGCTCCGGGTGTGGGATCCCAGTGTGTCCCAGCAGCTCCGGGTGTGGGATCCCAGTGTGTCCCAGCAGCTCCGGGTGCCCCGCTGGGCACAGCCGGACATCTCCCAGCCCCTCCGGCACAGGGGACCCGGCAGTGCCGTTCTGCTGGGCTGCAGTGACATCCAGCGGCTGTTCCCGACGGACCTCTCCGGGCTGGGCTGTCCCTGCTGCCAGCGGCTCTGCACGCCCGCCAGGGGAAAAGCAGGTTTTTCTCTGAGCATTGAAAGCTCGGTACCCAGCTCAGAAAGCTCCTGCTGGCCCTTCAGGCAGCAGAGAAATGCATGTTAACCTGCAGAAACATGTAAAAGCCTGTCGAATTTGCTTTTTTATCCTTCTCACTGCCTACAAGCTCTGATTTACAGAGCCCCAAACCCTCTGTCCTCAAACCACAGCTGGAATTTGTCCTACCCAGGGAGAATCCACAGAGGTTCCTTCCACCCTGTTTGATTTTTAGCAGAAGTCCTGCCTTGCTGAATATTATCTGTCGCGAAATCTAGGCAGGAAAAGGCCCAACACATGGAGCTGGTGGCAGCGGGGGATATTCTGGAGTCACCATTGTAACAAATAATCATCAAACCCCACTGAAGGGGGAAGGTGCTGCTGTTCTCATCTATTAAAGGGGTTTTTTTTTGGCATTTTAGAGCAAATAAAGTGTGTGGCAGGTGCCCAGCAGGGACCGAGGGCTGCGTGTGCTGGCAGAGCTGGAACTGAAACTGGGGTACAGTGGGATTGACTGGGATCTACTGGGATCATCAGCAGTGGAGCTGGCAGAGAGGGCAAGGCTGCAGCTTCAAAGCAGGAGATGATCAGACCTAGGAGCAGCCAGATCCTCTTTCCTCTGGTGCCCTAAGAGCTTGTGAGCAGATTTAGCACAGAAATAGCCCCTGAACATGTGTTTGGTGAGCAGATTTAACTCAAAAATAGCCCCTGAGCGTGTGTTTGGTGATCAGATTTAACACAAAAATAGCCCCTTACATGTGTTTGGTGAGCAGATTTAACTCAAAAATATCCCCTTACATGTGTTTGGTGAGCAGATTTAACTCAAAAATATCCCCTTACATGTGTTTGGTGAGCAGATTTAACTCAAAAATAGCCCCTTACATGTGTTTGGTGTGCAGATTTAACTCAAAAATAGCCCCTTACATGTGTTTGGTGAGCAGATTTAGCACAGAAACAGCCCCTGGACGTGTGTTTTATACTCTCTGTTCTGTGTTTGCCCCCAGGAACCAGTGAAGACCTTTTCCAGGACTCTGAGGGGCGGGAGGGATCTGAGCCCATCGAGGAGCACCAGTTTTCAGACCTCGAGGAATCTGACGACGATGACGACAATGAGGACGAGGAAGACGAGGAGGAAGAGGAGAGCCAAGATGAGCCAGCGCTGAAGCTGCCGGAAGGCAAACACGGCACCCTCCTGCTGCACTCCTCGGGGGGCTCCCCGTCTTCTCCAGAGGAAGGCACCGAAACATCCACAGCTCAAGAAGCTGCTTCCAGCGCCCCAAAAGCAGGGGAAGGCCAGCAGGCCTCCTCCTCCTCCTCAGGGCTGGAGACCAAGTGGTCAGCAGACAGCAGCGACATTGCTGTGTGCCACAGCTTCTTGAGCCTCCACAGACCAGCTTTGACCTCCACCGAGCACTTGGCTCCTGCTGAGAGAGAGTCTGTCACAAGGCCACAGATGTCCTTGGTCGTGGACCTGTCGACCTCCAAAGACACCTCCCCGAGGAAAAGGTGGTCCCCGAGCCAGGACTGTGGCAGAGGGGGTGGCAGCAGCAGACCAATGATAGCGAGGAAGCACTTACTGACCAAAAACGAAACGTCCCCCAAACGCTTCTCCCCCACGGCAGAGCTGTCCTCCCTGAGGTGCCTGTCCCCAGGGAGGGGGCTGTCCCCCTGCCAGCGCCTCTCTCCCCGGAGGGAGGCCTCTCCCCTGAGATGTGTGTCCCCAAGGCTCGAGCTGTCGCCCAGCAGGCACCTGTCCCCCCGGAGGGAGCTGTCCCCGAGGACAGCCCTCCCCCCAGATGGAGAAGCGGCCCCTGCCAGGCACTCGTCGCCCAGCAGAGACATGGCATCCCTGAGGTACTTCTCCCTGAAGAAAGTCTTGTCTCCAGGCTGCTCGGAGCTGTCCAGGTGTCCACCCCCTGGCAAAGAGGACTTGCCTGGCACTAGCAAATCAGCAGAGGACAAAGTTCCAAGCTCATATCAAGCCCAGCCCGGGATATTCTCTTCGATGCCTCTACCTCACAGGTTCTTTGGCAAAAACTTACAGCTCTACGAGTCCAAGCTGGTAAGTCCAGTGCCCTGCTGCCCTCTGGTCCCCACAGGGTGGTCTCTGACACGGTTTTTGGTGAAGGCTGTTACGCAGAAGTGCACAGGGACTCTGTGACTACTGTCACAGGTGACCCAGAGAACAGGGACAGGGGACAGCAGTGGGTTTTGCACCCATTTGAGTCCTGCCCTTCTCAGTTGGAGAGAAATAAAGTTATCCCTTCTCCAAGGGGTTATTCCCACTGCTGAGGCAGCCAGTCCTGCTGGGACGATCACCAAGAACAACCTCTTAATGACTAATTGTCGCTAAGAGCCTTTTTGTTCCTGGGAATTTTATTCCCATCCCCGAGGTTTCCCCGGCTGGGGTGGAGCTGTGACCATTTCCCAGTGGTCAGTGACCAGAGCCAGCTCTGCAGCAGCCCTGGCTGAGCCCACAGCCACCCACAGCCAGCTCTGCTGGATGAGCTGCTGAGAAATGTTTGTTTGGACAGCTCTCGTTTCATTCACTTCTCCCTTCAGCACAGAGAGGGGTTTCCCACTGGGTCCAGAACATTATTTAATCTCTCTGCTAGACAGATCAAATCCTGTGGGTAAAGGGAAATTGCCTGTTCCTCCCAGAGCTGCAGGCAGATTGATGTGGGGAATATTTCCCATTCCTGCTGGAGTGCCTGGCTCTGCTGTCAGTTGTCTGATGAACATGAGATCTCCTCGCTGTGGGGAGAGACTCCAGCCCTCAGGGGCTGCACTGGGAAGAGAGAGAGGCCTTTACAGAACCCCTGCCAGCCCAGATGCCGAGCCAGGGCTTCTCCAGACCTTTCTCCCATGCCCATGCTAACCTTCTGTCCTGTGGTGGGTGCCTCCTTCCTCCTCCCTTCCACTCTGAGACTTTGTCTCACCTTCTCAGAGACTCTCCTTTACTTTAGGACCAAACCTTGGCTTCCTTTAATGCTGCTTCCCTTTCTTGTCAGTTTGCTTCTTGTGGTGAATCCCAGGGCTCTGGAAACCCTCATCCTTCAACTCTTCTGTCAGGATAACTTCCCGCTGCCTCTGCTTGGAACAAATCCCCTCAGCCCCCAAATCCACAGTAGGAGACAATGTTTTAAGCCCTGCTTGTCTGACATTCCCACCTTTCAGCTCCTTTGTTCACATTTACCTTTTGGCTTCGTTTTCCTGCTCCTTTTCTGCACCAAGAGCCACCACTGTTACTTCTCCGTGTGCCTCCAAAGCAACAGCAAAAACCTAAATGGAAAAATTCCCCTTTATCAGCACGATGGACAGCCGGGCTTTCATTGCAAAATTAACATTCCTGGTAAGGCCACAGGAGACAGAAAGACCAGAGGAGGGTTTATCGGGTCCCAAACAGAGCTTGAAGATGATCTTAGCTCAGTTCCAGTGTCAGGCTCACTGCCAAGTCCCGCCACAACCATCTCCCTTCCCACTGACCCTTGCTTAGGGCAGTCTCTCCTCGTGGTGATTGTTGCACCACTGAATTATTTGTTTGGGCTTTCCCAGCATCCCTGAAGTGATTTAGCCAAGGCTTCCTGTGGATAAGTGACATTTAGCGGTGTTGGGGCTTGTCACTGCTGACCCAGCGCGCACTACCTTTGGCGGCTCTTCCTTTTTCTCTTTCCTGTTCTCTTTTGCTGCTTTCCTCTGCTGTCTCCTCAGAGATCCAGCTCACAGGATCAGGGAATTATTCCCCATAATCCTACAAAGAAATGTGCCCTCCAGTGGATCCTCACACTTCATCTCCAACCCCATCTTAATTGAAAGTTGATTTCAGTTTCTGTTGCTTCCTCTTCTTGGGAGTCCTGTGCAGGGATTTAGTCATAACCTCATCACTAATTAATCCATTTCTGTTTAGCCACATATCTCTCCATGATGTACGTTAGGAAACTATGGGAAGCACCGAGAGAGAAAGAGGAAAAGGTAAAATGTAGGGTCTGAACCCTTGATTTGCACAGAGCACCCCATGAGGGTGGTGGTGGGGACCCACTGCTGGGTGTGCTGGAGGTGATGCCACCTCTCACTGGAAGCATCCCTGCACTCAGCAGCTCTAAGGATGCAATCCTGCTTTAGGAAAGCACAGTGAAAATGAACTAATGAATGAATAAATAAATTAAATAACCTCATTCTGGGCTCTCAGGAACCCCCTGCACTGACAGGGATCCCAAGCAGCTCAGCTGGCAGCAAACACTGGCAGCTCTGCCAGTGTCCCAGAGTCAGCTCTGAGAGTGGGGGTGATGGTTTTAAACTAAAAGAGGGGAGATCCAGACTAGAGCTCAGGAGGAAATTCTTTACGCAGAGGGTGGGGAGGCTCTGGCACGGGGTGTCCAGGGGGGTCCCTGGAAGAGCCCAAGGCCAGGTTGGATGGGGCTGGGAGCAATCTGGTCTGGTTAAAGATGTCCCTGCCCACAGCAGGAGGTTGGACAAGATGGCCTTTAAAGGTTCCTTCCAACCAAATAATTCTCTGATTTTATACCGATCCAGGCCTAAGCCAGATCCCTGGATCTGTGCCCCAACACACCATGGGCATATTTGTCCCAGAAGGGAAACGCTGTGGGTTGTGCTGCTCCTCACCTTCAAGGTCTGGGGCTCCACATCTCCCTCCGCTGACTGACCTCCCTGAAATCACAATAAAACCCTAACCCCGGTCCTTGCAGCGAGCCTTGCTGCTGCTGAGGCCATCCCCGTGTGTCACACTGACCCAGCTCTTCTTTTCCCCCTTGGCACAGAAGATGGAACCCCGCAGCCCGCCCTGCTCCCCCGGCACGCCGCCGCCCGCGTGCCCCCGGCCCCTGCAGGCCCCTCACGACCTCCACGCTCCCGGCCGAGGGGAGGAGAATGTCTTCAGCCACCTCCCGCTGCACTCGCAGCAGCTCGCCAGGACCCCGTACCCCATGATCCCCATCGGGGGCATCCAGATGGTGCAGGCCAGGCCCAGCTCCCACGCCGGCCTGGTGCCCGGCCCCGTGCTGTCCCTCCAAGCCGGACACTTCTCCGCAGCCAGCGGCCTCGCCCGGCTCAGCCAGGCCGCCACGAGGGACGGGGAGCCCCAAAGCCCTCCAGAGCCGTCATCGGCGTCCGTGTCCCCCGTGGCCAAGGTCTCCAAGTACGCCCTGTCCCCGGAGCCGGCGGGTGGTGGCTTCTCGCAGGAGAAGATGAGGACTAGCGAGCTCCAGCGGGAGCAGGAGGAGCACAGGCCCGCGGCGGAGGCCGAGCCCAGCCCGGCGGAGCAGCCGCGGCCCTCGGCGTCCCCAGGCAGCCCCAGCACCCGCCAGGAGCCCTGCCCGGAGCCCTCGGCCAGCGGGGAGGAACCCTCCAAAGCCACGGGCAAGCAGCAATCGGGCAGCTCGAGCACCCCTTCGGAACCAGCCTGCACTTTCATCTCAGCCGTCCCCTCGCTGGCCAGGGACAGCCCCTCAGAAGCCCCCCCTGGCCACCCCCAGGCCCTGCGCCCCAGGAACCTCTCCGGAGAGCCCGGCGGGAGCAGCCCACACCCAGAGCACTCCGATTTAGGTCAAACTCACAAAAAGGTGGATGAAAACGCGGGAAGTACTTAAGCCTCCGCCAGCTGTTCCACCTTTAGGCTTCCTCTGTAAAATCAACAGACATTTTCAACACTATTTCCTTTAGTATAATCATAAGAAGCACTCTAGTGAATGACCAAACCCATGGAAAATTCCTGGTTTTCTTTGTCCCAGTCTGGTATTATCTCCACATGTATGCAGTTACTTGTGCCTTTTTCTATACCTTTTGTTGCTTGAAATGTACAAAACTGTTTGAGGCTGTGAATATTTTTTTAGAGTTTTTTGGAAAGGGGGTTTGTTAGACCTTGTCTTTTTTGCCATTTAGGTGTGCGTAATCCTGGGCCTGAGAGATGCAGAAAGGAAAGGGTTAAGCATTTTAAAGAGGAAGAAGATGCACTGAAAACAAAAGCAAAACAGAAAAAAAACTTTTTTTTTATATTGATTAAATGATTAAAAAAAAAAAAAAGGAAAAAAACCCAAACCCTTGCTCCTGTGTACAGAAGTTTATGAATCGTATTTATTACATGCTTTATTTAATTCTTGCAAAGTGCTTGGTTTTTTGGTTTTCTTTTTCCTCGCATCCCTATGGTTGTGCTTTAAACAGTTGAAACTGCTTTACATTTGAAAAACGTGTTTACCCTGACCTTGTGACTGAAAGTAGCACTTCCTTGAGCAGGGGAGGTTCGTTGTGTGCAGGGAGAGAAAGTGTCCCTCAAAAAGAGGAAAACGAACCGCGAGCACCCCTCCCTCCTGCAGAACCCAGCAAAGCACTTTTCTAAAAAAAAGAAAAAAGAAAAGGGACAAAAAAAAACCTAAAAAAAAAAAAAAAAAAAAAAAAAGATTCTTCTTCAAAGATTTACCTGCGAGAAGGTAGGAATGTATGGAATGTAGAGCCCGTGCCTGGAAGGGTCTCTCGCTGGACGAGCCTCCTGCTTGCTTTGCTTTAATCCTCCCGCAGCGCCCGGCAAAGCCCTGCGTGTGCTTGAGCCTCCCTGGGCTGGGGGAGCCTCTGCAAACCCTCCCTTGGTGTCAGAGGGGGAGGAACTCAGCCTTGAAACCCCTTCTCCCTCCGGCATGTTTGAGTTGTGGACAAGCTCCCCCCATCCCATCCCATCCCATCCCATCCCATCCCATCCCATCCCATCCCATCCCATCCCATCCATCTCCCCCCAGGCTCGTTCCTGGCTGCTTTGGGAGCCCCAGGGATGCAGGAGGGCTCCGGGCTCTGCTCCTCTGCCGGGCTCTCGGTGACTCTGGCTCCTGCTGTCACCTTTATTTATTTACTGACGCGGGACATCCCCAGCTCAGCCCCTCTGCCACGCACAGGCCCTGTTTCTGGCTGGTTTTGGGAGATAAAATTTTGATGCTGAATGGTGAATGCTTGCAAAATCAGCTTGTCATGCATGCGCAGCAGCTTTTTCCAGAGCAGATTTTTCGGGATGAGCGTCCCTGGCAGAGCAAAGACCTCAACTGCCAATAAATCCGATACCAAATCCAGAGTGACCCCGACAGAGCCATTCCTCTGTCACAACTTTTTAAACCACAAAGCTTCAAGTCGCTTGCCCCAGCAGGTTCTTTACTACTTCAGAGGGTTTTCTGGCCGATGGAATCTGTACAAAACTCTTTTTTTTTTTTTAATTAAAAAAAAAAAAAAAAAAAAAAAGATATAAATATTTAACCAGTGGACCAGTTCTTTCTTCTTTCAGAGCTGTTCCAGTTTATCGGGTACGTAATACACTTTTTAAAAAAAAATAAAAACACAAAAAAAATATTAAAAGGAATCAAATAAAATCCTGAATGAGAACATATTTCCTTGCCAGACTTGATGAGCTACGAACTGTTCCCATTTCACAGGCAAAGAATAGAAATTTTTAAATTATCTTCTGTCATTTTTTCCTTTTTTTTTTTTTTTTTTTTCTTTTCTTGTAAAAGGAATTAAGTACAAAAAAAAAAAAAAAAAAAAAAAAAGATATCATGGAAATACCATTAAGGCTGTGACACTGACCCAAAACAACGTCCAGAACCCATTTATCCCCTAATTAGCACTTTTATCAGGTTTCCCTTTTCCCCATCTCCCTCTTTTTTGGCCCCGAGCCTGGAAGCTGCTCCAGTTCGCAGAGGCAGGAGCAGGGGCTGCAGCTCGGCTCCATTCACTCGAGCTCTTAAGCACCAGCTTAAACCCTCCTCAGGATTTAAGTGCGTGCTTAATACGCGCTTAATCCCAGGGTGAGTGGGAGTGGAGTGCTCGGCCGGGGCTGGTGTGAGCATCCCTGGAAACCATCCACGAAATCGAGCGATTTCCCTGATTTCTGCCACTTTCTGCCCCTTGTCACACTCTTAACTTGATCCAAGGTACCTTTTTCTATTTAACTTTACACACACACATATATATATATATAAAAATATATGTGTATATATATATAAATATATATATATATGTGTGGTACATAAAATACTGCAGCAGCTGTGTCTGGTTTTTTGGTGCATTTGCCGTAAGTTTTGGGCTAGATCAAATCTGCTCAGCTTCTTTCTGTAACTGCATTTCAATCTTTAATCTATTTAAACTTTGTGTGGATTTTTTTTTTCCCCTCTGTCATTTGTGGAAAGAGGCAAGGGGGAAAAAGCCCAAGAAAACCCCAAAGTCTTTACATTGGTTTATTGATTATTTTGTTGTCGTTGTTGTGGGGGTTTATTATTGTCATCATCAGGATTTTTAAGCTTTTCCAGCAGCTCGAAGCTTTCTTCACCTCAGCTGCGGAGCATCCGGGCAGTTTGTGTGTAGTCATCCAGATCCCTTCACCCGAGGCCAAAAAAAAAAAAAAAAACAGGAAAAGGAGTTTGGGAAAGGACTGAGGTGCTCCCGGGGACATTCCCTGCCCGGATCCCCTCCCCACCCCCGGCAGCCACGGAGCGGGGCAGGCAGGGACGGCCGCAAACTCAGGAGATGGGCACAAAAACTGAGTCCCAACCCAGTTTGGCTTCTGTGGCTGGGGTGAAATGGTGCTTCACGCTGTACCCAAGGGGCGAGAAGGCTCCCCCCAAAAATAACTAATTGCTAATTAAGGGCTAATGGTCGCACTGCCAGCTCAGAGCTCCGCGGGAGGGACCCGCAGCACCAGCACCAGCATCTCTGTCTGCGGGCACGGCGGCTCCGGGCAGCGGAGTCACCGCGACCCTGGGCACACAGGAATGTCACTCCCGGGATTTTCATAGGGTTGGGTGTTGTTCCCAGCCCTCAGCGGTGGCTGCCGTTCCCAGCCGGATCCCCTCTGGTCTCCCTGTGTCACCCTCGGTGAAAGCTGATTGCTGGTCACAGCTTTTCGTGTCGCTCTGAATGTCTGTTCTGCCTGCAAAACAGGGACGGCAAATCCCTTTTTGCTTCCCACAAGGGCTGCAAGGGTGGCTCTGTTGCTTTGCAGAGCAATTAGTGGGATAATTTACCAGAGAATGTATTAATAATGTAAATGAAAATGCAGAGCCCAGTCCTCCCTACTCAGCAGCAGGTGGAAATAAAATCCCCTGCTTTTCTCATGGCAGAGCTTCTCCAATTTATAATCCATGAGGACACACGGCCTGGCTGCTCCTCTGTGGTGTGGCTGCTCCATCAGCCCCAGTCCCACGGGGATATTTCACTGATTATTTTCACTGATATTTCCCTCCCTGCTGAGCTGTTTGGCTGGCTCCTGGATCACACAGGGATGCTCTGGCAGCCAGAAATCCTCCTGCACGCAGAGGACTTGGCCCAAGCTCTGGGATCACTCCCTGACAGTGTTCTTACACCAGGACTGACATCCAGAGCTCAGAAAGCTCTTGGACCTTAATCTTGAGCACCTCTGGAGTTCCAGCAACTCCTTTGTGCTGCAGCAGGGATTTAGCTCCTAAACTGAGCTCGGGGTCTTGCAGGGCCAAGCAGACCGTGGGATGAGGAGAGGGCTCCCCAAAACCACCCCATCCTCGAGGCAGAGCTCGGATTATTGCCAGCTCCTTGGCTGGACACCCAGGAGCTGCAGCAGGGAACAAATCCATCATGAAACAGCTGTGAATTCCCAGCTTTCCACTGAGAAATGCAGTTCCTCACCTGCTCCTATGGGGTGACATCCCAGCCCTGGTGTCCCAATTGTCCCACCAGTCCCACGCCCTGCTCTGATCCCAAATCCAGCCCAGCCCTGGGGCAGGACAGGTAATTCCCACCTGTGTTCACCCAGAGATCCCAAATCCTTCCTGCCGGCGCTGGGGCTCTGCCTCCCCCTCCCCAACGAATCTGCAGCTTTCCCTGCCCCGGGTTTTGTCCAAAATCCACAGGGACAGACCTGAACAAGCAATATCCTCGGAGAAGTCATTCAGATTATCCCGATTTCCACACAAAATCCTCTAGGATTTGATCTAGCCCTTCCCTGCTCTCCTTGCTTTTCCTCTCTTCATCATCTGCTTTTTTTCCTTCCTCTCCTTTTAACATTTCTGTCTATTGCACAGTATTTACAAATAAAACCGTATTGTAAGTTATTTACAAAAAAAAAAAAAAAAGAAAAAAAAAGAAAAAAATAAACTAAAAAACATCAGTCCTGATGGCATAAAACCAATCTGTTTTCATTACTGAGATATGATGGCACTTACGATCACTTTAGTAAATGTAATGTAAAAAATAATTAATAATAATAATTAATAATAATAATGTGTACGCAAATTTAATATACATGGTCTCATGTAAGATAAATATTTGCCTTTTTTTCTAAAAGGTGTATGTATTCTGTAAGTGGAATAGTCTGTAGAAAGTTTCTATATGTTCTTAAAATGGCAATACATTCCAAAAAATGGTACTGTAAATATGTACAGCGTCCAATGGAATTTGGTAGTTTTGCCTGTAATTTTATTTGAACTCCAGTTTCTACACTTGCATCTTGCAATGTCTGTATGGTTATATCAGTGCAAAAAAAAAAAATGCAGGTAAAAAGCACAGTCTGATGTAAAAACAACAAAAAAAAAACTGAACAAAAAACACACAAAAAACAAGAAAACAAAAAAAACAAAAAAAAAAAAAAAAAAGAGAAAAATACTCAGTATTTGATGTTTGTGACCCTTATTGTAAATGACATCTGTACTGTGAATGAGAAGTTTTTACAAGTATAATATTGCCTTTACTACAGCTCAGATTGTCTGCTCGGTCTGGGCTTATTTTTAAAAAAACAGCATGTTGGAATAAATTTTAAAGTCCCAACATATCACTACGTGTATGAGTGGCACTCTTTAATTCCTCTTTTATTTCCCAGGTCCCTGGAGGCACACCTGGATAAATCCTGGTTCTGCTGCAGCCATCCCATCCCTGCAGGGGAAGTGCTGCCCTCATGGAAATGCCACAATTGTATTTTTTTCCAGTTTTTCCTCCTTTTTTTGCCCAGTTTTTCCTCCTCACAGAGCTGAGGCCGTGAGCAATGGGTGCTCTGCAGAGGCCAGGCTGAATTTCCACAATCCCAGACTGGTTTGGTTGGAAAGGATCTCAAAGATCACCCAGTTCCAACCCCTGCTGTGGGCAGGGACAGATCCCACTGGAGCAGGGTGCTCAGAGCCTCCTCCAGCCTGGCCTTCGACACAAAGGGGAAAAAAATAGGATTATTATAAAAAAAGTCTGGAATTTCCCCCTTCTACTTGCTCCTCCCAAGGAACTGAGCTGCACTCTGCCCATCAATTCCCTTTATTCACCTGGAAATCCTCCTGGGCAGCTCCTGCCCTGCTCCCCTTTGCCCCATCAAAAACCTGCCTGTGCCTGGGGGTGCTGCATGCTGGGGGTGTCACATGGGGAGGGGAGGACCTGGCTCCAGGGATTTGGGATCCACTGAGGAGAGGGCTGAGATGAATCAGGAATTGGCTCCAGGGATTTGGGATCCACTGAGGAGAGGGCTGAGATGAATCAGGAATTGGCTCCAGGGATTTGGGATCCACTGAGGAGAGGGCTGAGAGGAATTGGGAATTGGCCCCAGGGATTTGGGGCTCTGCTGAGGAGAGGGCTGAGAGGAATCAGGAATTGGCTCCAGGGATTTGGGATCCACTGAGGAGAGGGCTGAGAGGAATTGGGAATTGGCCCCAGGGATTTGGGATCCACTGAAGAGAAGGCTGAGAGGAATTGGGAATTGGCTCCAGGGATTTGGGATCCACTGAGGAGAGGGCTGAGAGGAATCAGGAATTGGCTCCAGGGATTTGGGATCCACTGAGGAGAGGGCTGAGATGAATCAGGAATTGGCTCCAGGGATTTGGGATCCACTGAGGAGAGGGCTGAGAGGAATTGGGAATTGGCTCCAGGGATTTGGGCCTCCAGTGAGAAGAGGGCTGAGAGGAACAGGGTTTTGGGTCCCCAGGGAGCTGGGTGGAGGAGGAGGAGGAGGAGGAGGAGGAGGAGGGATGGCTGGGATGCGCTGCACAGAGCAGCCGGGGACAGCTCCTCCTGTGCCCCGTGTTCCCAGCCGTGCTGGGGACAGTGAGAGAGGGGACACAGCCCCCGTCCCTCTGCCCGGGGCTGCCGGGGCTCCGCCCCACCTCGGCCAGATGGTTTGGGGCTTTGCTCCCTCCCAGGAGGAGCTGTTCGAGCTGGAAGGGCTGGCACGGCCACCCGGGCTGGTGCTCGTTGTTATGACAACAGGAGGAGGCTGCTGAGAGCAGAGAACAGGGAGGGAGGCAAGGAAAAGGGAACAGAGAATCAAAGAATCAGAGAACTGTAGAATCAATTAAGGCTGGAAAAGACCTCCAAGAGCATCAAGTCAAACCTTTGATCGAATCCCACCATCCCCAGAGAGCCATCTCACAAAGGGCAGGATTTTGTGAGGCAGAAGGGGTCGGGGAAGGCAGTGAGGGGCAGGCTGAGGGGTGGGCTGAGCACGGGGCAGGGAGGGAGGGCAGCCCCAGGGACGGAGGGCACCCCGGGGATGGAGAGCAGCCCGGGGATGGAGAGCAGCCCGGGGATGGAGAGCAGCCCGGGGATGGAGAGCACCCCGGGGATGGAGAGCAGCCCGGGGATGGAGAGCACCCCGGGGATGGAGAGCAGCCCGGGGATAGAGGGCAGCCCCAGGGACGGAGGGCACCCCGGGGATGGAGAGCACCCCGGGACAGAGAGCAGCCCACGGAGGGAAGGCAGCCCCGGGGGTAGAGGGCAACACCAGGGAGGGAGAGCAGCCCCAGGGAGGGAGGGCAGCCGCGGGATGGCATCAGGACTGGGCTGTGCCTTGCCTGTGACACTGCTGGGCACAAGAAGGGCATGGCCATGCCTGCAGGGCTGAGTCCCAGCAGCCCAAACATCACCAGGGGTGGGACCTGTGCAGTGTGGGCAAAACCTGGGACAACAATGCCCAAAGCAGCAGCCTGGGGGTTACTGCAGCTGATCCCTCCCGGGGAGAGCTGGCAGCCGAGCTGTGACCTCATCCTCCTAACAGGCACTGCTCAGACAGGCAGCAAAACAAACCAAAAATTCACCTGGCAACAAACCCTGTGTCCTGCTGGGGTCGCCAGTGCCCCCTGCCAGCCTCAAAAGGGGCACAAAAGCGAGGTGCAGGAGTTGCCAGGGCATGCCCGGGGTCTCAGCCTGTGCTTTTCATTTCAAACTGTGTTAGGTGTCTCCTAACGTGTCCTTCTCAGAATCACAGAATCACAATGAGGTTGGAAGAGACCTCTAGGATCATCAAGCCCAACCCATGCCCTAACACCTCAACCAGACTATAGCACCAAGTGCCACGTCCAGTCTTTTTAAACACATCCAGAGATGGTGATTCCACCACCTCCCTGGGAAGACAATTCCAGAACTTTATATTCTTTCAGTGAATTTTTTTTTTTCCTAATATCCAACCTGTACCTCCCCTGACGTAGCTTGAGGCTGTGTCCTCTTGTTCTGTCAGTGCTGCCTGGTGGAAGAGACCGACCCCACCTGTCTGCACCTCCCTTCAGGGAGTTGTGGAGAGCAATGAGGTCACCTCTGAGCCTGCTCTTCTCCAGCCTGAATGACCCCAGCTCCTTCAAACGTGCCTCACAGGGTTTGTGTTCCCAGCCCCTCTCCAGCCCCGTTGCCTCCTCTGGACACGCCCAAGCATCTCAATGTCCTTCCCAAACTGAGGGGCCCAGAACTGGACATGGCACTCGAGGTGTGCCCTCACCAGTGCTGAGCACAGGGGCAGAATGACCTCCCTGCTCCTGCTGGCCACACAGTTCCTAATGCAGGCCAGGATGCCATTGGCCTTCTTGGCCACCAAGGCACACTGCTGGCTCATGTCCAGCCGGCTGTCAACAGCACCCCCAGGTCCCTTTCTGCCTGAACACTGTCCAGCCACACTGTCCTCCATAAACCCACAGCTCCTGTGCCCAGAGGATGAAGTGGAAAGCTTGGATTTCATCATTAGCAGGATGCAAGCAGCTCTATCCTCTGTTTTATGGGGGAAAACCTGGAAGTGTGTCCCTGTGTGCCTGCCAGCAGGGATTAGCACCCCTGGGAAATGCAGGAGTCTCCACTGCCTTCCCGGGGGACCTGCTCACATTGCTCAGGAACGTGGCCCTGACCCTTCCAAAGGGAGAATAAGCAAAGTTTTCAAGCCCAGATGAGATAAAGGCTGGAGTAACAGAGCCTGACTGCCTGGCTGACCCTGCTCTCCCAGCCTGGGTTATCCTGTGATCCCAAGTCAGGGAGTGAGGGATGGGTTAAAGCCTCCCAGGTGCTCAACACCAGCCAGACTTTGTGTTCAGGAGCTGGGGGCCTGGGGGTCAAACCCATCCCAGACTGAAAGGACCCGGTGCCCTGCCTTTGGGACTCCCCTTAACCAGGTAACCAGCAGCCACTTCCAACCTAAAAACATCCTGTGTGATGAATTTGCTTTTTTCTTCCTGGAATTCCAGCTCAGCTGCACAAAGGGTGTGGTTTCAGCAGGAGATGGCAGTGGGTGAGGGCGCATCCATTGTATTATTTATCTCAGCAGGTCTTTCCCCATTTTCACTGAAAATTGCAGTTTAGGCCACAGCTCTGCCCAAGTTGTTCAGTTTTAAAGGGGCTACATGCAGCATTCCAGCTGGAATATTTGGTTTAGGAGATGAAATCCCAAACTCCCAGAGGGAGGGTTGGCTCTGTGGTCCCAGCATTTGGTTAAACCTTTGGTCCTGGAAGCGTGTGAGCTCTGGGAATTCCCAGCACTGCTGGCTCTGGATCGTTCACTCCCACAGCGCTTTTCCCTCGCAGCGTTCTGCCCCTGGAATCAGCTCATTCTCTGAGAATCCAAAATTTTCACTATAAAAACAGATTTCCAACTATTGTGGCTGCAAAAAGAGCTGGAAACCGTGATCTTATCTTTCCTAACACATGGGGAAATGAAGGCTGTAAAATGTGTTATTCCTTTAACCCTGCAACTTTGGAGACACGAGGCCAACAGGGCCCTGTGTGACACCGAGCTCCAGCAGAGATCTCTGGTTTAAAGATCTCTGTAACCCATTAGGGTGCAAATTTATAGAAGGAGTCGGGCTGGATAAAAACCAGGTGGAGTTTTAAGGTGAGTATTGCACTCGAGGAAGGGATTTTCATATTCTTTTATGAGCTCTGTGCCCGTGGCTTTTGGCCTGCGATGTGGGCGCTGCTGAGCTGTCACTCAGTGCCAGCTGGCAGGGGACAAGTGTGGGGAGATGAGGAGATGAGGGTTCTGGGGAAGGAAGCCAGGATGGATGGATGGATGGATGGATGGATGGATGGATGGATGATGGATGGATGGATGGATGGATGGATGGATGATGGATGATGGATGGATGGATGGATGATGGATGATGGATGGATGATGGATGGATGGATGGATGGATGGATGGATGGATGGATGGATGGATGATGGATGGATGATGGATGGATGGATTGGATGGATGGATGGATGATGGATGGATGGATGGATGGATGATGGATGGATGGATGGATGGATGGATGGATGAGGGATGGATGGATGGATGATGGATGATGGATGGATGGATGGATGGATGATGGATGGATGGATGATGGATGGATGGATGGATGGATGATGGATGGAGTGATGGATGGATGGATGGATGGATGATAAATGGATGGATGATGGATGGATGGATGGATGGATGGATGGATGGATGGATGGATGGATGATGGATGATGGATGGATGGATGGATGATGGATGATGGATGGATGATGGATGGATGGATGGATGGATGGATGGATGGATGGATGGATGATGGATGGATGATGGATGGATGGATTGGATGGATGGATGGATGATGGATGGATGGATGGATGGATGATGGATGGATGGATGGATGGATGGATGGATGAGGGATGGATGGATGGATGGATGATGGATGGATGGATGGATGGATGATGGATGGATGGATGATGGATGGATGGATGATGGATGGATGATGGATGGATGGATGGATGATGGATGGATGATGGATGGATGGATGGATGGATGATGGATGGATGGATGATGGATGGATGATGGATGGATGGATGGATGGATGGATGGATGGATGGATGGATGGATGATGGATGGATGATGGATGATGGATGGATGATGGATGGATGATGGATGGATGGATGATGGATGGATGGATGATGGATGGATGGATGGATGATGGATGGATGGATGGATGGATGGATGGATGATGGATGGATGATGGATGGATGGATGATGGATGGATGGATGGATGGATGATGGATGGATGGATGGATGGATGGATGGATGGATGATGGATGGATGGATGATGGATGGATGGATGGATGGATGGATGATGGATGGATGGATGGATGGATGGATGATGATGGATGGATGATGATGGATGGATGATGGATGGATGGATGGATGGATGATGGATGATGGATGGATGGATGGATGATGGATGGATGGATGATGGATGGATGATGGATGGATGGATGATGGATGGATGGATGATGGATGGATGGATGGATGGATGGATGGATGATGGATGGATGGATGATGGATGGATGATGGATGGATGGATGATGGATGGATGGATGATGGATGGATGGATGGATGGATGGATGATGGATGGATGGATGGATGGATGGATGGATGGAATCATGGATAGATGGATGGGTGGATGGATGGATGAGGGTATGGGGAGAAGCCTCTGAAATGTGGGTTTCTGTTGCTCAGTGGAAGAGCCCAACCTCTTGAGGCAGACACTGCAGTGCTGGCTGGGGTTGTGTGAAATCCCAGCTGATCCTGCTGTGAAAATCCCCTCCCATCCCATTTTCCATGCCTTCCTGACTCTCTGTGAACGTTTGTGCAGTTATCGCCCCCTTTCTGAGCTCTTCCTTCAGGGCCAAACCCCACAACTCCCAAACTCTCACAGAAGACCAGGAGCTGCGGCTTTAAATCCCTGTCACCCAGCCGAGGCAGCAGCAGGAGCCTCTCAAGCTGCCCGGAGCAGCAGCAGTGATGGCTCTTGCTGACAGCAACCCCATCTTCCAGGGCTTTATATGTCTGACTGGAGACCTAATAAGTGCTGAATTGGTGTGTGATTTAATGAGGCGAACTTCAAAGCTGCTATTTCCACACCTAATTCACTCATCAGGACTAATAACTGCAATGGGTGGTGTGTTTTTGGGGTTTTTTTTTTTTTTTGTTGTTTTTTTTTTTTTTTATTTCCTCCTAGCAATTTATTATTTACCCAGTTGCTTTACAGCTCCTAATTTAATAAGTGCAATAACCCAGGGGTACTGCTTCAGTAAGGAGGAGAAGCTGTGAAATCCAACAGTCTCTGCTCTGCTGGACACCAGAGCTCCCATTATGACATTGTAAATCCTTTATGGCATTGGCAAGGAAGAGCTGTGGAGCTCTGTGCCTCTCCAGACAGCTCCATTCCCAAAGTGTGCCGGCAGCTGCTGCAAGGGGAGGATGGCAGCGCTGGATCTCCTGGGGATTTGCGTCCTGCAGCCTGGCCAGGTTTAAGGGCATGGATAGGGCCAGAGGGCACCTGAGGGTGGCAAAGCACATCCCCTCTGTGCAGGGGGCTCATTTTTGGGCTCCCCTCATTCTGCCTCCCCCTTCCAGGGATGTGCATGAGGGAGCAGGGACATTGTCCCAGCCCAGTTCCATCCTGGGGGTCACAGTGATGGCCACAAACTCCAGTGTGCCCTCTCTGGGGACTTTTAGGGGTCTAGAGGAATTGTTCTGGAGGGGACAGAAGTTTCTGGGATCCTTCCAGGGATGTGCAGGCAGCTCTGGGGGTGAGGGAGGGTGTCCAAAGTCCCCATGTGCCCAGCACAGGATAAACAAGAGCTCACTCTGCCCTGGCACTGCCCTGGCAGCTCGGGTGCTGCTGGGTCATCAGGAATTCCCCTTCACCTTTTTCCCACCGGGAGCATCCTGGAGGTCCTTCAGCTCCCTGGATCTCCTTGGATATTTTCCAGCCGTATCCTGGGGAGGAACCCGAGCTGAGCTGTGCCCCTGAGCTCCTCCTCGGGTGTGATTTCTCTGAGCTGCTGCGTTCAGAGCTGCTTGAAGCCGCATCCCTGTTCCCAACAACCCCCGTCCTTCCCCTTCCCCATTTCCCATCGCCGGCTCTCAAAGCGCTTTTGCAGACATTAAAGAGCTGTTCCCGAACCCCAGAGGCTGCGGCTGAGCCCAGCCTGCTCTGAAACGTTCCTGCTGTTGCTGTGATACCGGCTGGAGCTCGCTGCAGCCGCCAGCCTTTTTATTACAGCCTCGGCTCGCTCCGAGGTTAGGTCACCCCGCAGATCAAACCCAGGCAGGGATGTGGCCAGGCTGGGATCTCGCTGGGAGAGCCCGGCAGAGCCAGGGATGCTGCTTGGCATTCATCAGCCCTTCAGGCAAACTCACAGCCTCCTTTCCTGCCCTTGCACCATCCTTTCCCCCTGATTTTTTCATCCTCGGGGCACCGGCCATGCTCTTTGTGCAGGTTTGAAAGAATTCCGGGTGTTTCGCAGCCTCTCTGTTAATCAGGCACTTATGGAGAAGGGGAAAATCCTAATAAACCTGCAGCGAGTTCCCCTGCTGCTAATTAGCAGCTGATCCATTTTCCTCTGGGTTGAAGTGGGAAAACAGCAGCGATCCCACATTCCTGGCCCATGAGCTGTTCCCAGCCAGGCAGCCCTGGGAGCATCCAAGGCAAAACCGCGGCTCGGTTTTCCTGCCTGTGGAGCACGAGGAAAAGGGGCTGTGTTTCCCATTTTGGGACTGCTGCTGCTCGGAGCCAGCACAAATTGCAGCCACATTTGGGGGGTGGGCAGGCATGGACCTGCCTGGGCTCCCGGCCATGGGGCTGGGCTCAGCCAGGGAGCAGCACAAGTCACCTCCAGGCTGGGGGTGCATTCAGGGGCTCCAGATCCACCCAGGGGCTCCAGATCTAAACAGGGGCTCCAGATCCAAACAGGAGTTCCAGATCCAAATGGGGATCCAGATCCAAACGGGGGTTCCAGATCCAAATGGGGCTCCAGATCCAAAAAGGGGTTCCAGGTCCAAACAGGGGTTCCAGGTCCAAACAAGGGTTCCAGATCCAAACATGGGTTCCAGATCTAAACAGGGGCTCCAGATCCACATAGAAACTCCAGATCCAAATGGGGCTCCAAATCCAAACAAGGATTTCAGATCCAAACAGGGGTTCCAGATCCACACAGAGGCTCCAGATCCTCACAGAAACCCCTCAGCCCCCCTGCACAGGGATGAAGAGCACAGGTGTGGTCAGCACGGAGGGCTCTGCAGGGCTGAGCCACTCACAGGGAGAAGAGCTCGGTGTGCACAGGACCACGTCTGGTTCTGGCCTCACCACGGCAGCCTCGGGCTCTGCCAGAGCCAGAGCCAGAGCCACCTGGAATTCTCCCTCCCAGTCTCCCAGGCCCCAGCAGGGTGACAGAGTGGGGAATGGTGCACCTCACCAGGGTCTGCAGGCACCACAATCACGGAATCACAGAATCATTCAGGCTGGAAAAGGTTCCAAGACCATCGAGTCCAACCTTTGGCTGAGCACCACCGCAGCAACTTAGCCACGGCACTGAGTGCCTCAGTGAGATGTTTGCTGAGCAGGGATGGGCACTCCAAACCTCCCTGGGCAGTTCCAAGGCCTGAGCACCCTTTCCATGGGGAAATTCCTGCTGATTCCACCCTGAGCCTGCCCTGGCCCAGCCTGAGGCCGTTCCCTCTCCTCCTGTCCCTGTTCCCTGGAGCAGAGCCCGACCCCCCCGGCTGTCCCCTCCTGGCAGGAGCTGTGCAGAGCCACAAGGTCCCCCCTGAGCCTCCTTTTCTCCAGGCTGAGCCTTCCCAGCTCCCTCAGCCTCTCCTGGGGCTCCAGCCCCTTCCCAGCTCTGTTCCCTGCCCAGTGTCCACCCACCCCTCCAAGGACTGGCCACACTCTCCCTGTTCCTGCAGAGCAGTGATGGTGGCCTTGGGGCCATTCTCATCCCAAATCCCAGCATCTCCTGGGGCTGTCCCAGGCATGAGGATTCCCTGATGGCTTTGTGGGGTTCCCAGCCCAGTGGAGGTGTCTGGTGCACCCTCCAGCCATCTCTAAAGGGAGGCTTTGAGGGGACGCTGTTGCTGCCAGATGGAGTTAAGATGAGCTTGCAGGGATGAGGCAGGAAAAGATTGGCTTAGCAGGGCTGGGGGTGCTCGTGCCAGCTCCTCACAGCCCCTGTCAGGCAGGTGTGCTGGGCAGAGGCTTCTCTTGAGGAGAAATTAATGATTTTTCTGGAGCTCTAATGAATTGCCTGGGGAAGCTGTCGGTCACGCCAGGCACTGCAGCCCTGCTGCCCAGCAGCCCCCTGGGCAGGGAGCATTTGGGGATGCTGGGCAAGGAGCCAGGAGGGCACCGTGGGCCCCCACGGGGTGGCACCAGGATGGCCTGGAGGTGTCCCTGTTCCCTGGGAGTGGGGCTGGGAGCAGGAGGATGGGGAGGAGAATCATTCTGGGGAAGAGAAAACCCTTGTGGGCTCTGCTAGTCCCACAGACAGCCCTGAGGACACCACAGAGAAGGGTTTGAGGCCAGGAGGAATAAAGCAGGGGGGTTTGGGGTTTGCTGGCTGTTCCCCCAGCCCAGAGCACACAGCAGGTTACCCTGGTGGGCTCTGCCCCTCCCAGCAGCCCCCAGCCCTGGCACGGTGCTGTGGGGCTGGGAAGCCCCCAGACCCTCCCCTCTTTGATAATTACGTTCCTCTAAGCAAAACAGAACTCTTTTCCCTGCTCCTTTTAGCCCAGCAATGCCCCCAGGTCCCCCATGGGTGTCACCTCAGCCAGGGGGTCCTGCTGGGGCAGTGGGCAATGGGGGGAGGAGGAGGAGGAGGAGGAAGAACAAGAAGATTCCCCTTTCTGCTGTCCCTGTCCCTTCCTAGAGCTCCACCACAGGGCAGCTCCCCGGCACTCATGGAAGGGTCACCCCACACGAGGCTGGGGCGTGCTGGGGACACCATTTCAGTGCCACCCAAAGGAAGCTGTGGGGTGATGGGGACAACATTGTCATGCCATCTATGACACTGCTGTGGGATGATGGGGACATCTCTGCAGTGCCACCCAAGACAAAGCTGAGGGGTGCTGGGGACACCATTTCAGTGCCACCCTCCCTGTGTGGCTGAACCAGAGCAGAGGGGCAGCAGCAGCAGCATTTTCAGTGCTTTCCCCGCTTCATCCCAGCAAATCCCTCTGTGGCTTTGGGGCCCGGTTCCCAGCAGGACACCCCAGAGCAGCACCCTCAGCCCCACCAGGGGAAGGAGATCCCCCCTGGCCGGCCCGGGGATGCTCCCAGCCCCGCAGCACCCCCAGCTCCCTCTGCCACAGGAGCTGCCAGGTGAATTATGCGTGTCCACCGAGTGCCATCTAGTGGGATTTTATCTTACCGCCCATATTTCCTTCCAAAAAAAAACCCCAAAAAACCCCTACATTTGCTTAAAAACCCCAGCGCTGTGCACGGATTGGATGCACGTCCGAGAGGAGAGCAAGGACTAATTAATGCAAATTCTCCCTCCCGCTCGCTCTCCCGGCAGCTCCTTCCCAGCGGTGCTTTTGCAGCTCCCCTCCTTGCACAGTGTCTGAGATTCCCTGGCTCCAGCTCAGTCTTGATTTAGAGAAGAAAAACACTGCAGGTTTTTTAAGGGCCTGCAATTCAGGGGTGCCACGGGGTGGAGAACTTCAGCAAAATCTTGATCCTCTTGTAAAACCTTGATCCTAATGTAAAATTTTGATCCTAATGTAAAATTTTGATCCCACTGTAAAATTTAAATTCCCTTGTAAGGTCCAGAGGGGGTTTCTCCAGGAGCACCGTGTGTTCCTCAGTGTTGGTGGCACTCCACAGGACGTCTGGGGAGGGTCTGGCTCCTTGCAGCACATCCCTGCTCTGCTCTGCCTGTCCCTCCTTCGGGACCAACGGCGGGCAAAGCCTGATGCTTGTTATTGTTTTTATTATCCTACCTCCTGCTTATTCCAGCCTGGAGCCATTGCAGGGGGCTGGGAAAGTCTCTGCAGAGCTTTCCTGGCCCAGCTGTGCCCGTGGGGTCCCTGTAAGGTGTGGGGGACACGGGGCTGCACCCACAGCTCCTGCTTGGAAGTGCCAGGTCTGAGAGGGGAACACCACCAGCAGGGACAAGAGGGGACCAGGACTGGGAAAAAACTGGGAGAAACTGGGAGAAACACAGGTTGTCCCTTGGAAAAACCCATGGATGTGCCCTGGGCTGGTGCCCACACGCCCCTGTGCTCCCAGTGGCACTTTGTGACCTCAAAGAGATGCAAATGTGCCCTTCAGCAGGAATAACAGTGACACTGCCTCAGTCTCTGTCCCTCTGTCACACAGCCCAACAGCTTTAGAAAAGATGGAATACTTTCTGTGGGGTCCTGTGAGGGATTTGGGGCTGGAAAGGGCCAGCCCTGTGCTCAGGGTCTGGTTTAAAGCTGCCAAAGGCTCAGCCCTTCAGACACACAGCCTGGGGGGAGGATTTTCCTGGGGTGCTCTGTCCTTCCCCTCCCATTTGCATCCTCCCAGCCCTGCCCACCAGCAGCTGGTCCAGCTCCACCACCTGAAGGAGATGCCCCTTTCTGCTGTCCCTGTCCTAGAGCTCCACCACAGCGCAGCTCCCTGGCACGAGCCACTCGTGGAAGGGTCAAAACAAGATTTCTGTCACCCCACACGAGGCGGGGGGGTGCTGGGGACACCATTTCAGTGCCACCCAAAACAAGGCTGGGGGATGCTGGGGACACCACTGCCATGCCAGCTAAGAGAAGCTGTGGGGTGATGGGGACATCATTTCAGTGACACCCAAAGAAAGCTGAGAGATGATGGGGACGCCACTGCCATGCCAGCTATGACAATGTTGTGGGACTCTGGGGACACCATTTCAGTGCCACCCAAGAGAAGCTGTGGGGTGATGGGGACACCATTTCAGTGTCACATAAGAGAAGGCTGGGAGTGCTGGGGACACCATTACCATGCCAGCTATGACAATGTTGTGGGACTCTGGGGACACCATTTCAGTGTCACCCAAGAGAAGCTGTGGGGTAAGGGGGACACCGCTGCCATCTATGACAATGCTGTGGGACTCTGGGGACATCTCTGCAATGCCACCCAAGACAAGGTTGGGGGATGCTGGGGACACCACTGCCATGCCAGCTATGACAATGTTGTGGGACTCTGGGGACACCATTTCAGTGCCACCCAAGAGAAGGCTGGGGGGTGCTGGGGACACCATCTCAGTGCCACCCAAGAGAAGCTGTGTGACCCTGGGGACACCATTTCAGTGCCACCCAAGAGAAGGCTGGCGGTGCTGGGGACACCATCTCAGTGCCAGCTAAGAGAAGCTGTGGGGTGATGGGGATGCCACTGCCATGCCAGCTATGACAATGCTGTGTGACCCTGGGGACACCATTTCAGTGCCACCCAAGACAAGGCTGGCGGTGCTCGGGACACCACTGGGGTGCTGGGACACCGCTGGCTCTGGAGCCAGCTGTTCTCTGCTGGCTGGGCACAGAGGCTGGAGGAGGCTCCCCCGGGGAAAGGGATGCAGGAGATGCCCCGGGTGAGGGAGGGGTGCCTCCCTCTCCTCATGGAGAGCTGGATCCACCCCCAGAGCATCCCCCTGGCACAGGCAGGGCTGTGCTGCAGGGGGGGCTCCTGGGGGTGCTGCAGATGCAGATTTGGTGTTATTTGGGTCTCCTGGTGATGAGTGTGCAGATAAACCCAGGGAGAGAGGTGGGTATCGATCCTTTTCCCTTCTCGGGGCTCACACGAGGTGTTTGTGGGTGGTGATTTGAGTAAGGAGTGAGTAAAATATGATTAATGCTCTCTAGGGCTGCCTCTGACAGACAGGCTCACCGGGCCCACAAAAGCAGCAGAAATGACACTGCTCTGTCATTCTCCTCCTTTCTCATTTCATTCTGAAAGAAAATACAAGTTTAGGCTTCATTTTGAACAGTAACATTTGATCAGCTGATGATGATTTTTCTCCTGATTTTTAAGATTTCGGGATAAACCAGTACCACAGGAGATGCCCAAATATGCTTTAAGAAATAAAGGTTTAGTTGGATTTGGACCTTAGAGTTTTGCCCAAGACTGTGTTATAGATCACAGCACCTAAATCCTCAGATAGGCCTGGAGCCTGCAGGAGCCTCCCTGGGAAAAGGGATTTTATTTTTATTTATTTAGTTATTTTTTTTATTATTTTTTAATTTTTATTCCCAGGATCAGCGCATGGCTCCACAGGGGCAATTCCTCCTCCTGTTCCTCTTGTGGGGTAAGAAAGGAGAAATTGTTCCATTTATCCCAAAGGAGTTCCCCTTCTCAGTGATAACGAGACAGGGGAGCACAGCCCCATCCTGCACGTGGGAGTCAGCACTATCCAAAATTGTCCTGCCTGCTCCTAAATCACACCAGGAGCTCAGTGCAACGCCACAATCCAAGGGAAAATACCCCCCTGTTGATGTTTCTCTGGGACTTAAGGACTCCTTGGTGTCCTCCATCCCTGGTGGGCCCATGTGTGGTCCCCCCAGGGGGGCTGGGCTCCTGGGTAGGGTTTGCACTGGGGCTGGCTCAGGCTGTTGGGCACGGGCCATGACCCAGCGCTGTTTATGTGAACCAGATTCCAGCCTGGAGCACTCTGTTCTCCAGAGACCTCAGCCACAGCCCGCGTGGAAGCAGCAAAGGGGCCCTTTTGGGAATTGGGCCCAAGCAGAGGCAAAGCTGCTGCTGCTGGTCCGTGAATGGGGACTGATTGTGCCAAGAACCCCCCGCAGCACCGCGAGGGGCTGGGCTGTGGAACCTCCCCCCAGGAGCCTCCTGGTGCCCAGCTCGGAGCCTGGAACCGGGGCTGGCATGGCAACGTGGGGAAGGGGCCCTGCCTGGGACCAGCTGCTGGCATCTGGGACAACAGAGCACCTGGGGGGGACCTGCAGGGACAGCAGGGCATCCAGGGGGGGCCTGCAGGGACAGCAGGGCGTCCAGGGGACCTGCAGGGACACACAGAGCACCCAGGAGGGACCTGCAGGGACACACAGAGCACCCAGGGGGACCTGGAGGGACACACAGAGCACCCAGGGGGACATGCAGGGACACACAGAGCACCCAGGAGGGACCTGGAGGGACAGCAGAGCACCCAGAGGGGACCTGCAGAGGGCTCCTGGCTTTGCCTCGGTGTGACACAGCCTTCCTTCGCTCTTGGGATCACTGGCTGGACAAAGCTCCCAGACCTACAGAGAGCAGAACAACATCAGCAGAGGAGGGTGAGAACCTCCACGGCCTTTTTGCATCCTCAGGACCCTGTGAGTGCAAAGGAGTGCTGGAAACAGGGTGGGACAGGGACCTGGGGCTCCAAACTCAGCCCAGGGTGGCTTTGAGCGGCCCAGAGAAGGTGCCTGGTGTCCCTGAGGTGGGGTGAGCAGTGGGGCACTGAGCCTGGCTTCACTAATCCCAGCCTCTTCCTCAGCTCATCCCTGCTCACTCCCAGCTGCTGCTGCAGCTTGGTGCCTCTCCAGTGCACAGAAGGAAGGGCCCTGACCCGAGGGCTGCCTGGCTGGGGGAATGAAGCCGGGGTTGATCCGTGGTTGGGAATGTTTCGGGTACAAGCAGGCTGTGGGCACGGGGTCACTTTCCCCAGTGAGCTCCACGGTGCTGGTGGAACAGCTCTGCCCTGTCGCTCTGGGGCCAGGCCAAAATACAGGGGGAAAGAGCAGGAAAATGACCCAAAATGCTGGAAAAGCCCTGACTGATGGGCACAGGGAGAAGTGTCGCCACTGCAGATGGATGGGGCCAGGGCTGGGAATCTGCCTGGCTTTCCAGGGAGGGTCTCCTGGAGCTCTGCTGCCTGTCCCGAGCTGTGACGCCCTGCAGAGCCCACGCTGCCACCCGCAGCCAGGACACGTCGCAGGCTCTTTTTCGGCTGCCTTGCATCACCGGCATGGAGCAGGCAAACAAGAAGCGTGTCATGGAGCGGGGAACGTGAGCAGGGCGATAACTCAGCCGCCGGGGAGTGAGGCAACAGCTATTTATAGCCGGCAGATTGCTAATAACTGGCACGGGGAAGCCTTCAGCGGCTCCGTGCGCCTCATTCACACCTCCCACAGAGGAGACAAAGCCGCTCTGCTCCGTCTGAAGCGCTGCCAGCCCGCTGCCATCTGAGCCAGGCACCCAGCCCCAGCTCCCGCAGCTCCGCTACCCCGAGCACGTCCAGGATCCACAGCGCGCTCAGCCCCCGTGGACTGATGAACCGAGGGGATGTCGGTGCTGCCGAAGTCAGCATCCACCCCCCCGCAGACCCCCGAGACCCCCAAATCCTCTTCCTCAGGCGGGAGCTGGTCGTTCACCTCCGGTGTTGTGGCTCCTTTTCCTGCTCAGCCCCCCTGGGCTGACCCCAGCTGTCCGTGAGCTGAAGGCTGAACGGTCTCTGATGTCAAAATTCGCCTTGTTTAGGATTTTTTTTTTTCCCTCATGGCAGTTCTTAATTGCTGTATAAATAACAGCAATCAAACATAAAATAATATATAAATATAAAAAATATATATAATAATATAATAATATATCAAATATATATAATAATTACATAAATAGTATTTTTAAATACTGTAAATGTTTAAATTTAATAATTTTTCAAATTGTGTGTTCTATCAGCTTTGTGCAGTGTTTCAGCAGTAAATGAATGAATGGGAGATGAGAATGAACCCACCTGGGTTTTATCCATGCCCTGAGCTCCTGGAATTGGCAAGGCAAGGTCACGCTGGGGATTGTATCAGGGATGGCAAAGGTGTGGCATCTTCGCCCTGGAAGGGACCTTAAATCCCATCCAGTGCCACCCCTGCCCTGGCAGGGACACCTCCCACTGTGCCAGGTGCTCCCAGCCCCAGTGTCCAGCCTGGCCTTGGGCACTGCCAGGGATCCAGGGGCAGCCCCAGCTGCTCTGGCAATTCCAGCCCAGCCCCTCCCCACCCTGCCAGGGAACAATTCCCAATTCCCAAGATCCCATCCAGCCCTGCCCTCTGGCACTGGGAGCCATTCCCTGGCTCCTGTCCCTGCAGGCCTTGTCCCCAGTCCCTCTGCAGCTCTCCTGGAGCCCCTTCAGGCCCTGCAGGGGCTCTGAGCTCTCCCTGGAGCCTTCTCCTCTCCAGGGGAGCACCCCCAGCTCTCCCAGGCTGTGTTTGCTGATTTAGGTTCTGACTCAAGCTCTGCCCTCTGGAAATTTCACTGCCTTCCCCAGGGATTCTCAGGAGACACAACCTGACCCAGGAGGGACAGGCCAGCTCTGCTGTCCCTGTGCCAATCCTGTCACAGCTGTGGGGACACCTGCAGGGCAGGGAGAGCTGGGCTGGGCACAGGGCGGGTGCCACGGAGATCTCCTGGGTCTGGGATGATTTATCATGGAATCACTGGGGCTGGAAAAACCCTCTCAGACAATCCAGTCCAACCATTCCCCCAGCATTTCAAAAAGCCACCCACGCCCCCAGGTGCCACATTTACCTGTCCTTTGAACACTTCCAGGGATGCTGTTCCCATCCCTGCCCCGGGCAGCTGTGCCAGGGCTGGGCAACATTTTCATGTGAAGAAAATTTTCCTAATATCCCATCTAATCTCCTCAGAGCTTGCTTTCCAGCCCCTCCAGAGTGGGTATTTTTGCAAATCAGGTGTTTATACCTGAAATAGTCAGTCTGTGCCTTGGTGGTGGGCAGGAGACACCATCAGAGGGGGTCAAGGGAAGCCTTTCCCAGCCCCATCCAGGGATTTCTGTGCTGAGGTGGCTGAAATCTCCTCTTCCCTACTGGCTCTTTGGGTGGTTCAGGGCTTTGTGTCACCCCAAAAAGCCCCTCAGGCTGTATTTGTGGCTGCCAGGTGGTGGCAAGTGACCCTTCCCCGCTCCAGGAGTGGCTGGGCTCCAGCTGGCAGCCCTGGGCATTGCTCAGCCACAATTGCTCCGAGGTGCTGAGTTAGGGATGGCTGAGCTGAGAGGAGGCTCCAGCAGGGAGGGACTGAGGGCAGTGCTGGCAGAGAGTGCCCCGAGCCCGAGGTGTGGGGCTGGAGCTGCTCCCAGGAGGGGCCGTGGGGCTCAGCGTGGCTCCGTCTGCCCCTTGGCCAGAGCACTTCCCACATCCTGGCAGAATACTGGGGGTTCCAGCTGCACTGTGCCCGTTTTCCTCACCCCCCCACATCTGACTGGCCAGGCTGAGGAGTGGTTTGGGATCTTGGCCAGGCTGGAGGAACAAAGCAGGAGCAGATTCCAGGGCAGGACTGTCCCGGGCTGGAGCAAAGCAAACACTGAACATCGTTTATGAGACCCCCCAGGGGGCTTCTGCCTCCTTAGGGCATCCCCTGGGGATTGATATTGATCTTCCTGAGATTCCTCCAGCTCTTCTGAGCTTCTCATTACCCTGAGAGGCCCGGACTGCGGCAGGTCCCTTCTCATCCTCCAAAGAATTCCCCCCTGCCCTACTCCAGGGAGCATCAGGGCTGATTTAAACCCCAGGGTTTGCATTCCAGCGGCCAGGGAAGCCCCACAGGGTGCCCTGTGAGCCTGGAAAACCTGCAGGAAATGCCTTTCACCTTGGGGTGACTGCTGGAAGGGGGAAAGGTGACATTTCCAGAGAGCCACGGCAGGAGCACGAGCTCATAAATTGCTCTCCCCAGGCTGGAGAGTGATCCAGGTTTGGGGTTCATGGAATCACAGACTGGTGTGGGTTGGGAGGGAATTGAAAGATTTTCTCCTGCCATGAACAGGGACAAATCCATCCACCTGAGCGGGTAGTTTTGCAAATCAGGAGTTTATACCCAAAATACTCAGCCTGTGCCTGGCTGTGGGCAGGAGGCACCGTCAGAGGGGTATGGGGAACCTTTGCCAGCCCCATGCAGGGATTCCTGCCAAAGGACAATGCCCAGCCTCCCTGGCCTGCCCATGAACCATGCCAAGGGCTGCTGTTAAAAATAGGTTAGAAACGTTTGTAAAACAGTTGATAGTTGTTAAGCATGCACTGTTAGTTTGGTTATGGTAAAAGGGGTTTAAAGGGGTGGTTGTCAGAAATACGGTACTCTGTGTACCTGTTACGGTTTGATCTTGGTGTAATGTTAGTGTCTTTATGAAAATACACTTTTTTTTAAATGAGTGCTGTGAGATTCTTCTAAAATTCTTCTTTTAACTTTCTATATTCTCAAAAACATATCTAATACTTTCAATAATTACTCTAAATATTAATATTTAAACTTAACTACTAATTAATTTAACTCTAACTTCTTAAAAAAATTCACTTTTTTATTAAACTACAACAGTACCGTATTACACCTAAGTAAAGCACACCGCCCCCAGCGGAACGAGCCAGCCTGGACAGAACTGCCATGGGCCAATCAAGCGCCTTAAACCTTCATGCAAATGAAGGACACAAACAGAAACCAATCCAAAGGGACAAAAAACAGGATAAAAGGGAGCTTCTGACCCACTGAACCCGTGCTGCCCCACCTGGAACGTCGGGGCCATCGCTGCTCAGCAGACCCAGCGCCGGCGCCGCAGCGTCCTCGACGGGAGCGCTCCTGCTCAGCCCGGACGAGCCCCCTTGCTTTAGGCCTTTCTTTTATTATAATAAATGCTGAAATCACTTTGAGTACCGGGAGTGTGGTCCCGTTTTTAACACAGCTGGAGTGAGGGCAGGGCAGGATCAGGAATTGAGGAGCTGGGAAGCTGCTGAGGAGCGGCAGGCACAGGCTGCCTGCACAGGTCTTTGTCCACTTCAAAATGGGAAAAAGGCGCAGAGTTGATACCTTGGGCTTTAAGTTTTTCTGTCCTGGTTTGGTGTGCAGTTTTTAGCTTTATAGGAAGAGTTACCAGGATTTTTTCACAGGGTGGTGAAGACAAAACAATCCTCTAGGAACAGGATGGGGATAAACTGATCTTTAGATTTTTCTGTTCTGCTTTGGGGTGCAGCTTTTAGTTTTATATTCATGTTACTAGGGTCTTTTCACAAAACAATCCTGTTCTAGCTGGAGACTCAAGGACAATCTCTGCAAGCTTCAGGCCCAAAGCACAAACAATGTGAGAAGAGGAGGGCGGGCAAGCAAGCAAGGAAGGAGGATGAAACTATTAGTTAACTCTTATATGCAAATGGACTAAAACTTATAAAAATGTGAGATCTTGTGACCAAGCCCTCTTTTGCTTCCATCTTGGAGCCATCTGGGTACTGCCAGGGTGTGGCCTTTGAAGGCTCTTCAATAAATCTCCACTTTATTCCCCATCTAGCCTCTGTTTCAGCTCCGCAAGGCATCAGGGTGAGGAAAGGAACCACACTGAGATTTGCTGCTCTGGGCAAGGCTGGAGCTGGGCAGGGATGGTTGAACCAGTGCACTTTGTCATCAATAAATGGGAACGGAACCACCGTTTCCTTCCCTTCTCCACTAAACTTCTGCTTTCACCAGGGGTTTTTGGCGATTCAGTCGCCTGTGAGCTCCAGATCCTCCTCCCCTGAGGGACTCCGACACACCTGGTCACAGAAATGAGCCTTCAGCCTTTTGGTCAAACCACAGGTGAGCGTAGCACCCCACAGGTGAGTGGAACACCCCACAGGTGACTGTGACACCCCACAGGAGACTGTGATACCCCACAGATGAGTGAACACCCCACAGGTGACTGTGACACCCCACAGATGAGTGTGACACCCCCCAGGTGAGTGCAGCACTGCACAGGTGAGTGTGACACCCCCCAGGTGAGTGAACACCCCCCAGGTGAATGTGACACCCTACAGGTGAGTGTGACACCACACAGGTGAGTGTGACACCCGCCAGGTGAGTGAACACCCCCCAGGTGAGTGAACACCCCCCAGGTGAGTGTGACACCCCCCAGGTGAGCACACCACCGCAGATCTGTCCCTCCCTGCCCGTGCCTCTCATTCCTGCCTGCTCGCACCTCGGAGCCGGTGATGTCACCCGTGACCCTCCCGGGAAAACCTCGCAGTTCTCCCGATGCCAAAGCCGCCTTTTGTCAGCCCGGCACGTCCGAATTTCGGCTGCCAGAGAACAAAGAGTCCCCGCGATTCCTGAGCGCTGAGTCACCCCCAGTCACTCGAGAGCCGTGACCAAAATTGGTGCAGAGAAGGTGCCAAGCAGTGGCGTGCGCTGGGATTTGCATATCAGCGAGCTGGAGAGGGCCCGGGGCACGCAGCGCTCACCCAAGAGATGCTTTTGTTCGCTCCTGGGAGTGTTTGCAAAGTCCCAGCCTTCCCCAAAGCGCCGCGGATAATCCTCCCATCTGGCCTGTCCTCCCAGGAGCTTTTATCCTCTCTCAGAGCTTTATGTCAAGGCCAAACGAAGCATCTCAGTGGATTAAAATCCTTTTGTGTTTTTGGGTTGACCACATGGAGGTGTTTGCCTCTTGACAGCTGAGGAAGGTGGTGCTGTGAAAGGCTCCCGTGGCTCTTCTCACACCTACGTGCTGGGGAGCATCACCCTGGGGAGGTTCTGCTGCGCCTTTGGCTGCTCCAGGTCTGCTGCAGGACGGGCCCATGCCAGGAGCCCACAGAGGGTCTGTGAAGAAACACCAACATCTGTGAGGTCCTGAAAGCTACTGCAGCCCTCAGTGAGGGTCCTGCGGTGGGATCACAGAGCCACAGAACATCCTGAGCTCAAGGGACCCACCAAAACCATCCAGTGCAGCTCCTGGCCCTGCCCAGACCCCCCAACAGCCCCACCCTGGGCATCCCTGGAGCTCTGGCAGCCTCGGGGCCGTGCCCATTCCCTGGGGAGCCTGGGCAGTGCCAGCACCCTCTGGGGGAAGAACCTTTCCCTGAGCTGCAGCCTGAGCTGCCCTGGCCCAGCTCCAGCCGTGCCCTGGCTGCTGTCCCTGTCCCCGAGCAGAGCTGGGAGCTGCCCCTCAGGAGGAGATTCCCTGCAACAGCCACAGGTGCACCTCCAGAAGGAATTCAGGTCATCACCTCCAGGCTGCATCTCCAAATTCTCCTCTAAAACTGGCTGGAGAGTTCCTCCCATAATTATTTGTTTCTGAGTTAGGATTTAGGCTTTACAGCTGTACATGAAAGCTACACAGACTAAGAAGCCTCCTTTCAAACCAGGCAACCCCAGAACCTGGGATTTCCAAGAGTATTTTAATAAGATTTGCAATCCTATTCCTACATCTGGTGCCGATGCACTTCTGAGGTCAGCTGATATCCCAAAAACCAGTGCTGCACCTCAGCCTGGGATTCTGTTTGGCTTGCACAGGGTGACAGGGTGTAGAAGCTGGAGCTGAGGGAACTGCACTGACCCCAGGGCTGGAGCCCCTCTGGAGCCAGGCTGGGAGAGCTGGGGGTGCTGCCCTGGAGAGGAGAAGGCTCCAGGGAGAGCTCAGAGCCCCTGCAGGGCCTGAAGGGGCTCCAGGAGAGCTGCAGAGGGACTGGGGACAAGGCCTGCAGGGACAGGAGCCAGGGAATGGCTCCCAGTGCCAGAGGGCAGGGCTGGATGGGATCTTGGGAATTGGGAATTGTTCCCTGGCAGGGTGGGCAGGGGCTGGGCTGGAATTGCCAGAGCAGCTGGGGCTGCCCCTGGATCCCTGGCAGTGCCCAAGGCCAGGCTGGAGCAACCTGGGATGGCTCTGGATGACTCTTAGGGTCCCTCCCAACACAAACCATGTTTCCATGATCTTTCCTTCTTCACCATCTGTGTGACCTCCTCCTGCTGTGACACCCCACAGGTGAGTGTGATGCCCCCCAGGTGGCTGTGACATCCCCCAGTTTGCTGTGACATCCCCCAGGTGACTGTGACACAGCCACCTCCAGCAATGGCATTGTCCCTGTGGTGCCTGCTCCAATCCCTGGGACACAAACCCTGGGAACAGCTCGAGCAGCAGGTCCTGCTGTGCCAGGGCAGCTCCGTGGTGCCCCGGGGTTGCAGGGCTGGGTGGGGAATTCCGCAGCTGCAGGAACGTGAGCTCTCCATGAACTGTCACCCGAGGAGCCTCGTGCTCGCCGAGTTTGGGCTTTCATCACCTGCCTGCAGCACACAACCCCTTCCTTAGCTGGCATCTGTCACCAGGCAGATAAATCAGCTGCCTGCCAGGGCTGCCACGATTTTCACACCTCTCTCATTAACCCAGGGCAGGTCCTCCCTCCTCCCCAGCTCATCCCTCCAACATCCCGGGCCCAGGCTCTGCTGCTTCATGTCCAGGCAGCCACAGCCCAGCAGGCATTTGCTGCTGCCTGCAGCTCCCTGTGCAGAGCAGCCCCGATGGCTGGCTCTGAATTTCAGAGGCTGGAGCCCCAAAACCACGGGGGTTTGTACAAAAAAGCAGGGCAGGGGGTGGCTGAGCCAGAGCTGAGCACCCAAAGCATTCACAGCCTCTCTTGGGTCCTAACTCCTGTCCCAGGAGCAACCTGGGATAGTGAAAGGTGTCCCAGCACATGGCACGGGGTGGGATTGTGTTGGAGTTCTGGATGCAGGGAATTTGAGCCTTTCTGTGCTGCCAGGCACTGACCCCCAGGAGAACTCTGCATTGACCTGAGGCCGTGGAGAAGCTTCCAAAATGGAATGGCAGAACTGGGATTGTGGGGGTGGAGTTTGAACAGAAGTGTGTGATGTCACAGGGTGGGAAACTTGGAGTTTAAGGGTTTAGAATACAGTAATAGATATAAAGCAAGATGGAGGTTTTAGGGCAGAGGCTGGGCCTTCTCCTTCTCCTTCTCCTTCTCCTTCTCCTTCTCCTTCTCCTTCTCCTTCTCCTTCTCCTTCTCCTTCTTCTCCTTCTCCTTCTCCTCCATGGGTTTGGGTGGTTTTGTGTCATTGGATGAAAAGCCCACATTGCAGGTATGGGTGGTTGGTTATTGGGTTAAAAGTGAAAATAATTTAGGTGTCATTTCTTAACTGGCCTCCAACACTTCTGGGTTTGGAGCGCCCTGGCTGACACCTCCAAAGGCACATCCCTCTGGGTCCCCACCTCTGGGTGCTCAAACCCCTGTCAGACACACTCTTGGCCAGGTTTTTTGCTGTGGATGGTCTTTCAGACACATCTCTCTTGTCCAGGCTCTTGGGCCCTCCTTGATGTAGGCTCCTGCTAAAAGTCTTGGGTTCTGAGGAGCAATAATTGCCCTCTGGGAATTCCATCCCAGCCCCTCCCCACCCTGCCAGGGAACAATTCCCAATTCCCAAGATCCCATCCAGCCCTGCCCTCTGGCACTGGGAGCCATTCCCTGGCTCCTGTCCCTGCAGGCCTTGTCCCCAGTCCCCTCTGCAGCTCTCCTGGAGCCCCTTCAGGCCCTGCAGGGGCTCTGAGCTCTCCCTGGAGCCTTCTCCTCTTCTAAGATCTTTCTTCCCTGTACTCAATTTCCCCCTTCCTTTCACGGGCAATGAAACCCCAGGACCGAGGTCCCCTGCGCTCCTGTGGAAACCTTGGCTTTTAATTCCAGCACTCTCGCCCTCTGCTGGGGCTGCCGAGGGGAGGGTGTGCCCCTGTTTTCCTCGACTGGATCGGGGAAAATGGCTTTGAACTGAAAGAGGGTGGGATTTAATATCAGGGAGAAATTCCTCTCTGTGAGGGTGGGGAGGGGCTGGGCTGGATGGGATACTGGGAATTGGGAATTGTTCCCTGGCAGGGTGGGCAGGGGCTGGGCTGGAATTGCCAGAGCAGCTGGGGCTGCCCCTGGATCCCTGGCAGTGCCCAAGGCCAGGCTGGACACTGGGGCTGGGAGCACCTGGGACAGTGGGAGGTGTCCCCTGCCATGGCAGAGGTGGCACTGGATGGGATTTAAGGTCCCTTCAAACCCAAACCATTCCATAATTCCATGAATTTCCACCATCAATCAACTCCAAGGAGTGAAAACACCCAATTACCTTTAATTAGCAGCCTGATCATGCAAGGCTTTCCCCAGACCTCATCTTCAGCAGCTGCTCAAGCATCCCCTCACCAGACTGACTTCTCCTGGTGCCTCCAACCCTGTGGGGTCCAGACTGCAACCACCCACCCACCCGACCTTGCAGTGCACCTGCAAACACCTTCTGCCCACTCTGCTGCGGAATTCCCACGGGGATTTGGAGGCACAGGAGATTTCCCAGGGCCTCTGTGTGTGTGGAATGAGTGTCCACGTGGAATGAGTGTCTGTGTGTAATGAGTGTCCACGTCTCCAGCAGTGCTGGATTTAGCTCAGGCAGCCAATTCCTGCTCCCTTCTCTGCAGATGAGGGAGCACACACACTCACACACACACTCACACACTCACACACTCACTCCTGTCATGAAAACTATTTTTGTTCTGTCTTGTTTTGTTCTCTTACACAATAAAACCCCCTGCTGGCTCGAAGGCCCCTCTGCTCAGCGAGGAGAGAGAAGCACAGGTTGGGCCAACCCCTCTGCAGGAGAGACAGCCTGCAGGGATATCCTGTCTGCACTGCTCCTGGCGTTAGGCTCAGGCTGGCAGTCGGGTTTTGGGGATCCATCTGTGACAGACGAGTGATGCCATGGTTGACTTTCACAATTAAAAGGCAAATATCCTGTATCTGTGTTAAGTTTTATAGATCTGTAGTTGTGTTTTACCCCCCTTGCGTTGCTCTCAGGGCTGCCCCGGGTTTGGGACATTTGGGAGGGTGGGCTCGTTACCATGGCAACAGCTGCCCCCAATCAGGATGTCAGGCAGTGATCTCCAGCCCTGGGCAGCCAAGGAGGAGTCGATGGACAGAACCTTGGGAGGGGGCCAAAGGGTTAAAAGGTGAAACCTCCACTGTGTGGGTGAGCACATGGTGGGGAAATCCTCTGCTCCTGGAGCTGTGATATTTTCTCTATTCAGTTTCTGTTGGATTTTTGATAAGGTTTTAATAAACCTTTTACATTTTTGGAAGTGAGTAGCATTGCTCACACACCCAACCCTCACCCTGCTCGCCAGCATTACCAGAGTTTGTGCTGCTGAACTCCTTCCCAGAATGTCGCCAACCAACGGGGACAGGGGAGAGCAGCCCGAGCTCGGGGCAGTGCCAGGCCCATGAGGACGTGCACGTACCCCGCCGCAGGGTGTCTGCCCGCGGTGGGCACCGGGCCCGGGCGGTGACAGTGGCGTGGGGAGGAATGCCAGCGCCGGGAGCCCAGGGCACCTCCAGCGTTAGGTGGCACCTCAGGTTTTAGGTTTCTCAAGGATGCCTCATGCAAGGCTGGAGTGCTTAATCCCCTCTGGCTCGAGCTCTGTGGACACGGGAGCTGCTTGTGCACGGAGCCCTGCGGAGCCCTCCCGCACTGGGCGCGCCCCCACTCTCTGTTTTTTTGGCAAGGCCTGGCCCATTAGGCATGTGCAGGGCTTGCCAAAGCCACACAAAAGAGGCAGAGCCGAGCCCTCAGACGTGTGTGAGTGCAGCAGCCTCAAAGCCTGGCGGTTACAGCGCTTCCCTGGGCTGGGGGAGAGGCCAGGTGGGAATTACCTCACCTTCTTCGTGCCCTGGCTCTTCCAGAGCCCCCTGGGAAGGAGAAATGAGGTTTTCTGGCATGGGATTTTTGTGTCTTTCCTTGGGGTTTGCACAAGTAACTAAAATACTGGCTGAAATAGAAGTTTGGGAGTAAATGAGCTACTGGGTGGAATGAGAAGAGACCTTGAGATCTCTTTCTTCCAGAACTGCTCATTTACCCTGGGATGAATGAGTTCTGGTGTTGAGCATCTGGAGAACATTCCCAGTTCATATTCCCCTGGTGCATAACCCCATCCTTTGCATTTCCCACTGATTTAGGCAGCTCTGCTCAGGCTGGGCCTTCTTTGAGCCCTGACCTGTGGATTTACCATGTGACACAAAAGCAGCTCTGAAAATCCATGTTTCTAAAGCATCCTCATCTTGCCGTGCTGGCAGGAGAAGCCTCAAATTGAAAATTCTGTGTTTTGGCCTTTCCCAGGGCTCTGGAGAAAGAGCAGCAGGAAGAAATGGGGCTGAACCTCACTTTTCCAAGGTGGTGGATTTACAGTGCGGGGTCATCACCAGTTTAGAAAGTTTGACAATTTCTGTCATGAGGGACGAGGGTTATTGAGGAGAGAGGAGTGGAGTGGATATTTGGGTCTGGGGGAGAGCAGCAAGAGGAACACCTGAGCTGCAGAGGTGACACCCAAGCCCAGGGGACAAAGGGACACAGGTGATGCCTCAGGTTTAGCTTTTCGGTTTTTCAGGTTCTGTGCTGCTTTAGTGGGTCTGGGCTTCATATTATGGGATGGTGAGCTCTCTGCACCGAGCAGGGACACAAAACAATTCCTGCTCTAGCTGGGGAACAAATGATCCAAATCTCAGCCCAGGAGCACAAACAGCGTGGGCTGGAGAGAGAAAAACAAGCAGGATGGGAGTGCCTGGGCTAAAGCTGGAATGGGACAATGAACTGCAAGGTGCAAATGGAGCAGAGCTGATCCCAGTGAGAGCCCCCGGGAGCGCTCGTGCATTTTGGGACCATTTTGGTTCATCTTGGGTGCAGCCGTGGCTGGGCTCTGGTGCTGCCCAAGGTGGATCCATGGAGGAGATCCTTTAATAAATCCCTGCTTTATTCTTTAGTCTCTGTTCTAGGTCAGCCTTCCCAAGGCATCTACAGGGACTGAGCTGGGGCCGTGCAGGAGCAGGGGGGAGGCTCTGAGGGGAAGGGGGAGCTGTGCTGGGAGCAGTGTGGGGGCAGCTCTGGGGCCCTCAGGAGCCGAGCTCAGCACAGGGGCACTGGGGATTAGGGAAGGGCTTGGCATTATTTGGGTTTTGGTGAAATTATCCAGAATTTCCTTAGGAAAAGCCTGAAAAAAGGAGGCAGGGGCCACTCCAAGGATGGCTGGATTTTCTGATGCTTCCTCCAGCTGCTTGACAATGTGATTTAAGGAGGCTGTTCCCTGCTTCCAGCACTCAAAGCTGCATTGGGTTCTACGTTTCCATCGGGATTGGATGCCAAGAACCCCCTGGACCTCCTGGATGGGCTGGGACTGGCCCTGTCAGCCCCCCCTGGGCCTGGCCCTGCACCCTGAGCACAGAATCAGAACTGGCAAGGTTGGAAAAGCCCTCTAAGATCCACTCCAGCCATCAGCCCATGGCTCCACAAACCACATCCTTACATTTCTGGGACACTTCCAGGGCTGGTGACCCCACCAGGGGGGACAGCTGGGATCTGTGGTGGGGGCTGAGCTTCCCCCACTGCAGGAGCCTCAGGATGTGGCATCAGCTGGGCCCCAGGTGGGTGAAACAGCTGGGGGAAGGTTTGGGTTTGCCCCAGGCTGACAGTGGATGTGGCCTCCGAGCTCTAAGGGAGGAGTCTGGGGGGACTGAGAGGACTTTTGGGTTTTCAGCTCCCCCAGGGCCGAGCTTGTCCCTCAGCAGGTGGGACTGTGGGATGTGCAGGGAATGCTGAGCAGCAGGAATGTGCATCCCCACATGATTCATGCCAGAGAGAACCACCCTGCAAGCACAGCCAGGGCTATTTTGAGGAATCCTGAGGTTCATAAATAGTAAAAAAGCCCGTGGGGAGCTGAATCCTCTCACCTCCTCTGTTCTCATCTTGTTTTCCTCCCTGCTTTCCTTTATCTCCAGTGACAAAGGAGGTGGTTTGTGGCATCCAGGGGATGTCAGACATAACTAAAGCGTGGCCTTCAGAGCCAAAACCACCCAGAGCAGCCCCAGGCTCCTGCCCAGCAGCTCCTGATGGAAAACTGCTCCATCAGCTGGGGCTGGAGGAGCTCAGAAACACCACAGCAGCCAGGGGAATTCCTGGAGGTAAAGAAGAGAAACAGAGATTCCTCTTCTCTTCTCTTCTCTTCTCTTCTCTTCTCTATCTCTTCCTTTCTCTTTCTCTTCTCTCTTCTCTTCTCTTCCTCTTCTCTTCTCTTCCTTCTCTTCTCTTCTCTCTCTCTTCTCGTTCTCTTCTCTTCTCCTTCTCTTCTCTTCTCTTCTCTTCTCTTCTTCTCTTCTCTCTTTTCTCAGCCCCTTCCCTTCCCTTCCCTTCCCTTCCCTCCCTTCCCTTCCCTTCCCTCCCTTCCCTTCCCTTCCCTTCCCTTCCCTTCCCTTCCCTTCCCTTCCCTTCCCTTCCCTTCCCTTCCCTTCCCTTCCCTTCCCTTCCCTTCCCTTCCCTTCCCTTCCCTTCCCTTCCCTTCCCTTCCCTTCCCTTCCCTTCCCTTCCCTTCCCTTCCCTTCCCTCCTTCCCTTCCCTTCCCTTCCCTTCCCTTCCCTTCCCTTCCCTTCCCTTCCCTTCCCTTCCCTTCCCTTCCCTTCCTTCCTCTTCTCTCCCCTTTCCCTTCCCCTATTGGGAATTTGGGACAGTGAATAGAAAGTAAAATAAAATATAAAATAAAAATATAAAAAATACAATAAAAAATGAAATAAAATGCAGCCCCGTGGGCTGAATCACAACCACAGTGTTGATGAACATCCTTTACAAATCACTCCTTCACAATCCTCTCCAAAACAATCCCCCTGACTGTTCTGAAACCACCACAGCAGCCGCAGAGGTCACAGAATCAGGCATTGTTTTGGATTTTGTAACACCTCATATCAGCTCTGGAACGGGCTGTGCCACTGGTAGGTTCAAATTTAGATTTCAAACTGCAACACTTGTTTTAATAATGCTAAAATGCTGTTTAAGAGATGAAAAAATTGCAAATTTTGATCACAACAACGCATTCCTGTGACCTGAGATAAAATTACTTCTGAGATTATATATATATTTTAATATATATATAAAATTATGTATATTTATGTAAGTGTATACAAATATTTATATATTTATATAAATATATAAAATTTATTTATATATTTATGTATATAAATGGATAAAAATTTATATATAGTTATATATAATATAATATAATAGTATATAATATATTATATTATATTATATTATATTATATTATATTATATTATATTATATTATATTATATACTATTATATTATATTATATACAACTATAATATATAACATAATAGTATTATGTACTATAATATAATATAATATAATATAATATAATATAATAGTACATAATAGTATATAATATGAGTATATCATAATATATTAATATATAAATATATAATAATGTGTATTGTTATAATATATAATATATAATATATAATATATAATATATAATATATAATATATAATATATAATATATAATATATAATATATAATGCATTATGTATTATATATAATATATAATACATTATGTATTATATATAACATATTACATATTATATATTATATAGCATATAGCATATAGCATATAGTGTATATTTTATAATTATATTTATATTTATAGTATTTTATTTATTATATATTATATTTATATTATATATTTTTTTTTAAAAATATGAAACTCCAAATACTTTGACATCGTTTTAGGTCGGAATAGAAAACGACAGAATTTCCAGCGGAGCAGAAAATCGCCTTGCTCCCCTCAGCTTTGATCCCCCCGGACTTGGAGTCCAACCCCCAGAGGTGCGGGCTGGGAGAATGGAATTTCATGGCAAACTGGTTAACCAGTAACCGAAATTACAGCTCCATCTGGCCAAGGGCAGAGACATCCAGCGAGGAGACACTGCCCAGACTGATCCCGTGCCAAGTCCTCCTTGGGATTCCTCAGCACCTAATTACTCCCACTTTAATTAAACTTTCTCGTACGACTTTCCTTGTTTCCTTCCCTAACTGATCTGCTGCTGGAGCCTCTCATCTCCTCCCAAAAAGAGCTGGATGGAAATTATGACCATCTTGGAGATGTTTTTGGTTGTTTGTTTTTTTTTTTTTTTTTTCCTCCAAATCGAGTGTTTCTGACTTCTCTTAAAAACAAGATGGTTTGGAAAGTTGCAAGTCTGATTAAAATGTGGTATTTTGGCAGGAGAATTTTTTTTTTTCCCCCCCGCTACAATTATGAGTCCCTGAGTAAAGAAAATTAAACAAATTCAATCATTTTGCAACAAATTGCAAGACTGAGAGCTGGAATAACTTTACTGAAGGTAAAAGATCTCAAAAACTCAGGAGGTAATTTCTCCTCTAGCCCTAATTGAGGGGGAAAGTGAGATATTCTCAGTGTTCATAACTTCCAGTGTTTCTGCATCAGCATTTTTTCTGGAAAACCTTTGTAACCCCAGAGGGTGCTTCCCTGGATCTGCACATTGTTCAGAACAATGGGATCCGTCCTGCAGGCGGCACAATCAATGCCCCAAAGCACCAATAAACCATATCAATAATTAATAATTAACCCCCTATTAAAGTGATGAGGTGTAAAGGGCAGACACTTGCATTTTGTTTGTTTTCCTCGCTTTTCTCCCAGCTTTATGTCACCATCCAGAGGGACTTTGGCAGCCTGGGGAGGGGGGCCTGGGAGAGCCCCGTGGGGTCACAAAGGCCCAGTGCAAGGTCCCACACCTGGGGAATCCCAAAGGCGAGCAGGGGCTGGGGGGATGGATCAAAACCAGCCCTGGGGGGAAGGAATTGGGGATTTTGACGGGTTAAAAGCTCAGCAGCGAAGGTTTGCAGCCCCAAAACCACCCCCTTGTCCAGGGCTGCATCAAAGGAATCCTGAGCAGCAGGTGGAGGGAGAGGATTCTCCCTCTCTGCTCTGCTCAGGTGATTCCTCACCTGCAGAGCTGCCCCAGCCCTGGGAATTCCAACAGCAGCAGCACCTGGAGCTGCTCCAGGGCTGGAGCCCCTCTGGAGCCAGGCTGGGAGAGCTGGGGGTGCTGCCCTGGAGAGGAGAAGGCTCCAGGGAGAGCTCAGAGCCCCTGCAGGGCCTGAAGGGGCTCCAGGAGAGCTGCAGAGGGACTGGGGACAAGGCCTGCAGGGACAGGACTCAGGGAATGGCTCCCAGTGCCAGAGGGCAGGGCTGGATGGGATCTTGGGAATTGGGAATTGTTCCCTGGCAGGGTGGGCAGGGGCTGGGCTGGAATTGCCAGAGCAGCTGGGGCTGCCCCTGGATCCCTGGCAGTGCCCAAGGCCAGGCTGGACACTGGGGCTGGGAGCACCTGGGACAGTGGGAGGTGTCCTTGCCCATGAGCTTTAGGGTCCATTCCCACCCAAACCATTCTGGGATTCTCTCTTTAACTTCTGCCTTGTTCTCTGCATCAGTTTCTGCCCCTGACTGATTTTTGCAGCTCCCTTACCCCATTTTACCCCACACATCTCCCCTGGAAAAATAGAACCTAGAAGGGGAGGTCAGGAATGGATTTAAAGAGAGGTCAGGAATGGACTTAAGCTCCTGAACATTTCCAAACTGATTGTTTGAAGTCACTTCGTGTGCTGGCATCTGACCCTGGAGCACCTCGGGAAGGGGGATTTGTACCTGTCCAGGTGGCAGGAGCTTGTCCCAGCTGGAAGCAGCCCTGTTGCACAAGCTGCTCTCCTGCACTTGCTGCAGAGGCTGGGGCTCACAGAGCTGAGGCAGCTCCCAGGTGGTGATGAATTGCATGACACCTACTGTAATTATAAATTCCAGGTCACTCATCGTGCTGGAAAGCTGAAGGGGTTCAGCCATCAGGGTGGAGTCAAGGCAGACATCCCTGTTAAGGTGTTCCAATGAACACTCAACACACGAGGAATGTCTCCACGGGGCTGTTTGAGCACTCTGCACTTTGCTTTTCTTGCCTTTTGGGCACAAAAATGTGTGATCAGGCAGGCACACGGGACTGCCTGTAATTGTCATTCACTTTATTTAAAAAACTCCTTTCTTAACTGCAAATATTCCCTTTTCCATCCACAGAGGAAGGGTGAAACACGCTCTGCTTCCCAGGTGGTGAGGAAAGGAGCAGGAGCTGGGAGCCTTTGGAGTCCTGACATTTCCAAAAATCCTCAGATTTCTTGATATGGGAGAGCTGCAATTTTTTTCAGTGTTTCTCTTTTCGAGAGCTCCCAGAACAGGATGGAAAGGCATCATCAGGAGCACATTTATTATGATTTTAAAGTAACTGAAAAGCCAGATCAGGTCTGTGGCCTGTGACAGTCACCAGCAGAAGGCAGTGCCACAAGGGGCCTGGTTTGGCTGCTCCTGAAGGTTTTACCCAGGTCTAAGAGAACAGGAGAGCCCTGCATGAAGCTGAATGTGCTGATCACACATCTACACATTTCCAATACTCCCAGTTTATCCAGTGCCCCCCTGGATTTAATTCAGCCTCCCCCCACTTTTATCTGACTCAAAGCTTGGTCACTTTGTGTAAATTTAATGACATTTGTGTACCAGAGTCAGGATCACCTCAGACTGCACACAGACTGACTGATCTTTGCAGCTCCCTTACCCCAACTCACTCCACACATCTCCCCTGGAAAAACAGAACCTGGAAGGAGAGTTCAGGACATTTCACAGGTCTCGGAGACATTCACTTTGTTTTCTCCCCCCAAGACCAAGGTCACAGCTCTCTCTCTCTGCCTGACAGACATCCCAGGGCATCCCATCAGCACCAGAATCCCAGGAACACCAAAGGTCCTGATCAGTGGCTCCTGAGCGCTCCAGTTTAGGGGCAAAGCCCTGCAGAAAGGGATCAGGATCTGCTTCCATTCCTGGCTTCCCACTTTGCTGTCCCACAGCCACTGGCAGCCAATGGAATTCGAATTCTTGGGCAGGAAAGTGTCACCAGGTCCTTCAGGACAGCACCTCTGGCTTTGTGTCTTCTGCCTGAAGAGATGGATATCCCTGGATATCAAAACTGGATAATCCATCCCTGCAGAACAGAACTGGATAATCCATCCTTGGGGAACAGAACTGGATAATCCATCCTGGAGAGCAGAACTGGATAATCCATCCTTGGGGAACAGAACTGGATAATCCATCCCTGGATATCAGAACTGGATATTCCATCCTTGGGGAACAGAACTGGATAATCCATCCTGGAGAGCAGAACTGGATAATCCATCCCTGGGGAACAAAACTGGATAATCCATCCTTGGATATCAAAACTGGATAATCCATCCCTGGGGAACAAAACTGCATAATCCATCCCTGTATATCAGAACTGGATAATTCATCCCTGGGGAGCAAAAATGGATAATCCATCCCTGTGGAGCAGAATTGGATAATCCATCCCTGAGGGAACAAAACTGGATAATCCATCCCTGTGGAGCAGAACTGGATAATCCATCCCTGCAGAAGGGAACTGGATAATCCACCCTTGGGGAACAGAACTGGATAATCCATCCCTGCGGAAGAGAACTGGATAATCCATCCCTGGATATCAGAACTGGATAATCCATCCGTGAATATCAAAACTGGATAATCCATCCTTGGATATCAAAACTGGATAATCCATCCCTGAGGGAACAAAACTGGATAATCCATCCCTGCAGAAAGGAACTGGATAATCCATCCCTGAGGGAACGAAAGTGGATAATCCATCCCTGGATATCAGAACTGGACAATCCATCCTTGGGGAACAGAACTGGATAATCCATCCGTGAATATCAGAACTGGATAATCCCTGGAAAGCAGAACTGGATAATCCATCCCTGAGGGAACGAAAGTGGATAATCCATCCCTGGATATCAAAACTGGATAATCCATCCTTGGGGAACAGAACTGGATAATCCATCAGTGAATATCAGAACTGGATAATCCATCCTTGGATATCAAAACTGGATAATCCATCCCTGCAGAGCAGAACTGGATAATCCATCCCTGCAGAAGGGAACTGGATAATCCATCCCTGAGGGAACGAAAGTGGATAATCCATCCCTGGATGTCAGAACTGGATAATCCATCCCTGAGGGAACAAAACTGGATAATCCATCCCTGGATATCAGAACTGGATAATCCATCCCTGCAGAGCAGAACTGGATAATCCATCCCTGCAGAAGGGAACTAGATAATCCATCCCTGAGGGAACGAAAGTGGATAATCCATCCCTGGATATCAGAACTGGATAATCCATCCCTGAGGGAACAAAACTGGATAATCCATCCCTGCAGAGCAGAACTGGATAATCCATCCCTGCAGAAGGGAACTGGATAATCCATCCCTGAGGGAACAGAACTGGATAATCCATCCCTGAGGGAACGAAAGTGGATAATCCATCCCTGGATATCAGAACTGGATAATCCATCCCTGAGGGAACAAAACTGGATAATCCATCCCTGGATATCAGAACTGGATAATCCATCCCTGCAGCTCACCATGATGCCAGGCAATATCAGCCTCATTCCTCCAGGCTGGCCCTTGGCACAGGGCAGTGCCCCACCACGGGGACAGACCCTTCCTGTGTCACAGCCTGCCGCCCCGGGATGTCACAGGTGGTCCTTGCCAAGGCCACCTGCCCCTTCCCACCTCCCTGGGAAGGATGGAGCCGGCACATCCCAGGATCTTCCCCTCCCTGTGCGAGCCCGCCTTCAGCCCTGGGAACACCTTCGTGTTTGTGGTGTGGGCAGAGGCAGCAGTGCCAACGCCTGGGGCCAGGCTGCCTCTGCCCACCCCTGAGAGGGACCCTGGGGTTCCCTGGGAGCCTCAGGATGGGAAAACACATGAGGAACCCCACTGTGACCACGGCAAACAGCCCTTGGGGGTGTGTTCAGCCAGACCTCAAACACAGGGCAGGACAAAGCTGTTATCAGCAAACCACGCACGCATTCATGGCTTTGGGTTTCTCTCTTCAGGACTGCCTGGGGCTCACTGAGGTCCCTTTTGCTGCTGAAATCCCACGTCCAGCTCCAGCAAGAGGTGTCACCTCTCCTGGGAGAGCACAGAAGGGACAGCCCAGCTCAGGGTGGCTGTGGGGAAACCAGCTGGGGCCTTGAAGAGCAGATCTTGGAGAGGTGAGTCTGGATTTTCAGTAACAGCCCAAGAACAAAGCCCCTGAGGGATGCCCAGCTCTCCCAATCCTCCCATGGCACCAGTCCCCATCAACAGAAAGGAGCCAAAAGGGAATTCAAGAGCTGCCTCAGGAGAGGCCTGGATGCTGCAAATGAACTTCAGGATATTCTCCATGGAGCTGACTTTAAGCCAAAATAAGGAGAAACTGGGATCTGGAGGATGCCTTTATATTATTCATGTTGTTTAGTAGCCTTAAAAACGAATAATAATAAAAAAATTGTTGAAAAAATTGTTGAAATTATTGAAAAAATTCTGTTGGAATTCCCCAACCACCCCTGTTTGTGCAGGACTCTCTCCTGAGCCATCCTCAGCACCTTTGGAATCCCATGGGCAACGCTCCAGATTCACTCTGTGCCAGCTCACGGCCCCGCAGAGCTGATGAAACTGCCCCTTTGCCTTCCAAGCATCCAGACCATGCGCTCACCCTTTCTCAGTGTGTGAAACATCTCCTTCAGCCTCTCTGCGCCTCACTGAGATCCTCCCTTGTCAGCAGAAAGCTGGGATTTATTACAGCTGGTGTGCTGAGCTGGGGAGGGCAGGGGGGGCAGCGAAAATCCCAAAGGAAGCCTCACTTGACAATGTCTCTTTCCTACACTTCCTCACAGCGGCTCCGTGGGGGATGACCAACGGTGGAAAAATGTTGCTCATGTCCCGGGACAAGAATTATGATTATTTGCTGGGCTGCCATCCACCATGGGGAATTCTGGCTCGTGACATCAGCCCATTGTTCCTGCTGGTGCCAGGAGCACGCTGGGATCCCGAGTGCTCAATGGTTAAAGGCCTTTCCTGTTTGCTCACTCCTTGTTTCCAAACAGTGCCGCTCGCGAGGGCCGCACGGGATGTCTCCTGTCTTGGGCTGCTTTGTCCCTTTCGTCATGTCTGCCTGGAACTCCTCACAGTGACATGAACAATGTGCTCCCGCAGTCAGAAACAAAAGGGAAAAAATAACTGCAGGAGGCAAAGCCCATCTTTGGCGTTTGGGACCCCGTGCACGCCTTTGTTCCTTCTCTGGGAGCTGTGTTTGTGCAGCACGGCCCGGCCCTCCTCCAGCCCTGTTGTTTTTCTTTGTGATTTTAGTGTGGTGATAGTGCCAGGAGGGTTGGCCTCGGGAAGCTGGCTCTTGATCCTTATCAGGGGAACAACGAGGACAGTGGCAGGAGCTGTGCAGGTTCTCTGTGCTCCAGGGGTCAAGGAGAGCCACAGCTCCCAGTGCGGGCTGGTCCCCCAGCCCACAGCATGAGGGGATCCAATCTGTGGGTTTGGGGCACCAAAATATGAGATCCAAAGGTGTTTGAGGGTGCCCAAAGATGGTGAAGGGTCAGGAGGGGCCACAGCAGGAGCAGCTGAGGGCTCTCGGTGTGTGCAGCTGGAGCAGGGCACACTGAGGGCAGAGCTCAGGGATCTGCAGCTCCTCCCGAGGGGCAGCTCCCAGCTCTGCTCTGGGACAGGGACAGCAGCCAGGGCACGGCTGGAGCTGGGCCAGGGCAGCTCAGGCTGCAGCTCAGGGAAAGGTTCTTCCCCAGAGGGTGCTGGCACTGCCCAGGCTCCCCAGGGAATGGGCACAGCCCCGAGGCTGCCAGAGCTCCAGGGATGCCCAGGGTGGGGCTGTTGGGGGGTCTGGGCAGGGCCAGGAGCTGCACTGGATGGTCCTGGTGGGTTCCATGATTCAACCTAAACCAAGCAGGTCCCCTTGGAACCACCACAGACACCAGAATAATCACTGAACCATGGAATCACTAAGGTTGGAAAAGACCTCCAAGATCACTGGGTCCCCCCTGCTCTGTGGGATGTGTTTGGTGCTGAAGCAGCTGCTTCACCTTCTCTCTGGGCATTCTCCCTCACAAGCCCTAAAGGCAAAACAACTTTTTAAAGTTGTTAAGTTATGGTTTTTCCACAGCAACTCTTTAGCTCTGGACAAAGCTCTTAGAGCTGGGTCAGTTCAAAAAGCCAGTTCAGTGCCAGCCTCACCTCTTCTCTGCAGGGTTCCCACATCCCCACTAGAAACAGAGGCATTCATCCCTAGCCCCACATCATCTGGGATCTTTGAAGCTCTGGTGCCAAACATCCCAAGGTGTGCTGCTCAGGTTGGTGCCTGCTCAGCACAGGAAGGCTTTTCCTGGAGAAAAACAAAAAAAGAATTCAGGCTCCCTTCCACTGACACCGATGAGCACGAGGGTGTAACATTTGCTCCATTTTCAGTCTGCTGGGATTTATGGGAAATGAAGACAACAATTGAGAAATCCTTGGATGAAAGGCCTGGTTTGTGAGGTGTTTTTGCACCTGGCATGACAGGCAGATAGCAGCAGACATCTGGGCACTTCCAGCCACACGCAGACTGCAGACAGGTACGTGGAGCTCCAGGTGCTCCTTGGAAATGTGAGCTGGGTGACAGAGCCCCGGCCACAAAAGGTGGAGGACATTCCTTGAACCCACATGCCCAAATCCTGGGTTACCCTGAGACTGTGGTTCCTTGCCCGAGGCACGAAGTGTGACAGGGCTGATCCTTTCAGCAAACCAACCCTGCGGAGTGGCAGCGCCCGCGGCTCCGTCCCAGCCCTCAGCGGCAGCACCCCTTCAAAGACAGCGCCCTTTTTTGTATAAAATGATGTCATTTACTGGCCAGCCTTCCCTCGGGGTGAGCAAACACGGCTGCGTTGCCTTCCCCACGTCCAGGGGATCGTCTTTCAGCCCGCAGTGACCAGGATGAGGAGTGCAGGAAGGGGAGCCAAGGCAGATTTATTGTATCACTGGGCTGGCATCTGGAATGTCACACACAACTCTGACATAACTCTGAAACTTGGCACAGCTGGAATATGGGTAGTAACAGGTAATGCTGCTTTTGTGTTTCCCTGTTTTCTTTAGAATAATTGTTGCATTGGCACAGAGGTTAAACACTTCCCTCTGTTTGCTTTGTTTTATGAGCTCTGTCTTTATTTTCTTATTAATTTATCATTTGCACTCTTCCTGATTTTCTCTGCCTGACACATCCCCTGCTCTGTTATTTCCATGGTGTGCCCATACATACATTTTTCATCCACTCTGGCCTCTGTGCCCCCTCTCTTCATGCCCTCTGTAAATGTCTGTGCTCTCCTGTGCAGTTCCTTTGCTCCCGCTGGTTTTTCCCTGCACACACCCGCTGTGTGCATTTTGCACGAGCACAGAGAGGAATTCCCACTGCTGCTTGGACCGAGGGAATGTCAAATCCTCCTGACTTTTCCTGCAGGACTGCAGTCATCACCTGTGTTACTTCCATGAGCTGCTGTGAGCAGAAGCTCTGGCTCAGGAGCCGTTTTCCTCAGTCTCCCTCCCTGCACTTTTCCTTATTTCCCTTTCCTTTCCTGCACGCACGTGTTCCTGTGCATGAGACCTCACTGTGGCTGCAATTGCCACCACCTTGCCCATGACAACAGGGTCATAAAAGCTGAACTGTGCATGGTAAACAAATAAAATACACTCCCTTTCCCAAGAAGCTTTTGAGAACTTCTTGCAAAAGGCAAACGTGGTGATTTTGCTTTTCTAAACCGCTCGCAGGATTTGCCCGAGATCTGCCATGTCTGGAGCTGCCATTCCCAGCTGGATCAGTGGTCCCAAGGAATTCAGGGTGCCTGGAAGCTGTGATCCATCCCTGGCATGGTCAGGACCCAACACTTCCCCAGAGGAATTTCCTGCTTCTGCCTGACACACCACGGGCAAGGTGAAGGGCTTTGACTCCTCCTGGTGCATGCCAGCAGTGACTGTGCTTCACATGATTCGCATCCTAAAAATGTGCAGATAATGTCAAATGTGCCACATGGATGCCGAAGCGAAATTAGACGGTGCACGGGCAGATTTATTGCAAGATATTTTAATTGCTCAATGTAACAAAAGTCATAAAGTTGATTTAGAGGAAAAAATAGAGGAGAGAGAGAAAGCCAAAACTGTCATTGCACAAACTGAGCAGCAATTTTAAGTGAGCTTATAAATTTATATTTTTATTAAAATATAGTGAGTCAAACTAAGACATTTCAAGTGAAAACTTGACTTTGATCTTGAATCCTGCCCAGTTTGTGCAGTTTAAAGCATCCCCCGGGGCCGGAGGGCTCCCAGGGGGACACTGCCTGCAGACCCCGCTGCGCTCGCTGCCTTCACCCGCAGCCCCAGCCCCGCTCGGGATCCCTCGGGGCACACTCCGCACACGGTCCCGCCTCACCGCATCCCGGCCGGGGAGACTTTTCCCACTCCCCGGCACTTTCTCCCCGGAGCTCCCCAGGCAGAGGAACCCGAGGAATCCTCCAGGGAGGAGCGGGGGGTCCGCGCCCGCCCCACGCGAGCCCGGCGTTCCCCGGGGGCGGAGCGGGTGACGCGCCGGGCCGGGGCTATAAAGCACCTGCCGGGCGCCCGCCGGCTCCAGACGCAGCGCGGCAGCTCCGCTGGAAGAGCTGGGAGAGGAGGAAAAGCCCAGGAGAAGCCCCAAAGCCGCCAGCGCAGAGCCGCGGTCATGGGCAGCCACTCCGCCGTGCTGCTGGCGCTCGCCCTCTGCGCCCTGCTGGAAGCCGGTGAGCCCCGGGCTGGAGCGGGGCTCGGTGCCCCGGGGGTGCCCGCACGGGAGGGGGGGAGCCCCTGCGCCCCCTCGGTGCGGGGAGGAGGCCAGGGGAGCCCGGGGTGGGCGCAGAGGCCGCGGGAGCCGTGCGGGACCCTCGCTCCGGGGAGCCCCCGGGGCTGTGCGCGTCCCGGAGGAGCCGCAGCCTCACCGCGCTCCCGCCGGCAGCGGGACATCGCCGCGACCCTCAGAGGGGACACACGGACGGGCCGCTCATCCCTCCCTCCCTGTGCTGCTTGCCGCAGGTCTGGGCCATCCCCCGCCCGAGTCGCACCTGGCCGCGCGGCCGAGGAGCAAGCGATGTTCCTGCAACAGCTGGCTGGATAAGGAATGCATCTACTTCTGTCACCTGGACATCATCTGGGTCAACACACCTGGGTGAGCAGGAGCGCGGCGCTCGGGCTGCTCTGCTGATGGGCAGGGGCTGTACCTTCTGCTGGAGGAGGGTGGGAAAGGGTCCCGGTGCTCTGCGGCTCTGGCAGCACCTGCTCCAAGGTGCACGGCCAGCCCAGAAAGGGACAAACTGTGCTGCTGCTGCGGCTGCTGCGGCGTTTGTCCAACCCCCTGCTCAGAAGGGATAGCACAGGGCGCTGCTTCCTCCCGGGCTCGGCTTTTCCTGAGGTTTGCACCTCTGCAAGCCCGCAGCAACAGCGAGATGTTGTGGCTGCGAGTCAGAAAAGTTCCTCTCCCCGCTCGCACGCCGTAACCCAGGCTGCTGCCTGCCAGTATTGTTAATGAGACAGTGGTGGGCTGGCACTGCGGGCCGCGGCTGCCAAGTCCTGCCCTCAGGAATGCCGAAGCAGCTTTCCCAGCGCTTTCAGACCAATGGCCATCGCACTGGAGCACAACACATGCGCTCAGGTGTGGTTATAATCGTGCTCGCTGGCATGCATTTACAACTCGCTGCTTGCTCGGGGAATAGTTGCAGTGGCTGCCAATCCTGCAGCCTCTGGGAGAGGAGATTGCCATCAGAGATGGAGCAGGAGTGTGCTCGCAGCTCTGGGAGCAGGCTGCGAGCACCAGAACCCGCTCTGGCCCCGAGACACGTCGGGCTGTGCTGTGTCCTGTGTGTTAAACCTGCGGGGAAGGAGAGCGCTGACAGCCCAGCCGTGCTGGGGCTGCTGGGCTGGGCCAGCCCTGCTCCTCAGGAGCTGTGCCACCCATGGGAGCCGCCAGCTCGCCCAGCCCATGTGGCAACCCTTGCACAGGCACCTGGGCTGCTGCAAGGAGAGAAAACTCCCGTTCCCAGCCAGCACAGAGCGGCCATCTCCCGGCAGGGAGGGGTGGGGTGCGGAAAGCAGTAGGTGGGAGAGGAGCTGGAGTTTAAAGCTCAGACCTCAGTGACCTTTTCACCTTCTGTCTATAGATGAGTCTTTTATTATCCTGGCACTGCCTTGGCTGCCTCCCAGCACGCTGGTACAAGCCTGCTGGCCAATAAAAAGCTGGTGGCATAGCTGAATTCCTTTGTTTTTTCCCAGGCACACCGCTCCCTACGGCTTGGGCAGCCCGCCAAGGCGGCGCAAGAGGTCCGCGGGCAGGTGCGAGTGCTCGCACTCCAGGGACAGCATCTGTGCCACCTTCTGCCAGGGCAGGCCTGGGTAAGCGCTGGGAGTGTCCCCGGGGGCTGCTCAGGGAGGAGGGACAGGCAGGGCTCAGGAGCTCCCTGGGGATGGCTCTTTGCCAACAGCTGGGACTTGTCTGGTGGCTTTTTTCTCCCTCCTGAGAGCCCTGGCGGTGTCACCGGGTGGTTTGGGTGTACAAGGGTCCCTTCAGCAGCTGAGAGGCAGCAGTGCCACCTCCATCCCTGCTGCTGCTGCTGCCAGGAGCCTGGGGAAGCTCTGGCTTTGCTGGTGGGGATGGGACAAGTGAGCATGTGGAGCTTTGGGACACCAGTGTCCCCTGCTCAGAAGGGAGAGCTGGCAGCACCCTGGGAATGGGGACAAGTGAGGGTGTGGAGCTTTGGGACACCAGTGACCCCTGCATGGCTCAAGGGGAGCAGAGCAGGACTGCTCTGAGCCGGGACTCAGCAGCCCCAAGTGTCCCGTGGCCACCCCTGTTTATGGCGCATGTGGGGTGTCAGTTCAGCTCCAGCAGCGCTGCTGAAGGGAGGTGAAGTCGCTGTCATTAATTCCACAGCCAGGCAATAGTTACAATCCCCAATCATTCATTTTGCCTGTGAATAGAGGAGCGCTGGCACGAGGGAATAGCAGTCAAAGTAAGCCGTGAATAGCTCCCAAATAGCTGCAATTAACCCTTCAAAGCTGTGCATTCAGCTGTCTGTCACCCGGCCAGGCCCCCCCTGAGCTCCCCACAGCCTGGCTGTGGGTGGCTCAGGCTTCTCCTCTTGCTCTTTTAGGTACCTCCAGAGTCTGAAGCTCCCCGTGAGCTCTGGAGCATCAGCGAAGTCTCTGCAGAGCGGTGCCACGAGGCCTCCCCATCATGGGCTGCTGAGAGCTCTCAGGTGAGCAGGGCACCTAAACCCACTCTGATCATTCCTTATGAGCACTTGAAGATGGGTGGTTGTGGCCCCAGGCTGCAGTTCCCACTCGGATCTGACCTTCTGCCTCCTGCTGTCGCCTCTAAAAGAGGAGGCTTGGCTGTTTCTGCTCTCTGTGGCACCGAAGGCTCCATCTGAGCAGCCAGGGCTGCGTGTGCCCTTCCCAAACCACAGCAGTGCCACACAAAATGTAATTCTTGGTTGGAGGGGGGAGTTCCTCTGATGTGGGGCAGGCAGATGGGTGATGGACAGAGGAGGGAGAGGGGGATGGCATCGTGCAGGAAGATAATTTATGGGGCAGCAACTTTGGACTAAAGGACAGAGCTTTTCTAAGCCCACATCAGGGAATTGTGGGGAGAAACAACAACTCCAGGAGTGTAACTGAGCTAAAGGGAGGTGGCAAATCAATGAATTGGTGGCAGTTAAATCAGAGGCAATGGGGATGCTTTCTGAAAGGCAGATTTGGGGAAGCAGCACTTTGAGTCATCCTTAAATCCCCTGCCGAAGTTGGGTTTGATGGAGCTCTGTGCCTTAATGGAGCTGTGGACAGAAATTCCTGCTCCTCCTTCCCCATCTCCTGCCTCCCAGCAAATAGTGGTGGGGGGTAGATAAATGTCACAATATGGGGTACTGAGTAGGGGGCAGATGGGCTGGAGAGTGACCACGGTGTCCCTTCTGTCCCCAGGGACCTCAGGGTCTCCAGCCCACGCTCCGGCAAACGACAGCAGCGCTCCCGGCGGGACACACAGCCACCAGCTCTGCCTTGGGAAAAAAACATCTGGAAGAAGAAGAGATAAGAGACAGGTGCACACCAAGCTCACCAGAAGAATTTGGAGTCCCGTGGGTGCCACCAGCTCTGCTGTCGGTTGTTAGAGCTGAAGGGAAGGCCGTGAGTGGAAGGGAAGGAAGTGGAAGTCTCCGTGTTCCTGCTGCATGAACCAGCGCTCAAGGGACTGCTGCAAAGGGAAAAACTGTCTCTCCATCCAGCCAGAGAAGTGTCCTGGAGCTGAATTGTGCCCTTTTGGATCAGGCAAGGGTCGTGCTGGAGCAGCACTGGCCGGACTGTGCCCTGGAGCCCTCGGCAGGGGCTCAGCCCACGCACGGCGGGGGTGAATCACAGCCAGGGGCTCTGGGCAGGGCTGGACCAGGCAGCACCGAGCCCAACACTGCCCTGGGCTGCTCTGCCTGGAGCTGTCTGAGCCTGGGCCCATCCAGAGGGGTTTGGCTGCTCACTGTAGTCAGGGATGAGCTGTCTCCAGCCCAAGCCCACCTTTGCACTATTTTCTCTTGTCAGTCAGTGCCCATGGACGAGGCTCCCGTGGTGGAACAGCTCCCAGTTTGTATTAAAGTTTATTTCATCATCTTCTGGAGCCAGCTGAGCAGTCAGGGCACTCACTGGCTGAGAAATCTCTGGGGTGGATTCCCACTGAGGCCCTGGCTGTGGTTGAGGTGCAGGATCAGTTACCCCAGGGATGGCACCAAACCCAGGTGGGGCTGGGCTTAGGAGCCCCCAGCCCCCACAGCCAGGGGAGGGTGAGCAGAGCCCTGGGGTGGGTCAGCGACCCCATCTCATCTCCTTGGACATACCCTCAGTGAGGACTTCCAGCTCCTGAACATCCCAACCTTCTCCCAGCTCTGCCCGGAGGGAAGGGCTGGGGCAGGGGGAGGGGTGGTGGGCAGAGGGCACGCAAAGCCTGGCTTGCTGCCTGGCTTAGGTCAGCTCTGAGACGGGCTCTGGACAGTGAATGAGCAGTCAGGGCTAGCAGGCCACCGTGGGAAGGGCAGTGCAGCAGGTGAGGGGCAGCCAGGTAGGAGTGATGAGGAGGGAAGGAACAGGGGCTGGAACTGGCTGATCTCTAAGGTCCCTTCCAACCCAAACCCCTGTGATTCTGTAAGGGAGCACAGCCCTGCCTGAGCTTAGGCTCAGGCTTAAACCCAGATCTGCTGGCCCAGGGGAGAGAAGGAAAAGTTTGGGAAAAACACTGAGCCCAGAGCCTAGAAACCAACCTTGAAAGAAAGAAACCAACCTTGCAGGCAAAGGCAGCCCCAGGGCTCCGGAGCTGTGTCACAAATGCACTTTTGTTTGCCTGGGCAGGCTGAGCTCTGCGGGAAGCCAGGGCTGTCACCTGGGCAGGGCAGGTAAAGAGCTGCTCTCCACTGCTGGGTCCCTCTGCTGCCCACGCCAGGATTGCACAGGAGCTTTGGAAAGGCTGCTTGAAGTTGGTGGTGGACCAAAATCTGAGTCTGTGGCTGTTGCAAGTGTAGTCCCGGTGGACAAGAAAAAGAATTCCTTGATTTTGCCTTAAGCCCCAGAGAGGGGAAAAATAAGACCAATTGATTGTATTGTGGATGAAACAGCAGATTAATCATTTGGTCCCCAAAGCTGCAGAGAATGTTTTAATCTTTGACCTTCTGAAGGTTGGAGTCACTCTAAAAAACCAAAAGAAGAAAATCCTGACAGGGTTTGTTCCAGAGGAAATTTTGCACATGGTTTAATGTGAGTAATTTAAAATAGAACTACTTCTGTAAAGTACTCTGTCAATGTCCTCGTGTGTGTAATGTCCCATCCTTAAGTGACTTACTGCACACCTGCCATATGTAGCATCCTGAAATCTGTATATTTATTTAAATCTATTGATTTTTTTTAGACAGTAATGTTCAAGATATAATTTGTAATAAATAATGACAACAGTCGATGGTACTTTCCTTCCTTATTTGGTGGCTGGGGGGTGGTGGGTGAGGTGAAAGGAATCCAGATGGCCAAAAGAAATGGGAAAGGGAGTGGGAATGGTCCTGGGCACGCTTCAGTTCCAAGTGAACCCATCTAGAATCCCTCTGGCTGACTTAAACCCTCCTTAACTTCAACACCTTCTTCCTTCCTGGCTTTCTCTGGCAGCAGGGATGGGCAGTTACCCCCAGGTTTGTGGATGTGGGACCAGTTTGGATCCTCGTGCCGAGGGATCCTGCTGGTGCCTGCCCATGGTTCAGTCCAGTCCTTCCCCAGCCCTGTGGCTGTGGGTTCAGCAGGGCAGGACAGAGCTTTAGAAATCGGATGGAATCCCATTATTATTATTATTATTATTATTATTATTATTATTATTATTATCCCATCTAGAATTAATGATAAATTCTTATTGTTATTATTATTATTATAATCCCATCTAGAATCCATCTGGCTGACTTAAACATTCCTTATCTTCAGTAGATTGTCCCATCTATTATTATCCCATCTAGATGGGATTGGATCCTACTATTATTATTATTATTATTATTATTATTATTATTATTATTATTATTATTAATTTCAGTTCAAAAGACATAATCTAAAGGATGATGTGAAGATGCTGAAGGCTCAGGAAGGGCCCCAGCTTTTCCTATTCCCTCATTTTCCTGGCTGAGCTGCCTCTCCCATGGCCAAGCCTCCACCCCAGGGCTTGGTGTGAAAAACCAGAGTCCATCAGATGTTCCTGTGACAATAAATCATTGTTCCTGGGACTTTGATGGTAAAGGTACATGATAAAAAAAGGACCTGGAATTACAGGTAACAGGGGGGAAAAAAGTACCTTGGAACACTGCAAATTCCCCATGCGATATGTACAACATCCCCGGTGAAGTTCTCCCCTCTTCTGCCCAACTGAACTCCAGAACAGGCCTGGAACTGTGCCCCTTTTGGTTCATTCCATGGGGTCCTGCTGGGGCTGACTGCAGTGGTGCGAACGAGGGAAATGAGGATTTTCTGCATTTCCCAGGAAAGATTTCCCCATCTCCGCAATGTCCACTGAGCCAGCCCTGGGATTTTATTTGTCCTCCTGAAGTGCCAAAGGAACCTTGGCTAGACCTTGGTCTCAGAGGGGAAATATCCCTGTCTGGGATGCTCAGAGGCTCCTGGCACCAGGGGAACCCCACATTTTGGGAGGTGGGACCACAGGAGATGCTCTCCAGCTCTTCCACAGTGTCTGTTCTTGGGGCAAAGAGAGAAAATCTGAAATAGTCATGGTGGGCTGAGAGTTTTTTTGGGTCCTCAGATCAATTAACAGAGGAAATTTTGACGTAGGAATAATGGGAAATGTTCCAGGGAGCTTCCTCCACATTCAAGTGGGGAAACTTTGGACTCAGCAGTGAGAGGCAGAGAAAGAAATCCTGAGAAGTGCCCTGATCCCAAAAGCTCAGCAGAGCTCCTTGCTGGGATGTCCTACAGCACCCCTCAGTGCCACCAGGACTGAGGGACAGCCTGAGCCTGGCAGGAGCCCCTGGTGGGGCTGGCCTGATGCCAACCTCTGAGCAAAGCCTTCGGGCACAGCTTTAATTACCAGCCCTAATTAGGTAACACCTGAGGGAAGAAGATGCTGAAGAGCATCTTAATTAGGGTGAAAGGGGATAAGAGAGGACTGTGCTTATTCTTGAGGTTATTGAATTTGCTGATAAAGATTAGCTGAAGGAGGCTGGAGGAGGTGTATTTTATATAAATTCTCACAGGTAACAGGAAAGAACAGAATAATAAAACTTGATTTAAGTGGAAAATCCAGGAAATCAGGCAAATTCCAAAGGCAGTTCTGAGTATAAGTGACAGAGCATCTTTAATAAGATCCAGCATTTTACAATTCCCATCAAAATGAACACCTTGTGCCCTGCATGTGACTCTCCTATTTTTCAGAAATTTCTGGAAAAAAGCCCTTCCCTGATGGCCAATAGGCAGCAAACTTCCCTCCTGCACCGTGGGAGAGCAATTTTCTTTTTTTTTTTTTCTTTTTTTTTTTTTTTTTTTTTTTTTTTTTTTTTTTATGGGACTTTGTTCCCTTTTAGTATCTGTTGAACTGGTTCTGCCTGGAGAAGATGTGGTGACATAAAACAGGGTGAAGTTGAAGGAAGCAGCCCCAAACCTGTGGAGGAGACTCTGACCACCAGGAGATTTTGCAGGTAGATTTTACCACAGAAATGGCTTTTGGTGATTTTGGTTTCTCATCTCAGGTGGGCAGGGAGAGGAGGAGAAAACTGAAATGGTCCCACTCACATTAAGGGATCACACAGTTTAAAACGGCATTAATTAGCTGTGCTGGGTAACGAATGAGCTTCAGGTAAGCCCATCCTGGATGAAACTCTGTCCCCTGTGCTGGGGGCAGGGAGGGAGGTGCCACTGGCTCAGCCTGTGCTGGGAATTGTCGTTCCTGAGTGCCTCTGGAAGCACAGCCTGGAAAACAGGGTGAGAACACCTTGCTGAGCATCTGTCCCTGGGAATTAGTGGGAAAACACCTCAAGGGCTGCGTTCTGCGGGGCAGAATGACAAAGCTGATGTGAGAGACTTTCCCAGACTCTGGGATCTCTTCTTGCCTCTGGTGGGGCCGTTCTGGCAGCAGCCACGACTCAGAGCCCTCATAGAGGCTGGAAAATCCAACTGGGAGTTGGGAGAGCCCCCAAGAGGCTGGAAAATCCAACTGGGAGTTGAGAGAGCCCCCACAGAGGCTGGAAAATCCAACTGGGAGTTGAGAGAGCCCCCAAGAGGCTGGAAAAGCCAACTGGGAGTTGGGAGAGCCCCCACAGAGGCTGGGAATCCTCTCCCATGTCCCTCCAAAGACAGGGATGTCCCCTTGGCACATCCTTTCATTCTGACCCCCTTTGCCCATTATCTGCAATATGTGGTACCCAATAAATCACCCTGAAGCTTTTTTTAGTTTTAATCCATGAAAATCTCCACGCCTTCATTCCACAGTGAGACTGTAAAAGTTTAGAGAAGATTTGGGGTGGGGAACGAACCCCTCCCCAGGGATTTGATGGCAAATCCGAGGTGGTGCTCTGTGACTTTGTTGTTAAAAGGGAATAATTTTCCCTCCAGCTCTGTCGCAGGGAGAGGAGGAGGAGGGAGCACACACGAAGCAATTAAGAAAAATGTCTTTGACCTTCAGCAACTTAATCAGTTGCCAGTGTTCTTCCTAATAGTGTGCTAATGGTTAAGTTCTTCTGGCTGCCATAAAAGTGCTATAACTGGAGGCTACAATAAAGTGCTGATCAACCCATCAAGTGAGTCAATCCAAAAGTAATATCTGTCTTTGTAATGACTGTAATAAAAGCCATGCCAAAGCCAGGAGATGACGTGAATAAGAATGCTGCTAAATTATGCTGGGCTGCTCTGCTGGGTGCTTGTGCCACACTTCCAACCCGCTCTGGGGTGACACTGCCACCCCTGCGTGGGGGAGCCAAACCTTGTCTTTGTGTGGTCTCCAAGGACAGTCCTGGGGGGTTTGGACAGATCCCAGCCAAGCCAAGCAGAGTTTTGGTGCAGAAAAAGTGTTGAATTTGGTTTGGTGTTGCATTTGGGTTGGGGCTGCTGATCCTGACAAAATGCAGGAGGGAGGCATCATTGTGATTCCCTCTGTGAGAGGTCAGGGCTGGGAAAAGAGGGAAAAGGGTTTATAAATTTTAGGTATCCTGGTGTTAAATACAGCAGGGTAAAGGTTCCCTGTGCTAAAAAGGGAATGATGACAGGAAGCAGAAAGAGGGGAAAGCCAGGATCAGTCAGGGAGACTCTTCCAAGCACTGGGGTAGATCTGAGGTGCTGGCTGGAAAATCCAACTGGGAGCTGGGAGAGCCCCCACAGAGGCTGGAAAATCCAACTGGGAGTTGGGAGAGCCCCCACAGAGGCTGGAAAATCCAACTGGGAGTTGGGAGAGCCCCCACAGAGGCTGGAAAATCCAACTGGGAGTTGGAAAATCGTTGCCTTCCATGGCAAACACCTGTCCCTGAGTGTTTGCCATGGAAGGCAGTGACCAAACGCCCTTCAAAGGTCACTCACAGGCAGAGGAGCAGAGGGGCAGGAGGATTTTTCCCTGCCTGATGCCTTGTCTGGATTTTCCTGGGAGCTGGGGGCTCTTGGCACCCCCAGGCACTGCCCAGGGCAGGATGGAGCAAGACCCTGTCCACAAGCCAAATTTTGTCTGTGCTGCCCTTTGCACAGACACAGGTGAATAACAGAGCAAACCCCCCTGGAGCCTGGAATCTGCCCCTTGGGGAATTGTCCTGCTGTGCTGGGAGCTGGAGGGAGCACAAAGGGACATCGAGGAACACGGGCTGCTCCCGCTGCAAGGATGGCTGCTGGCTTGGTGAGGAACGACCGCTCACTTTAAAAATTTTAAAAGTCTTATTAAACCGTAACAAAAATGACAACGAAAGGACTAAACAAGGAAAAATTGCAACGCTGGGAGCTGCCCTCGTGGGTACCACGTGGCTGATCGTCTTCAAGAGGGATGCTCAGTCTTTTATACCCCTGGGGGTTGCATCAGCTAACTCTGGGCCCTCCCAAAGTCTGTCAGTCAGCTCTTCTTTGCTGTTTAATGGTGGAGATTGCTTTCTTGTAACTGGATTGGAGGTCAGGTGTTGCCATGCCACGCCTCCCCAGCAACAAGCTCTTCCATTGCCAGCTGCCCCAGGGAAGGGACACACGTGCTGGCCTCTTTCTACCTGCCCTGGACACCCCAGGATGTCTGATGGCAGCGATACAGAGGGGGAAAAAGGAACTATGGGGTGAACAGAGGACATCTAAACTGCGATAATATTCACCCAATATTAATCCCTTAATTGCGAGAGCCAATTATCCATCTATAACAGCTTCCTCCAAAACATCCCGCTGCTCTGGGATCCCTGCGGGCACAAAGGAGCAGGAACCCAGCGTGGAGCTGGGGGCAAACACGGCGCAGCCTTTCAAGGAATTCCTCCCCCATCGGCAGGGAAAACAGGATGCAGGCCACATTCCTGCTCGCATAGACAAGGCTCTCCACAGCAGCACAAACACATTGCTCAGTTCCAATTAAACCCCGGCTTTATATCACCTTGCCGCTGATAAGGCTCTGATTAATGGAAGAATTGTCTTTTTATTTTTTCCCAATAAAGTCCCTGGTGTTAATTGTTTTTTCCCTCTCGCATTTCTCCTTTCAAAGGCGCTTTCGAGGAGGGCTGCTGATTGTGCTGGAAGTGGTGTGGGAACACTTAGTCTCTTCCTGGTTTTGTTTTTTGGGGCTAAGTGCTGCCACTGAGAGCAGCAGGTCCAACAGACAAATCAGCCCAGTGAAATCCTGCCCTGGTGCCTCCTGATAAACAAGTGCAGATTCATGTGTTTGTCCATGACACAGAAAGCGCCAGAACAGTAATTTGGTGACTTTTGCCAGGGTTGTTTCCTCTGCACGGCCAACTTCCCTGGCGGAGCCTCAGGAGCGTAGCAACAGCTCAGCAAAACAAAAGCCAACCACGGCGAGGCTTTAGGAAAACATTATCCCAGTCCCAAGGGTGGGGCTCCGCTTTCCAGAGGAGCTGGGACCGGCCCCAACGGCCCAGGCTGCCTCCTGAACGCCGGGAGCGTCAGCCAAGCTCCCGGGAAGAGCTGTGGATCCATGGGACAGGCAGCAGCTGCTCCATGCCCGAGGGTGATGTCCACGGGTGTCACATGTGCGGCACAGGGCTGGAATCTCCAGGCACAAATGGGTTTTTTTAGTCACCCAAGAGCCTCTCCTCTCCAGAGTGATGGCAGGTGGGAATGGCTCCATCTGCACCTGGTGGTCCAGCCCCTGAGGGGCAGGCGTGTGAGCACGGAGCCACGGACAGGGGTCCCTGCTCAGGGGGACACACCTGATCGTGCCTCTGCCCTGGTGCAGGTGAGAAATCAGGTGAGAAGTCAGGGGAGAAAACAGGCCCTACAGATCCTGGCTCAGGTGTGAACTCAGTGAGAAATCAGGCCCTGCAGATCCTGGCTCAGGTAGGACTCCTGTAAAAACTCAGGCCCTGCAGATCCTGATTCAGGTAAGAACTCAGGCCCTGTAGACCCAGGCTCAGTAAGAACTCAGGTGAAACTCAGGCTCTGCAGACTCTGTCTCAGGTAAGAAGTCAGGCTCTGCAGATGCTGGCTCAGTAAGAACTCAGGCCCTGCAGACCCCAACCCCAGCACCTCTGACACCCAGACCCAGCAGGGACATGTGGCACTCAGCCCCTGAAGGGCCCTGGAGCATCTCTCTGGACACTGCCACCACCCTGGGGACGCTGACGAGGAGACAGTGCTGAATGCCAGATCCACACCTGGGACCTGGAGCTTCTCCCCAGGTGGGCCAGCACGGGGAAAGCCCAGCCAAGAGCTCAGAGGGTGTGGAGGAGACCAGGCAAAGCCAAGCCTGATAAAGCAGGAGGAGATTGTGAACAGGGAAGGGACCAGCCAGTCTGGCCCAGGGGGAAGGTGTCTGAGTTGAAATGCTCGGCTCAAAAGCCCTGCCTGGTGCACAGCAGGAGGTTCTCATGCTGTGAGACCCTGCAGGAAACTTCCAGCTCTCTGTGCTCTGCGCCCTGTCTGGTGACTGTGAGCCAGTCCCCACTGTGAGCAATGATCCTCACTTCCAAAAAATGTAAAAGGTTTATTAAAACCTTATCAAAAATACAACAGAAACTGAATAGAGAAAATATCACAGCGCCAGGAGCAGAGGATTTCCCCACCATGTGCTCACCCACACAGTGGAGGTTTCACCTTTTAACCCTTTGGCCCCTCCCAAGGTTCTGTCCATCGACTCCTCCTTGGCTGCCCAGGGCTGGAGATCACTGCCTGACATCCTGATTGGGGGCAGCTGTTGCCATGGTAATGAGCCCACCCTCCCAAATGTCCCAAACCCAGGGCAGCCCTGAGAGCAACGCAAGGGGGGTAAAACACAACTATAAATCTATAAAACTTGACATAGATACAGGATATTTGCCTTTTGGTTGTGAGAGTCAACCATGGCATCACTCGTCTCTCTCACCACCTTCACATCTGCTCCAGCTGTGCAGCCCTGTCCCACTCACTGCTCCCTGGCTGTGCTGTTGGATGGCTGAGTGCCTTCCCTCAGCCAGGGCAGCTTTTCCCTTTCCTCTTCCATTTCCACATTTGAAGCTTTCTGCGCTTTCTTTGCACATCTCCACCCCGCTGCTGTGCTCTCCTGCTCCACTTTTCCTTTCCTTCCCCTTCCTTCATCTCCCAACCTTTTTGTTGTTACGACTACACGATTAATTCCATTTTCTTCCTTTCATCTTTTCCTCTCTGCTTTTCCTTTCACTTTCCCCAGCAGGCAAGTTTTTAGATTTAAGTAAAAGAAAAAAAAAAAAAAAAAGAAATAGGACAAGAGGTAATAAAAGGGATGGGGTAGAGAGGTCAAGACTGGAGATACAGAGCAGTGAAAGAGAAAGAAGCAGCAGGAAAAGGCATCCCAATCTCAGCTCACACTTCTGGGGTGGGCAGTGAAATGAGTTGGCCTCATTTATATTAAATATTTATAATAAATGTATTACATTTTTATTACTAAAGGCACCCACCCATAGGCAGAGCCCACCCCCGGCCCAGTGGGAATGAGCAGCTCACATCCCACTGCTCCCAGGGCTCCAGGGCACAGGGCCTGGGCCCAAGCTCTTTTCTGAGCTTTTTATTTGAACTCCCATTGTTTTTGTGGTGGTTTCCCAGGCTCCAGTGGGGTAAAGCAGCTGGGAGTGGCCTCGGGGGATACTCTGAGGAAGAGCCACAAGGGCAGGAGTGGCCTGAGGAGCCAGGAGAAGATGGCACCACTGGGTGCTGTGCTGGGCATGGGACCCTTTCACACCACAGGCGCAGCCTCTGGGGGCTGTGGATGGGAGATTTGGGCTACTCATGAGCTTGGCCAAAGTCTCCTTGAGCAGATTCATGGCAAGTGTTGGGTCCAGCAGTGAAAGGAGCCATGACAGGCAACAGGGAGAATTCTCCAGCCTGACCTGAACAAAGTGTCAAACCAGATGGGTCCTTCCAACCTCACAGTGCCACTGCAAAGGAAGGGGAGGATGGAAGAGAAATTTTGGGCATGATGGAGAGAACTGGCAAAGATCCTCACTGCAAAGGAAAGGGGAGGATGGAAGAGGAATTCTGGGCATGATGGAGAGAACTGGCAAATAAGACCCCTGGGCAGAGGGGTGGGTGTTCTGTGGGAATGGCTGGGCAGTCAGATCCTGCCCCTTGAGGGTTTGTTCCTTCCCAGCCTGCTTTATGACATGTAAAACCTCGGGTGAAAGGTGCTGAGCAGATACAGGGCTCCCACACGTGCCCTAAATGTAGAGAGGAATTATCCCTTTTTGCTGCCACTGGAATGTGCCAGCTCTTGGACACGGCAGGGAGGCGGGGGGCTCAGCAGTGCCTCACACCTCCCTGCCCTGGAGATTTGTGGGTGTCGCTGTCAAGCAGGATGGGAACAGAGAACTCCAGATCAGAAGGCAAAGAAAAGAGCTCTGATTTATTTCAAATATACCACTCTATATAGAGAGAACATCGAGAAGACTAATTTCATTGGTCTTAGAGTAAAAACATGTCACACCATTGGTGTGCAGTGAATGACACACAATGGCAGAGCATATCTATAAACAATGTGAATAACAAGGTAGATTAGAGAATTATTTACATTCTTTCCCAACTGTTTCCCAGGCTCTTGCCTGGTTAGAAAACCTTTCTCTTTCTCTCTGACTGAGCTGAGAATATCCACATGTGGGCACACTCCATGTGTGCCATTCCTTGGGGAAACAGGAGCCCGAGTGCCCCTTTGCATCTCCTCCTTTTGCCTTCCTCCTCAGCTACACCTCGAGCTGCTCCTGCAAACTCACCTCACTCTGGCTGCTGAGAGAGGAGCTTGGAGGGCTGCCATGGGGGCAGTTGGAGAGTTCTCAGGGCCGTGACTCATGGCTCTGGGAAAGGGATGAAAATTGGGGGAAAATGAAGTGCAGCTACTTCAATAAAGACATGTGTAAGTTGCAGTTCCGGCGAGCCCGCGGTTCAGCTGCTGTTTTATGGGTCATATCCCCAGAGGGCTTTGTAAAGTACTTTTCTCTCTTAGCTCAGAAATGTTAAAGATCACGAATCTGTATGAAAATTACTCCAGTTTAATGCTGACTTCAACATCTGGCTGTGTAGGGAATGTCAGTGTGGGTCTATTGAAAGGCTTTTTTTTTGATACCGAGCCAGCAAATGTCACGTTTGAAGTGTGCTTTTCAACAGGGAGTCTCTGTGGAAAGAGCCGAGTCTCACATCCCACCATCCATCCAGGAGCTGGCATTTAAGGAAGATGTCAAATGCAGGTTGTAACTCCAATTGCTACATCCTGGTTTTGGGGAGGGATCCCCTTTCCAGTGAAAAACCTGGAGTTTCAGCCCACCTGGGCGTGGTGCCAGGCTCTGTGCAGGGGTGCCCAGGACAGGATGAGGAGCAGTGGCCATATAATAAAACACAAGTTCCACCTCAACATGACAGGGCACTTCTTTCCATGGAGCATGGGAACAGCTGCCCAGGGAGGGTGTGGAGTCTCCCTTTTGGGACATCCCAAACCCACCTGGATGTGTTCCTGCGTCCCCTGCTCCGGGCAACCCTGCCTGGGCAGAACTGTGATGCCAGAGGTCCCTTCCAACCCCAATATTGCATGATTCTGAGATTCTGTGGGCAGCTGTCTGTGGTATCTTGGGCAGAAACCCACTTTTCTGCCCCGTGAAGCCCTCCAGGCTCCTCGGGATGTTTTTGGCACCCTGGGGGCCCAGTTCCCACTGCCTGGGCCGAGCTGGATCTGCCCTCTCAGATCGGGGGAGAGGGAGAGCCTGGGCAAGCTGGAACAGCACCTCCACGTCTGCTGCTTCGTTCAAGGGCTGCTCTCTCTGTGTCACCTCTGAATTTTTGCCAATTAGCCTCTAGAGTGTGATTAAATATTGTTGCTAATGTTAATGGAGGGTGTGCATGGTTTTGTATTTACAGCTCGCCTGCAGGCTTGGAATAACACTTGTCATCCAGACAGGAGAAGGAGCAGCAGGGTCAGAGTGCTGGCGGTGGAGAGGAAAGGTTTGCTGCCCATCAGAGATATCCAGTCCTCCTTGAGGTCCTGCTCAATCACCAAAATTGATAATTTTGTAGCTCTGTTTCTGCAGAACCCCTTGAAATGGGTGAAGTTCATCCCTGGTGTGAGTTTTCAACTGCCCCCAGGAAGCCTCTGATGGGGAAGGAGAACAAGACAGGTCCTGGTGTTCCCTGGTGTCCTGAGTGTGGAAGAAGCCACTTGGGACTGGGATCAGAGCAGTGATTTGCTCGGATCATCCCACCCTGTGCAGCTCTCAGCCAGAGAATGAGCCCCTCTTCCCAGCATGTGGAAAACCCTCCATGGCTGGATGGGGTGGGATAGGGGATGGTGCTGGGGTTTGCAGCACAAGCAGGGTCAATTAAAGGTTCCTCTGTGGGTCCTGGTGCTGCTCCAGCAGGAGGAATTCAGCATTGTGAGGTTCAGAGCTGCACTGCCTACAAAAGGGGTGGAAATCAGGTACTGAGAGAGAGGTGCTGCTCCCAGGGCAAGGGGTGAAGCCACTGCAGCTGCACAGAGTGGAGAACCAGGGACACAGTTTAAACGGCATTAATTAGCTGTGCTGGGTAACGAATGAGCTCCAGGTAAGCCCATCCTGGATGAAACTCTGTCCCCTGTGCTGGGGACAGGGAGGGAGGTGCCACTGGCTCAGCCTGTGCTGGGAATTGTCGTTCCTGAGTGCCTCTGGAAGCACAGCCTGGAAAACAGGGTGAGAACACCTTGCTGAGCATCTGTCCCTGGGAATTAGTGGGAAAACACCTCAAGGGCTGCATTCTGAGGGGGAGAATGACAAAGCTGATGTGAGAGACTTTCCCAGACTCTGGGATCTCTTCTTGCCTCTGGTGGGGCCTGTTTGCTGCTCCCCTTGGGCTGGGAAGATCTGGGAATGCTGGTGATCACCAGCACGGGGTGTGTGTGGAGAGCTCTGCCTGAATTTCCTGGAGGATAACTCAAGGACTGTCACCAAGCAGAGCTTTCTTGGATCACGTTCACCATTTCACAGAATCATCAAGGTGGGAAAAGACCTCCAAGATCACCAAGCCCAACCTTTGGTTGAATCCCACCATGTCACTAAACCAGGCCATGAAATGCCACCTCTGCTTGGTTTTTGAGCACTTCCAGGGATGGTGACTCCCCCACTGCCCTGAGCAGCCCTTTCTGATTCCTGACCACTCTTCCAGAGAAGAAATTTTTCCCAATGCCCAACCTGAACCTCCCCGGTGCCTACCTAGATTTTCCCACCCGTTAGGTACGGCATTTCCGTACCCACATCATTTCTGAATTTCACTTTCACTTTCAGTGTGAGAAGCCTGGCTGGTCACCAGGGATCAGGACAGCCTCTGTTCATCCTCACAGATGGATCCACCAGCTTTGTGCTCCGCTTCCTCTCGATTCTGTGTCTCCAGAGGCAGTGGGGGATGCTGTGCAGGAGAAGAGGGATGCTGGCGCTGCAGCCCAGGGATCCTGGTGGCACCGTCTAGGAAGCAACTCTGAAGCTGATAAGAGAGTTTTGCTTACAGGTGCAATCAGGCAGGAATGCAGGACAACCTATCCTTCTGTTGACCTACCTGTGACAGTGATCTAGAAATTATCGGGTGTTTAAAGAAGCAATTCTGAAATCAAGGGATGGTGCTTCAAGGAAAGCTGTTATGGTTTATTGTCATTGGCACTCTCGTCCTGTACTGAGACTGTGAATGATTAACTCCATGTGCGGTAGCATGGGTGAGTTTTGTGCATTTTTTAAGCTGCATTTGTTACTGGAAAAGCCAGGCTCAGCTTCTCAGAGTGAAGCCGCCTGCAAGTGCTGGATGGATCCCCCAAACTCAACGAAATCAACGTGGCTGGTGCAGAAGTTCTCAGCCTGAGCATGGTTTGCAAGCAGCAGTGAAGGAGTTGTCGTGCAGAGCAGAACTCTGACAGCTCCTGGGCACTGCCCAAGCTGAGCCAGCCCTTCTTCCCAAAGCAAAAAGCTCTTTAATGTCACTTCAAGAGCTTCAAGTGTATTTAATGGGTTTCTTTTACTCTCTTAAAACCTGTGCCATCACTGGGCCAGGAGACATCAGAGATGGTTCCCTCTGATGGGTAAAAATGGAGGAACTTCCACAGGGAGCAGCTGATCAGAGACATGGGCTTGAAGGACAAAGAAAATGATCCTGATGATTGCCAGCTCTGATCCCAGTCCACAGGGAACCGTGCTCTTGCTCCAAGAATATCAGATCTGCCCTGGAAGTCAGGGGGAGGCTGTGAGGGCACGAGAAATCAAGAAATGTGAGATAGTGAGCTTTAGTCTTCTCTCAGAGTCAGGAAGAAAATGTGTCAGCCATGGAATTATGACAATAATGCCCAGATTCTGGGTAATCCATCTGGAGGGGGGACATGGAGAGACCTCTTTGGCAATGTTTTATTTTAACTGTGCAGCTACCTGAGACCTGCTGAACTCTGAGGCACAAGGAGCAGGACAGGCAGTGCTGAGAGCACTGCCCAAGGCCAGCAGGGTGGTTTGGGGTTAAAAAAGAGCTGTAATTTCAGAGCAGAGCCATTTGAGTGGCCAGGTTTGTCTGTAGGAAGGAAACGAGCCTGGCTTTGGAAAAAATGAGTTTTGTCTTTGATAGCCCCAGACCTGAGGAGCTGTTGTGGTGCCATCAGTAGGTCCCTGAACGCCAGGAGATGTTTGCCAGAGCAGTTTTTTGTCCTGGTGTTGGTGTTGGGGGTTTGGACAGGGTGGAATGTTCAATCCCTCCTGGAGAAAAGGGGGTCAAAGTGATTCTGCTCTAATCTTGTGCTGCAGGGCTGATCTGGGACTGTGATTTCTGTGGGCTCTGAATTCTGTTTTAGCTCCTCCAGAACACACCAGATGAGATGGGATTTTGTACCAAGGTGGGAAGACCCTCCAGCTTCTCCTTCCAAGCCCAGGGCCCCAGGTTATCACCAGGCTTGGGTAAGAAAACCTTCCCAAGCTGAGTTTGGCAGGTTCACAACTTTCCTTCACTTATTCTGAAAAATAAGGAGACGCCTCTTGATGAAGTACAAGGAGACAGGGTGGAATATTCAATTCCTCTTGGAGGAAAGGGTTTCCTCCTTGGTCTCTGATAAATCAGTCATTCTGAGCTAATCCTGTGCTGCAGGGCTGATCTGGGACTTTGCTGCCTGTGTGTTGTGAATTCAGTTCTGCATCCTCTAGAACAGCCCAGATGAGACAGGATTTTGTACCAAGGTGGAACAGAGACCCTCCAGTGCCTCCTTCCATGTCCAGGGCCCCCATCTTACCACCAGCTTTGGGGTAAGAAAACTTTTCTGAGCTGAATTTGGCAGCTTTCCTTCACTTACTCTGAAACACAGAGACACAGGAGTTTCTGGGTTCATCCCTCACCCAGGCCATGTCCTCATGTCAGGGAGACTCCAGGATTCAGATCTGGCCAGACAGTCAGACGTGCTGAGCACAGAGCTCTGCCCAGCAGCACCCCGTGGTGTTTTTCCCTAGGAAATGTTGATTTAACCCTCTCAGGAATCATCACTCCTCAGGGCAGTGCTGCTTTGAAGTGGTTACCAGCCTGGTGAGCAGTAAGTGCAGGGCGTGGTGTCTATCTGCGAGGCAAGGGTGGCATTCTGTTTCCTGGGGACAGAAGCTTTAATAGAGGGAGTTTCCCTCCTTGCAGTGGGCAGGTGTGAGGCAGCTGCTCTTCTGGGGATCCAGGTGAGATGCAAAATTTGGTGCAAAAAATCCACACTGGAATGCTGTTTTTTGTTAAAGCCACTTCCCGCTTGTTCAGTGGCACAAAGCTTAAGGGTCCAAGTCAGCAGGACACAACATTGAGTGATTTAAGAAGTTTCTGTTGCTGTTCAGGACTGAACCAGACCTGCTGACCCAGCTGTGGTTTGCAGGGGATCTGCAGTGATGCTCACCTTGATTCCAAAAGGATTAATCCCGTTTCTGCTGTGCCTGTGGACTTTTAGCAGGGAAACAAGGCATGTAAAATTTGGTAACAGCCTGGATCTCTGGGCTCTGCAGAGGCAGTGGCAGGAAAACACCTCACATGTGTTGGAGGCTGGAGCTGTGCAGGGGGTAGCTCCATGGATCAAGGCTTGCACTGGAAACACAGATCTTTTCCTGGCTATTTTTTCCCCAGTTTGCCCCACCAGCTCTGTATTTGGTAAAACAGCTGCCACCAGAGGCAGAGCTCCAGCTCATCCCTGTTGCAAAACACCTGGTGAGGTGTGAGAGATGCTCCCTGCCCGTGCTGCAGCCGGTGCTTACTCATCCCACCGGGTGCAGAGCTGGTCCCTGGGCATTTGTGTTGGCAGCTCTGCTGGAACACCTTCCCTTTTGGCAGTAGTTATGTAAGGAGCTAAAAATGCTGGGGTGACTCACGGGTGTCTGAGCAGAGCTGTTGGAACAGGAATGGAGCAGCGAGTTCCCCCAGCCACGGGTGCACAGCAGTCCCTGCAGACCTCTCCCCGCTTGGTGCTGCTCCTGGTGAAGACCCTCTTGCTCCAGGGGATTCTCTTCCCTCTTATTCTCCACTCCTGCCCTCCAAATGATGTTGGAGCCCCTCCAAACCTCATCAGCCATGCCTCTGATCCCTCCAGCAACCTTCACTGGGGCCATCCCAAGCCCCTCTTATCTCTAGGCCTCCTGCATCCCAACTCCCTTTATCTTTTCTGCCTTTCCATTCTCCTGCTCTCTTCCCAAGGAAAACTTCAGTCCAGAAGCCCGTGGAGTTAAAGGAGGATGGATCCAGGTTATTTTCCTCCTTCACAATCTTGTGCTATAGCTGCTTGTGGATACCTTGGTGTTTTATTCTTCCATGGTGTTTTATTCTTCCATGATGCCTGGTGAAGGCTGATCTAGAACAGAGGCTGGACAGAGCTAAAGAACAAAGCAGGGATTTATTAAAGGATCTCCTCCATGGATCCACCTTGGGCAGCACCAGAGCCCAGCCAGGGCTGCACCCAAGAGGAACCAAAATGGTCCCAAAATGCACGAGCGCTCCCGGGGGCTCTCACTGGGATCAGCTCTGCTCCATTTGCACCTTGCAGTTCATTGTCCCATCCCAGCTTTAGCCCAGGCACTCCCATCCTGCTTGTTTTTCTCTCTCCAGCCCACGCTGTTTGTGCTCTTGGGCCTGAGCTTTGGATCATTTGTTCCCCAGCTAGAGCAGGAATTGTTTTGTCTCCCTGCTCTGTGCAGAGAGCTCAACATCCCATAATATGAAAGCTCACAACTACGAGCTAAAGCAGCACAGAATCTGAAAAATAGAAAAGCTAAACCTGAGGCATCACATCCTTCCCAACCTGACCCGATCCATGTTGGAGTGTCCCTCTCCAAAGGAGACTCAGGGAGCACCTTGGATCTTCTTCCAGGAATTACTTTTCCTGATCTGGGCTCATTTTTGAATTCTTCAGCAGATCCAAGAGAGGTCTCCACCAAAGAGGCAAATTTGTACTTTTGTGGGCTTGTTGTGCCACCTCAGAGGCTTTGTCCCTCTGTCTCCAAAGGGATGTGATTTTTCCATAAATGATGAAGACTCATAATTGTATTTGCCCTGAAGTTTTCAGCCCATTGTGCTTCACAAACCTGGACCTCACATCCACATGTGTGGAGGCTGTAGCCAGGTGGGCTTCAGCCTCTTTCCTCAGACACCTGGCAGTAAACAAGGAGAAACAGCTCCAGGTTATGCCATGGGAGGTTCAGGTTGGATACTGGGAAAAAATTCTCCACTGAAAGAGTGTTTAAATATTGGCAGAGGCTGCCCAGGGCTGCTGAGGTCACCATTCCTGGAAGTGTTCAAAAACCAAGCAGAAGTGGCACTTGGAGATGTGGTTCAGTGGGCACGGGGGGATTCGGTCAAAGGTTGGATTTGGAGGTCTTGGAATTCTTTTCCAACCCTTCTATGATGGCTCATATCAAAGGTTGGATTTGGAGGTCTTGGAATTCTTTTCCAACCCTTCTATGACCCATATCTCCTATGACATAACCCACGGTTCCAGTGGTGCCATTGTCACAAACAGAAATAAACTGAGGAGCAGGATTGGTCCCTGTGCTGCTGCTTCCTCTCTGAGTGCTTTGGTTGCTGCCCAGAGATGCCCATCCCAACGAAATGGAAATCTCTGCTCCCCTCAGCCCCCACGGAGCCAGGAGGTGGAAAAGTCCCTGTGCATCAGCTCTCCGGAGGTGCCTGTGGTGCTGCAGGTGAGAAGCCTCAGCTCCAGAGGGAGCTCCAAACTCTGCCTGCTGGCCTGGGAGAGGCCCGTGTCCATGTCCTCCTCAGCAGCTGGACGTTGGAGAGGTCACAGCCAGCTGTCCACGTGCTGTGACATTCCTCTTGGCTGGTTCCATGACATGAGGAGGTCCCAGTCCCAGTCCCAGTCCATCCCAGTTCCGGTCGCAGTCCCAGTTTCAGTCCCTGCCTATTCCCAGTCCTAGTCCCAGTCCCCATCAGAGTTCCAATCCCAGTTCCAATCCCCATCTCAGTCCCAGACCAGTTCCAGTTCCAGTCCTAGTCCCAATTCCAATCCCAGTTGTAATCCTTGTCCCAGCTGCAGTCCCAATTCCATTCCCAATCCCAGTTCTAGTCCCAATTCCAGTCCCCATCCAAGTCCCATTCCCAGTCTCTGTTCAAATCCCATTCCCAGTCCAGTTCCACTTCTATTCCCAGTTCCAGTCCCAGTCCCAATCCCTGTCCCATTTACAATCCCAGTCCCAGAGTCCCAGAGACTAATTCCCATTCCCTGTCCCATTCCCAGTCCCAGTCCATTTCTCAATCCCATTCCCATTCCCATTCCCAGTCCTATCCCAGTCCCATTCCCATTCCCAGTCCCATTCCCAGTCCCATTCCCATTCCCATTCCCGTCCATTTCCCAGTCCCAATCCCATTCCCATTCCCATTCCCGTCCATTTCCCATTCCCATTCCCATTCCCAGTCCCAGTCCCAGTCCCAGTCCCATCCCATTCCCATTCTGTGTCCCATTCCCATTCTCAGTCCCATTCCCATTCCATGTCCCATTCCCATTCCCAGTCCCGATCCCATTCCCAGTCCCAGTCCATTTCCCATTCCTATTCCCATTCCCATTCCCATTCCCAGTCCCAGTCCCAGTCCCATCCCATTCCCATTCTGTGTCCCATTCCCATTCTCAGTCCCATTCCCATTCCCATTCCCATTCCCATTCCCATTCCCATTCCCATTCCCAGTCCCAGTCCCGATCCCATTCCCAGTCCCAGTCCATTTCCCATTCCCATTCCCATTCCCATTCCCAGTCCCAGTCCCAGTCTCATCCCAGTGCCAGCTGCTCCCCTCCAGTGGCTCTGTGCTGGTGTCTGACCCATTACAGGGATCTCCTGGGTCACCTTGTGCTTCCCAGTCCCTGATCCCAGGGAATCCCGGGGTGTTGGAAGGGCCCACAGAAGGTCACCTGCTCCTGTTCCCTGCCCCAGCAGGGCTGTCCTGGAGCCGAGGGAAGGAATCTCCACACCTCTATGGGCAGTTTTCCACTGCTCTCTCAAAAAAGAAGTTTTTCATCTTGTTCAGGTGGAATCTCCAACCTCCTCTGTGTGGGGAAAGGCAAGAGAGTCACTCCAGGATGGAGCTACCCCATTAAAATCCCCAACAGAGATTTTAATTTACCAATTCCAGGCTTGGTTTTCCCAGTGACCCTTAGGGGAAGGGTCAAACCAAGAGTAAATCCATGTTAAAAGTGGAGGTTTGGAGCACAAGGCATCACTCACTGTTTTTTTTGGACAGGAGGACACTGAAAATAGGGAAATAGGACACAGGTGATTTATAGAACAGCTCAAATATAGAATAATGGAATCATGGAATGGTTTGGGTTGGAAGAAACCTTAAAGTTCACCTTGTTCCACCCCTGCCATGGACAGGGACCTTCCACTATCCCAGGTTGCTCCAGGCCCCGTCCAACCTGGCCTGGAACATTCCAGAGATGCAGGTGGGTTTCAGTGGGTGACCCACAGAGCACAGCACAAACTTCATCTTTCCCAATGCTGGGAAACGTCCAAATACTTGGAATTTTGTCTGGAAGAGCAGGATTGAGTTTTCCCTCGTCAGAAGGAAAGCAGGAGCACTGACTCCACTCCAGAGGCATGGATTGCTCTCAAGGAAAACAAAAACCCAACCCAACCACGCCGCCAAAGTGCTGGTTAGAGATTAAAGGGAGAGGGCGGGAGCTTGGAGGAAAGGTCAGGCACACAAAGGAAAACATCTAAACCCAAAACTTGGAAACTTTCCTGCCAGTGGAGACACTTGAATTACCTCAGAACAAAGACTGTTGACTTTCCTTATAAGGAGAGAAAGTCTTGATTTAAAAAAAAAAAATAATGGAAAAGCTTGGTCAATAATTGTTTTCTTCTTTATTGGTTTGTTGGGAGTTCAAACAAGTGAGAGGGGCTAGTTTAAAATGAAGTAAATGTTTCATTCAGCAAAAGAAATGGATAAAATTCCATGTGTGTTCTTTCACACATTTTAAAGTGGATTTTTTCCCCCTGTAATTTATGCACTTGTTTGCACTATAAAATGAAGTTTGAAACTGGAGTAATTCCATTTTTTAGTTGATGTTTTGAGGCCTCTGTCTTCCCATTCCTGTGTAAACAATTTCTGAGGTAGAGATGAAGTCACAGCTGCATCTCTGAGAGCCAGGTCAGGGGGTTGTGGCCACCTGATGATGCAATGGGGAGTCTTGGCACACAAATCATGGGGAAAATCTCCTTGTTCGTGTGCAGGACATGAGCAGAGGCCAGCAAAACATTCCCTCTGGATTCCCAAACTGTGCCTCCGCGAGTAAACCTTGCCAATTTAAACCTGGTGAGGAAATAAAGGAGAGCTGTGAATAATTGTGAAAGCCATGAATAACGACTGAAAACTCCTGCCTGAGGATGGATGATCACTCAGAGTCCTTTGGGGGATGGTCAGTGAGGCTCCAGGTCCGAGGGGGTCCAGGACAGCTGCAGAGGGATTGTTCATCAGGAGCTGCAGTGACAGGAAAAGTGGGAATGGCTCCCCACTGAAAGAGGGGAAATTCAGGGTTGATGAGTGGGAATTGGGAATTGTTCCCTGGAGGGTGGGGAGGGGCTGGGCTGGAATTGCCAGAGCAGCTGTGGCTGCCCCTGGATCCCTGGCAGTGCCCAAGGCCGGGGTGGACACTGGGGCTGGGAGCACCTGGGACAGTGGGAGGTGTCCCTGCCATGGCAGGGGTGCCACTGGATGAGTTTTATGATCTCTTCTTTGTGGATCTGTGTTTTGAAGTTTGCAGTGTTAATACTTTTTCTAGATTTTCTGCAATGGAGTTTTTCCTTCCCTTCTGTTGGAGGGAACATGAACATGTTCTGTTGGATGGTCTGAATTTCTTCCTTCCTGGGAGCTGTGTCCCATCAGACCCAGCCAGCAGAGCTGCTTTCATTTCATGGTCATTATTCTTCCACTCCAGCTCTCTCCACATCCTCTCCTCTTGGCTTCCAGGCAAGAATTCTGATTTTAATTTCCTATTTCTGGCGGGTCAGCTGGGAGACCAATGACACTGTGCCATGGACCCCTAGATGGCCATTCTGGAAAAGAAAAATGCTTTTGCGGGTTCAGAGTGGTGGGAGGGTCAGGGACCAGCAGTGGGAGTGAGGACCAGCACTCAGCTCGGGTCCACCACAATACACAAATATATTTGAACACTTGAGCCAGCCAAAGAAATTTCTGGGCCTTGTGAGTTCCTCAGGAACTTTCCAGGCCTGTGAAGTGCTCCAGAGGGCTGCCAGGAGAACAGGAAATGGCTCAAGGATGGAACAGCAAGGACGTCCCTGCCTGGCTGTGCTGACTCTGCCCTTCCCTGGCACAATGTCACAAGCCTCGGCCTTGATCCCAGAAGGGTTAATTCCATTTTTACTGTGCCTGTGAACTTTCAGCACAGGAACGAGGCATGCAGGGGCTGCTTTCCCAGCAAGGATGGCTGGAAGAGAGGAAGAAGACATCTGGCTCAAGGGTGCAGTGATAGAGAGAACAAGGACTGAACCTGAGAACTGGGGGTGGGTTTTATGGAAATGGGGAAATTGTAATTCACATTTAGCGACTGTATGCAAGCAACACACTGGAAGAATTATCTGTCCACGTAAGGTTAGGAGTTATCCCATGTTGGAACTCAGGCCTGAATAAATTATGTCCTCTTAAAACACCCAATTAGTGTTAAGGAGTCTTAGTGTGATATTTTGGAGATTTGGTGAGAGCAGAGGCTCAAGGAACCGAGGAGCCAGCTGCGACACTGTGGAACTCTGTCCTGCTCTCCTGAGCTCCATCAGTGCCCATGCAGCTCTTTCCACACCAAAATTCCTCCATGCTCAGGAAAAAACAGTCAACCATTAACCAAAAGACCCCTAAATAATGGATAAAATGAAGGATGACTGGGGTATTATTCAAACACGAGCTTTTCTTTTCCAGCTTCCTCTGCTGGCTCTGAGTGTGGCCATAACTCACAGATTTGGGCAGGTGCCACTTTGCTTTTGACTCGTGAGCCTGACACCAATCCCGGGCGGCCCGTGTGTGATCTTGAAAGGGAAGGGAACAATGAACCATCCACAGATCACACGGAATCACTGAGGGCAGTCAGGACCTCAGCAGAACGAGGAAAACTCCGCGTGGACCTGCCAAGGGCAGGTGAAGTACGAGGTTGGGGTGGGATGAAATGGAAGTTGGAAAAGCATCAGGTTAGGAGGGATAAATTGATCAATTTTTTTTGGCTGGGCAAGGAAAAGCCACAAAAAGACCTCCACCAAAAACTTGGGGTGGCAAGAGAAAAAGAGTGAAGGTGATGCTGGGCTGTGGAAAGGGAAGTTATATGGAAAATTTGCAAATATTTGATCCATCAGTGCCTCCCTGTCATGCAGAGTGCTGGGCAGTTGTCACCTTACCTAAGGGACAAAAGTGGCATCATTTCAGAGACAAGCAGTGGAGATGAGTGACCTGAAGGAATTTCTCTGAGAGGAGATGGTGAAAAGCCCCTTCCCCACCTCTCTGCTCTGTGCCACACACTCCATTTATCTTCTCCCTTTGCCTCCAAGTCATTTTGTTCTCCTCCTGCTCTCCATTATTTTGATGAAGCACTTTTGGGGGCTCTGATGGATGAAAGGCTCCACGTGAAGTGCACTGGAGCAGCGTTGCCCCTCCAGTTCCTGCTTTGCCTTAATTGTGCTCTTAGCCCTTTGTTTGGCCATGCACTTATTTCATTTGTCAGGATGTTGGAAAGTGGCCTTTTCTTTGATTTTTTTTTTTTCCAGCTAATTTAAGTTTGTTTTATTACATGCCCACTGTCCAAGGAGGTGATTAATAATACTGCAGTGCCGGCTGAAAAGCTTAGGCTGATTTTTTTTTTTTTCTTTTTTTTTTTTTCTTTTTTTTTTTTGACAAAATAATGAGCCTTGGAGTTTATGGAGCCTTGGAGTTTATGGAGCCTTGGAGTTTATGAAGCCTTTCCAAGAAGCATTAGCTTTCTTCTGAAGTTTTTTTTTTTTTTTTTTAATTAAAAAAAGTGTCAAAAATGTGCAAGTTTTCTGTTATTTTGGAAGTATTTTTATTTTGATACCTTAAGAAAATGCTTATGGCTCCTGTACAGGATTCCACAAACTGGTTTTTGCATCCCACAAATCCCAAATCATCAGTGAGGGTTTAACCCCAGCTGTTTGCAGCTGCCTCAGCCAGGGCAGCTGTGCAGCATCTGTCCTGTGAAGAGGCCTCCACACCTCCAGGTGCTGGAGATCCTCTTCCATCCTCTCCCCAGGGGCTCCTTCCCCCCAGGGTGGCTTCCAAGTGGCTGTAAAGAGGATTTTTAGAGCACTCCAGCACTGCTCAACTGCTCCTTCAGATGTTGATTTATAGACTAGGGAAAAGCTTCAAGGATTAATTATGTTTGGAGTGCAAGGAGATAAAACTCATCCAGTCCTGAGTGGCCACAGGAGCTGCTGCAGTAGCCCTGCCCCACCAGACAGGGCCACCACGGCTGCAGGGTCCCTCTGCAGGTGTCCCAGGGCAGGTGACCAGGGCTGGGGACAGGAGATGGGGCAGCCCAGAGCTCTGCCCCGCGGGAGCAGCAGCTCCCAGCCAGGTGTGACAGCGCCGTGGGCCTCGAGGGGTGACTGAGGTGGGCTTTGAGGTGAGACCCAGGCTCACAGCAGACACCAGAGCCTCTGTGGAGCTGGGCTTGTCCACTGCCAGCACACAGGGACAGCAAAACACGGAGTCACAGAGCCACAGAACATCCTGAGCTGGAAGGGACACACAGGATCATGGATCCAGCCCTGGCTCTGCCCAGACCCTCCAACAACCCCACCCTGGGCACCCCTGGAGCTCTGGCAGCCTCGGGGCCGTGCCCATTCCCTGGGGAGCCTGGGCAGTGCCAGCACCCTCTGGGGAAGAACCTTTCCCTGAGCTGCAGCCTGAGCTGCCCTGGCCCAGCTCCAGCCGTGCCCTGGCTGCTGTCCCTGTCCCAGAGCAGAGCTGGGAGCTGCCCCTCGGGAGGAGCTGCAGATCCCTGAGCTCTGCCCTCAGTGTGCCCTGCTCCAGCTGCGCACACCAAGAGCCCTCAGCTGCTCCTCAGGCTCCACTAGGAGAGGCTGAGGGAGGTGGGAAAGGGTCTGGAGTTCCAGGAGCGGCTGAGGGAGCTGGGAAGGGGCTCAGCCTGGAGAAAAGGAGGCTCAGGGGGGGACCTTGTGGCTCTGCACAGCTCCTGCCAGGAGGGGACAGCCGGGGGGGTCGGGCTCTGCTCCAGGGAACAGGGACAGGAGGAGAGGGAACGGCCTTAGGCTGGGCCAGGGCAGGCTCAGGGTGCAATCAGCAGGAATTTCCCCATGGAAAGGGGGCTCAGGCCTTGGCGGGGGCTGCGCAGGGAGCTTTGGAGTGCCCATCCCTGGAGGTGCCCAAGGAATTCCTGGACATTGGTCAGGGTGACAAGCTGGGCCTCAGGCACAGGGTGGACTTGATGTTCTTGGAGATCTTCCCCAGCCTAAATGATTTTGTGATTCCATCTTTTCTCTACATCGCAATGCCTATTCCCATTTTTTTTTTTCCTTCAGTTGTTTGTATATTTAGCTGTATATTGTCCCCTCTGTGGTGAACAACATACAACAGTGAAAGAAAAATCAGCAGTTCCATCTTGGTGTGTAAACTTTGCACTCTATAGAGTTCTCCCTGTGCCTCTGTTGAATTGATTTCTCCTTGTCCTTTTATCACTGAGTGGTCCAAGCTCATGCAGGATCAGCAGCGGCAACAACGCTCTGGAAATGTCCATGAATTGACAGCTTTTTTCACTACATCTCAGGGCTTTTGAAAACAGGTTGTAACATCTGGTGTCAGACTCCCAAAGTGGCGTTCCTTGTGGTGAGAAGGAAAGGAAATGGAGAACATGATGGGCAGAGCAGGGGGCTGTGTTTCTGTGCCACTTTATCCCAGGTCAGATCACTCCCTGTCCAAGTTCCAGTTTGCCTTCCCATGTAAATGCAGAGGATGATGATAGTGAGGACATCAGAAACGCTGACCTAGTGTCTGTCACACTGAAAATGGGGACAAAGTTCCATTTTTATTTCCTGTGAGGGCAGCTTTGATCTTCAGGGATGTTCAAGGGCCTTGAGCCGACCTCTCACGAGCCTGGTTTCAGGGCTGCTCTTCCTCTGCTCCTGGGTCTCCTTTGGAGGAGTCACAGATCCCCCTCGGACACTCACTGAGGGCTTTTTTGCTGCCCATGGGGTTTGTTGCAGCTGGGTTTTGGCTCTGGGAATCCAGAATTCATTCCCCGGGCTTGGCTTGCCTGGGGTTGGATTCCTTCCCACCTGCCTCAGCTCTGAGCTCTTTACAACCTGGAGTGGATGGGGTGGGGACATCTGCACACAGCTGTGGTGGGCAAGGGGAAAACAACTCAGGAAAAATCACTGAAGAATGTAGAGGCCCTTCAGAAGGCATCAGATCCACAAACCATTCCTGGGTCCTGCTGTTCTTCCTCATCCTGTAATGAAAACATCCTGGATCCGTGTGACTGAGAGCAGCCAGCACCAGGCTTCAAAGGAAGAACTGCTCCAGAGAGGATGCTCTGCTCCCTTTGTCCCTGTACCCACATGAAAAGTGGGTCTTTGTGTCTGAAATATCTGAAATATCTGATCTGAGAAATATCTGAACCTGGCAGCAGATTGCGTGAGCTGGCAGCACAACTTCCCTCAGCACCAGCTCCCACCCCAACAGGAGGAATCTGAGTCAAGACAAAAATAATTCTCCTCTGGCAGCAGCTCTGGGCCCCTGGGCCCACAGGCTCTGCCCAAGCCTGGCTGGAAGGTGACACCTGCGCGTCCCTTCAGATGGAGGGAGGCTCGATGTCACCCCATCACAAACGTCCCAGCCTGGGGGTTGCCTGCCTGGCAAAGTGTCTTTCTTCTTTCTGCTGACTCCATCCAACCTGGACCGTGACAAATCCAGCAGCTCCAGGACAATCCAAACTGGTGTCACGTCCCAGGAGTCCCTCACTGCTGTGTTTGGATGCATTGTCTCAGAACAGAAATGCTAATCCAGATTTCAGAGCTTCACCTGGACTTGCCTTTAATACCAGACATGCTTAAGGGTGAGAACAAGTTTATTCTGGCAAAACAAGAGGTTAAATTCCTCATTACGATAGTTCGGGAGAAGATTACAAAAGAGAAAATAAAACACGATTCATGATCACCCTCAAGAGCAGGATTCCTTCTCAGCCCTGGTATCTCTCACCTGAGATCTCTGGGGTGTGTTTGGGGTTCTTGGCACCAAGGGAGGAGCTGCACATGGCAGAGTGGCTTTTGGACAGGGATGGGGAGAGATGTGGCTCCAGATAGGGCTGGCAGCAAGAGCCACAGGAGCTGAGTGAAAGAAGAGGGGTTTGTGTGCCAGGCTGGCACGTTAATGGGAATTTCAGCACGGCAGAGGCAGGAGGAGAGGGAAGGGGGGGAACATAAAATCAGTGTTTGTGCAGTGGGAGAAAGGAGCATAAACAAGAGGAGCTTGAACCCACAACCAACACAGGGAATGTCGATTCTTTAACTTCTTTTCTGCCTCTGTCAAGGTCGGGATTGAAGCTCTAGAGATGGTATTTCGTATTTGGGTTCAAATGTTCATTATTTCTTACCTATATCACAGTCTTACAAGTCGTGGAATCTACAGCATTCCACTGTGGTTTGACCCCAACAACAGCCCCAACAGCCTCAGCTCCAATTTGGGCACAGCTTTGGGCGGCATAATTTAAGAAAGGTCTAAATAGTGTAGGAGGTTGTGGGAGCAGGAGGTAACCCAGGCACATCCTGCAGTGTCACCTGGGAGTTTATGGGCTCTCCTTGCATTCAGAGTGCATAAAGAATGGAGGAGTGTGGCAGGCACATTCTTCTCTCTCTCAGGACTTTCTCACAGAGGTCCACAGAGAGAAGAAAGAGAAAACAATTTCTATTTCTGCTCCTTGTTTTTCCCATGTGGAATGTGTTTGGAGCATTGTTTACCTGGGGTGATTGCTTGGTTGGATTCTGGTGAGGATTGTTTGGGGCTGGTGGCCAATCCAACCCAATCCAACCCAACCCAACCCAATCCAACCCAACCCAACCCAACCCAACCCAACCCAACCCAACCCAATCCAACCCAACCCAACCCAACCCAACCCAACCCAATCCAACCCAATCCAATCCAATCCAACCCAACCCACCTGTGGCTGGACTCTCAGAGAGGGTCACGAGTTGTGAGTGAGTTAGATATGGGAGTTAGAAAAGTAGGTTTGTAGTTTTAGTATCTCCTTTAAATAGTATATTAATGTATGATAGCATAGTTATAATAAAGAAATCATTCCATTTCTGAGCTGGAGTCTGACATCAGCATTTCTTCCCACCGGCTTCACCTGCATTTACAATAGAGGAGCAGCTGCTTGGCCAAACCAACAGCTTCCAGTGATCACAGAATCAAAAGGTTTGAAGAGACCTTCAAGATCATCGAGTCCAGCCCCTTCCCTAACGCCTCAACTCTGTGCGCTCCTGCTCTGCCAAGAAGGACAAACCCACTTCCCTGGGCTGAGCTGTGTAGAAACAGAGGACAAAAAGAGGCCCCCCCAGAAGCTCTGGAGTGGCTTTGTGGCTCGGCCACATTCTCATGCCAGTGCCACACGCTGCCGTGCTCTGTGCACAGCAGTTCCTCTGGGCACAGCTGGCAAAGCCCAGCCTAAGCCTGTAGGAAATCAAGGTCCTGTGGCCAGACAGGGCTCTTGCAGTGCTGGAGTGATTTCTGTGTAGCTGTGTGGGTTCAGGAGCAGGAGCTGCTCAGTGTAATTGAGGGGACCGACTGTCTCAGCTCTCAGGAACTTGTGTTGTCACTAAAGGGACCCTGACACTTTGGAAAGACTCCCAGAGAGGCTGCTCAGATCCTGGAGAGTTTAGAATGGTGTGCTCAGCTCACCCCACTGCCATCCATCATCAAACTGTGCAAATGGGCCAAAATCCCCCTTCCAAGGCAAAGGGAAGGCAGCAGATGCAGGCACAGACATGGTGTGGTGGCAGAGGAGTTGCCATCCCCTCTGCCCTGTGCAACATCAGTAAAAGTCTCCCTTGGGAATGGCCTGAGCCAGGCTGGGGGCTGGAACACAACCAAAGCACTTTTTTCCACTTCATTTTCCCCTGTGCAGGGAGCAGGCCGCTTAAAGAGTTTGTAATTTTAAACACGAGATGGACGGTGTCAAGCTGAGCTGTTTGTGCAATAATCCGTGTATGAAATACCCTGACTGAGTCACCTGCCAGGACTGTGCAGGTGCAATCTCTGTCATTCTGCACCACCAGGTACTGACCTGTCCAGCAAGGCAGATGCGTTCCCTGTGTGCTGCATGCTGAAATCCCCGCTGGCAGTGACAGACCTGTGGCCCAGGCTTCTCCAGCTGCTCCCAGTGGTGTTTGTTGTGGAGGACATGCACCTGGGGCTCTCTCTCCATGGGAGATTTCATTGTCTTGCTGTTTGTTCCTCTCCTTTGAAGCAGAGCCTGGAGGTTCTGCCTCAGTCCTGGAGCTGTATGTGAAGTCTGCACTTTGCTGCTGCACCAGCTCGGCCCACTGGACCTCTGGACCTGTCTCCACTTTGCCTTTTCTTTTCAGCTGAGCTGAGAGGCTGCTTTTCTCCTCCAACCTTTGTATTCAACACCACAGACGTGCCTCAGCCCAGCCCTCGCCACTGGGCTCACATTTAAAGCTCACCTGGTCACAAATCTGTGGCAGAGCTTTGCTGGACGTGGCCAAAGCAGACACAGCTCCTGCTGCCCACTGATGGAATTCCTGCTTGGATGCACCCACCATGGCTGTGTGTCTGTCCAGCCTGTCCCCAGCAGGGTCTGGGGCACTGCTGCTTGCTCACACAGACACTGATTTCTCGTGATTGTCCTTATCAAGTCTTGGTCCTGGCTGCAGGTAGCACAGGAAGGCACTTGCAGGAGAAGCTGCTCTGCAGAGCTGCAAGCATCTCCCTAATCCTGCAAATAAAGCCAAGCTTTTCTTCAAAAGGACCCTGAGAACATCCTGCCTTATCCATGATTCACCTGCCTTCAGTTATCTTCTTTTATATATATATATTTTTTTTTTTTTTCTGCAAGGCTGTGAGGCTTAATTATTCTGGAATTGGTACAGGGATCCCAAGGGAAAAATAGGAAAAAGTTTCTGTATTAAAATATTCTTCCATGTCTTTCTAGAACACCACTGAAAACAATTTCTGGCTTCTTCCTGAATGTGTCTGGAAACCCTATACCATTACAGGGTGTTTGGCAGGAATGTTGTACAAAAATGCTTTTTAATCCCCAGCTTGTTTCCGTGACAGGAGATGTGGGCATAGGCTGAAATCCCACAGCAGGGACTGAGCTCAGGCCCTGAACTCCAGCTCTGGGGGAAATGGGGTCTCTCTTAAACATCAGCTCAGGGCCAGGGCACAACCAGCTCTATCCCAGTTCCAGCTCATCCCTGCTCTGGGAAGTGAAAAGCAGCATCTCCAGGGGAAGATGCTCCATTGCATTTCCAGTCTGGGAGCAGGAGGGATCTCTGAAGAGGCAGGAGGCTCCTAAATAAAGGAATCTGCTTTTCTTTTGGCCCTGAGTTCTTTCAGCCTCACCTCAGTCACAAAACCGTCACGTCTGGAAGAGACCTTCAAGATCCTCAAGTCCGACCATCAAAGCAGCACCACTAAATCCCACCTAAGCCACGTCTCCAGGTGCCACATCCAGACACCTCTGGAACACTTCCAGAGAGGGTGACTCCACCACCACATCCCTGGGCAACTTATTCCAATGCCTGAGCACTTTTTCAGTGGTTTTTTTTTTGTTTTGTTTTTGTTTTTTGTTTTTTTGGTTTTTTTTTTTTTTTTTGTTTTGTTTTGTTTTAATACCTAATCTGAGCCTCCCTGGTGCAGTTTAATGCCATTTCCTCTTGGGATGTGGCAGAAGGAACCAACCCCACCTCAGCCCAAGCTCTTGTCATGGAGCTGTGACAGAACTGGGGACCTCCTGAGTCCCCTCTCACTGCACTGTTCCAGCACAGCTTCTGCACAAACTTCCCTTCCCCTGGGGCAGTGCAGGGCGGGACTGGACAGCTGGACTGGACAGCTGGACGGGTCAGCTGTGCTGCCTGTCCCCGACACCCCGCTGGACACAGGTGTCCTTCTCTCTTCCCTACGTGACATTCCACCTCCCCTTCTCCTGCAGATCCTGTGTGTACACACCACATCCTCAAAAATGCCGAGAGCTCCAGCTATTTCCCTGGCTGGCAGCGAGCACAAAGGATTGTTCCTTGTATCTGCTGGCTACTGGAAAACAGGAAATGTTCTTTCCTCGGCGCTGCTTTCCAGCCGTGCCGGGCTCTGCCTCTTCTCCTGTTCCCCAGCAGGATTTTGGTCACGGCTCTGCCTCATTTGCATGGGGGAGACAGGCAGCACATCCCGAGGGGACAGCTGGAAACAGAAAGAACAGCGTGGAGAGCGCTGGGGTGGGTTCATCCCAGCGGCTGCAAACAGCACAGATCAGTCCCTGCAAATCACAAGCAGCGAGTTGGTTGGTGCTTTTTAAAGTGCCTCCATCTGGGGCTTTAACAGCAGTGAAAAGGCAGAAAAAAGACATTTTGTGGTCTCTTAACTTTCTCTTGCTGGTGGCTTTTGCTCTCCACCTTTGGACAGGTCTGCACGCATGGATTGGTGTTTTCCCTTTGATCCTGTGTGTGTGTCTGCCTTGTAATGCAGAAAATTTGGAAAGAACCCTTGCAGGGATAGTGCTGGATTGGAAGCCAGACAGGGAGGCATTTCATCAACAGGCAATAGCTTTTCTGGAAGCAGAAGGAGAGCAATCAATGCAGAAAGTTTCTTGTTTTTTTAATCACGCTCCTGTTCTACCTTTCCCGGGAGATTTATGAGCCTCCCAAAGTTGGACAAACACCAACAAGAGTTGCACATTTTTAGCATCTGAATGCTTTGCTTTGCCTGGCTTCGTGTGGAAAGACAAGTCCAGGCAAGGTGGTCCTGCAGAAAATGGTTTATTGGGACAGAGCCCTGGCCTGCAGCCACGGCCCCTTGGGCAGTGATCTTATCAGACCTCCTGAACAGAGCAGGGTTGGGCCTGTTTGTTCCTTCAGTGGAAGACCTCCGAGGAGAACCTGGGTGTTGCAAGACCCTGGTATCAATTGTTCCCTGGGCGATGCTTTCCCTGAGAGGAACGAGCAGGGAGCGCAGGTTGGTGCTGCTGGGATGGCTCCACTTCAGGGGGTGCAGCACTGGGGATGGGGAGCAGAGGGAATAAACAAAATCAGCTCTGTGCTCCCAGTGAATTTGGAGAGAGGCAGAACTGGTTCTTGACTTCCAAGTTGATCTGGGGAGCTGAATACTGCAGGATCCTTTGGGAGTCCCAATCCCAATCCCTCTCTTTCAAGTGCACAGCTGATTTGGCAGAGATAACAGCAAGGTATCAGCTGGTTTCTTATTTTAGTCAGCTTTGGCTTGTGGGCTGAACTTTACCTTCACTTAGAGCCCCCTGGAAGTCCTTCCATTTCCCACGGAGTGCTGGCTTGCCTGGCAGGCTCTGGGATTTCAGATTGCCTTCTGCTGGAAACATCCCCATCCAGAACGAGGACACTCCTGGCCTGGCCATGACTGCCCCTTTGGACTCGATGGAGGCTCCTCTTCACAGAGCTCTGGGGACCTTTGGGACACCCTGGGGAGTCTGGGACAGCTGCACAGGGTCACAGATGTGATGGGTGTGCAGGGGATCCGTTCCCTTCCCACCCGGCAGCTGGTGGGGGTGTGGCTGCCCCTTCCCCCTGGAGTGGGGCTCATCCTGCCCTCAGCTGGCACACCCATGGCTTTCAGAGCCAGGGTGGGCTAACGTGTGCTCAGGGTGAGACTCAGCTCTTGGTTAAGGCAGGTAAACGTGGGTGTGCACCCCTGAGGCGCCTCAGCTCAGCAGGGTCTGATTCCAGGTGATGAGGAGCAAGCCCTGCCCTGAGCCCACCCTGAGCCCCCCTGGACCACCCTGGTCACTCTTCAGGCTCCACTGACCAGGGGTTCAACCTCATCTCCACATAAACATCAAGGGACATTTCAAATCACCTCTTTATCCCATCCAGTCTCCTGCTCTCACTGTAGAAAATCAGTTATTCCAGGCTCCTATGGTATATTCATTCCTTGTGGATATCCCAAGGTGTCTCAGACCACAGCTGATGTCTCTGCAGAGGACAGCACAACCCACCCCACATGTCCAGCACATTTATGGAAGCTCAGAGCTGCAGTGCCCAGGGATGCTCTGGATTTCAGCTGTCTCAAATGCAGAGTGCATCCCACCCCTTTCTGGCCTTTGGAATAGTCCAGAACTTTTCCTGCTTGAATGCTGCATTAGATTTTTAATTTTTTGAAGAAAGATCTCTTATGATTTTGGTGTTATTCTTCTGTTACTACAAAATCTGTTGTCATTAATGCTTTTCTACAGACCATTCCTTGGATGGAGCAGAGACAAACAAACCAGAAGGAAATGCAGCTTTTTGGAATGATGTTTAATGCAAACGACCCTGCGAGACAGAGTTGCCGTGACTGGTTTTTATTCCACCTTTGTTCCCATTTTGAATGCACAGATTTTGGGGTTTAAGGGCTTTTCTTGCCTTGTATAAACCCAGGTTTCAGTTGTTTGGCGTAGCCTTGGCTGTGGGGTTGGTTGTACACCTCCCAAATTCTGTTTTCAGGGTTTTTTTTCCATCTCACTACAAAGAAAACCTAAATTGTTGTTTCTTTCTGCCCCTTCCCTTGGGAGACTGCTGCACATTCAATTGCTCCCATTTGATGCCTAATTCCAGCTGATTATTCCTGATGTTGTTGGTGGCTAGTTACCAATACCAGAACTTGTTTCCCAGCACCATAACTCCTTTTCTGCTTGGGATTTTGCGCGTAATAAAGACCTTTATTGGGCTAAGAGATGATGTTGTTGCTGGAGGATGACCAGGCCCAGGGTGGGGTTCTTGGGGTGTCTGTGCAGGGCCAAGAGTTGGGCTGGATGACCTTTGAGGGTCCCTTCCCACTCTGTGGTTCTGTGATTGTACCCAAGGATATTTTCAGCTCTTCTCTGTCTATTTTTCTGCTGCTTTTTAGGTTTTACCTTTGCAGAAAGACAACCAGACAATTTCCTGACCCCTGCATTTGCCAACAACTTCCACAAATGCTTAAAGCTTCTCTATGTACAGCCAATTATCTTGGGTGACTTTCTCTCCTTCTCCTTGGCTTGATCCCCACGAGAGGAGGGGTTGATGAGGCCACTGATTTAACTTGATCTTTGATTGACACCAGCAGAGTCATCTCCTGGCCCAACAGGGTGTAAATATGAAAATAAATGAGTTAATTTTCTGTGAAATCTGAGCAATGATCACTCCTTCTCAGGCCTCTTCCATCAGGCCTCCTGCTCAGAGTCATTGAGGAAACGTTCAACCTTAAAGACAGGTAAGAAAAATCCTCTGCAGGTTCAGGAGGAGAGATAGCAGGAGGCTCTGGGCTGAGGCAGAATTTTTTATGTCTTTATACCAAGACAGATATGAGCACCTTTTGTGTTGTCCTTAAAATAACCCTTTATCATGAAGATGTGGCTGGAATGATCCCTGTGAAAAATGGGGCTGCCCTGGGCAGAAATGTGCTCTGCATCCCGAGGCTGTGCAGGGAAATTTGTCTGCGCTGTGGCAAGGTCACGGGGGGGTTCAGGGCGTCCTCCTGATAAAACAGAAAGCCTTGGGGAGAGCAGCGGGAGGATTTTCAGCTGAGCCTCAGCAGGTCTGGCTTGGGTGGGCACTGCCCTTTCTTACAAACTCCTCAGCCCCTTCCTGGGCCAAAGAGTCCCGGCTTGGTGTGGGCATTGTACAAATCCCAAATCCTGAGTCCTGAGCCCTTCATCTTCTGTCTGTAAATGCTTGGGAAGTTCTGCTCACCAAAGTCATCACTGGAGGCTTCCCCTGGCTTTCATCACCACCATCTCTGTGCTCCTCTTACTGCAGGTCCCATCCTCCCTGCTGTCCACAGCAACCTCTCCAACCTTGCTCAGCTATTCCCTGAAAAATCAGATTTTTAGTTATATTTTAATGCTAACACCTAATAAACAAGAGAGTATGACCAGTGAATGGGTTCATCAGAGCTAAGGATGCTCTCCCACCCTGCACCTGGCTCTGCTGGACTCAGGGAATCACCGAGCGCTTTGGGTTGGGAGGTGAAGCCCATCCCATTCCCACCTCTCGCAGGGTTCCCTTGTGCTGGGAATCAGCCCTGGCGGGTCCCTGTGGGAACACCAGGCACATGGAGGGGATGTTTTGGAGTGTGCTGGGCCTTGAAAATCCACAGAGCCCCTCTGAGCAGAGTGGGAATTCAGCTGGAGAGAGAGAGAGATTCTCAGGAAAAGGTCTGGTAGGAGAAGGTCAAGCTTGGTCCCGACTCTGTGGTGCCCCCAGCAGGTCCTTCCCAGGCTTCTGGCAGTTCCAGACACCAGGAGATGCGTGTGCTGGTGTCCTGGGCTCAGGGATGCAGGGAAAGGTGTCCCCTGTGCCTGGAGCAGCTCTCCAGGGGTTGGATGTGGTGTCCCACTGTCCTGGTTTGAAAAGACAGGAGTCTGTGAAGGAAGGCAAGGGCCTCCCCTGAAATGGAAAAGGTAAACCCCCCCCCTCTAAATTACCACAATTTCAAAATAAAAAGGCTCTCAGGCAAAGATATGGGAATGGGAATAACAGTCCTTTACTAGGAAAAAAACTAAATTAAAAAAATTAAAAATGTAATTAGTATAAACAAAACTACTGATAGAGTCAGAAACCTGACACCCTGAGGAGTCAGGGTGTTGGTGATAGTGCAGTTAAATGGTGGCTGCTCCTCCTGCTCCTGGAGTGGCAGATGAAATGCTGCTGAAGCGATGGTCCCATAGAAGAGTGTAGTTTTCTCTGAAGGTCTGGTGATAGAGGAGATGGGCCTGGTCTTCCTCTGGGAATCCAGTGAAGAGGCTGAGGCTGAGCTGCTGTCTCAAGAAATGCTGATTTTATGCAGGTAGGGATGCTTGGCTCCTCCCTCTGGGTGGAGCATCTCACAACGGGATGATGTAACTTTATCAGTCATGCAGTGAGCCATTCAATAGCCCATTAACAGAAGATATCTCACCGGGGGAGACATTGTTCTTGGAAGAGCTAAGAAAACTGCCCAAGAGATGGCAAATAGAATATATGCTTATTTTACAAGCCAGCACACCCACTGTCACTGAGCGCTCAGGGTGGACCTCCAGACCTTCCCTCGGGTTCTCCTTGCTGCCCCTCCTTTCACCTGGAGCAGGCAGAGAACAGCACAGGCGCTTCTCCCACAGGTCAGGGAATTTCAGGAGCTTTCCCACAACTGAGGCTTGGAGCAGGGAGCTCAGAACCAGGGGTGTCCTGGAACCTTATCCCTTTTATTTCCTTCCTTGAGGGAACATATAAAAAGCAAAAATGCTGCCAGCTTTTGGATAATTTCTCTTTTTATTTTCTTTTCTCTCCTGAAGTTTAGAATGAGTTACCCAGGAGAGAAATGTAGGAAAAGAGGTGCTAATTAATGGAGGTGGGAAAGGTGTGGCAAAGCTGAAGGGATGGATGCATTTGCAGGATGCAGAAAGCAAACAAACCATCGGGAATTGCAGCTTCCCAAGATCAAACCCATGCTGATAGGAAATGTTGGTTGGTGCTCCTAAAATGCCACAGCTGGGAAATGAATGAGTGGATGAGGGTTTAACTGGGCCAGTGGGGGAAGCAGGGCTGATAAGGAACTCCTTATCCAGGAGTGTTTGGGTGTTTGGATGCATCTCCTTGTTTTCCTCAGCAGGACAGATAAGATAACTCCAGGCTGTGTTTAGAGCAGGTTAAAATGTTCAGTAAACAGATTTATATGCATGAACACGCTGGCATAGGAACACTCGTATGGTAACTCACAGATCAGCATCCACTTCGGTTCAGGAGGTTTTTTCAATCATGATTATGGTCTCTCTCATTAGAGAGGTCTTTTATCGCAGAAAGCCAAATTTTCCAGACAAACCACTCTAATTAAACCTGGGAGATAAAAAAAAAAAAAAAAAAAAAAAAAAAAAAAAAAAAAAAATTAAAGAATGAAATAGTGGGGCTTGGCCAAAACAGTTCCCTCCATCTCTGGTTCCTTGCTCTGAGAGAGGACAGCCAGCCTGCTGAGGCTCCAAAGGAATTGGATGGAACCCAAATTACTCATCTTTGGGGGCTGCACAGAGCCTCCTCAGGTAGGAAATCCCAGGGTGAGCACAGAGGTGGGAGGGAAATGGAGCCAAAGTTCTTGTGCAGGGTCAGCAAGCAGAGAGAAAAGATCCCACAACTCAGCCAGGAGCTGGCTGTGGTGCCCAGGATGTGAAAAGGGGGAGAGACTGGCTGTGAAGGAGCAGAAATGGGTGTTTGTGTGGTCAGCCCCCGCAATCCGTAGGGAGAACGAGGCAGGGAGAGCAGCCCTGTGTGGGAGCTGCCCACGTGACAGAGCCACACGGCCTGGGGACACTCAGTCCCACCAGGAGCACGTGGAGAGGGCTCAGGTGAGGATGAGACTGGAGAATTCATCCTCAGGCTGGCCTAGAGGAGGAGGATGTGCATTCCCATGTGGCAGGGGATGGTCCCAGACACGGGCAGGAGGCTGCACTGGATGAATGAACAAATTTATCATCTGTGGGACTCTCCCACGTGGGAAAGCCCTGCTCTGTTCATTGGTGTCCCAGGGTAGAGGCACTGGGATGTGCCCAGGAGCTCCCCAGTGCTCTCCAGTGCTTCACCACTGATCCTGGAGCTCTGGGGCTGCAGAGGGGCCCCCAAATCTGGGATTTTTGTCCAGCTGTCTCCTACCAGTGGTGGCCTGTGCCCCCCTGCAGCAGGCATGGCACACATCCCACCCTGGAGTACTTCCCCAGCCCCTGGGCACAGTGCAGAGCCCATCCAGGGGTGCTTCAGCACCGCTCAGGATAAAATTTTATTGTCATGGCCTTGCTCAGGAAACATTTCCAAACTGGAGCCTGGTTTCTCTTCCACAATTGCCCTGGTTCTGGGACAGAGCTTCCATGCAGGATCTTAAAATCACAGACTCATGGAATGGGTGGGGTTGGGAGGGACCTCAAAGCTCATCTTGTTCCACCCCCAGGGACACCTTCCACTATCCCAGGTGGCTCCAAGCCCCATCCAACCCAGCCTGCGATACTTCCAGGGATGGAGCAGCCACAGTTTCCCTCTTCCAGGGCCTCACCACCTCACAGGACCTCAACAGAAGATTTGCAGAGCACTTCTATTTCCTTTGTAATCGTAGGTGAGGTTAAAGGAGCCCAGAGCTCAGCACAGCTGCACTCTCCCTTTCTCTCCTGTGCACTTTGGGTCTGTCTGACCTTCTGCTGGGTCTCCTGCCCTGCAGCCTCATGCCAAGAGAAAAAGTAGAGGAAAAACTTCCTACAGCATCTCCTGGCAGAGCCCAACAGGGCTGAGGAGCACAGTCATTGACTGCAGGCTGGGTGGGGGGTGATGGTTTCAATATCTGCAGTCTTGGGGCCTGTAGGAGAGTCAGGGACCCCAGAGAAACCACAGAGCTTCATCAGTGGAGGCAATGCCTGTCTCTGAGGCTGGGAGAAAAAAGGGACACGGGGAAAGAGGCGGGAATTCAGATCCCACTGTGCCAAAGGTGCCTGCAGAGCCAAGCTGTGCTGCTCTGCCCATGCCTGGGCTCCCAGAGGAATGTGCTTGCTGCTGCCTGTGGGGCAGAGGGAGATTCACAGGGCTGAAGCAGAAGTTCCCTGGAGCAGCAGTCATGGGCAGACAGGTGAATGACCCCGAGGGGTTTGTGTCTGCACGAGCAGCCAGGCACTGCTGTGGATACCCTGGACCAAGAAAAACCTCTACCTGCAGCATTCCCTGACTCAGAGATGCCCAAAGCTCACCTCAGCAGCTCCAGCCCTGCCCGTGCCAGTGCTGAACCAGAGCAGATTCCAGGTTTTGCAGGGGCAATCATTAATGTGTGCAAACCTGGGCATTTCCCCTAATTTTTCTTCAGACCGAAGGCTTGTCAAGCTCTGGAATCTCTCTGCCTGCACTTCTCAGGATACACCTGGCCCTTGCTTTCCTGTGTTAAACAACCAGGAATAAATCACTTGTGGTTTTTGAAGAGCTCTGTTTGAAATCTGGGCTGAGCTCAGAGTGGAAATCCACAGCAAAATGAAGATGGGTTTGAGGAAGAGACAAATCTGCATTAACAGAAGTCATGGGCACAATCCTGAACGTGTCATTTGTCATTTAGCTGGACGAGTGGTGAGCTCCTGACTGCTTTCCAAGGCTTTTGCCTGGCTGGTTGTGAGCTGCTCTGAAGTTCTGTGTGTTTGAGCACTCCCGGTCTAACCTCAACCTCTTTTCCTTCCTTTATAGATTTCACTGGCACCTTCTGCTGGAAATATTCTCCATCTAATTTTCTCTGAAGAAGCAGAATGAGCTAGCACAGAGACCCCTTGATCCTGGAGGCCCTTCTGAGGGTAAGGGGAGAGGTACTTCTAGCAGACCTCAACCTGACAGCAGGTCATGAACTTGAGGCTCTAAAAGGAAAATTTGCCCTCATCCTTGTGGGAAGGGAGCTGTAGGTGCAGGTGCTGGGATACAGGAGGAACGCCAGAAGTCCCTCTGAGTGTGGAAAAGTGGGTTGGAATGGAATGTGTGAGCACCTGCAGTGTTGTATTGCACTAAATAGTTTATTTAGTTGTTGTTTTGCCCTGGGTGTTTGGTATCACATGGTCTCCCCCCCCTCCCCACTAAGCCTCAGGTGTGGGGGTCTCTCCCTGGTCTGCCCTCCCCTCTCCCTCTCCTCACCTGTATCCCAATGGATGTTGCCCCTCGACTCTGCCTCCCCTTTTCCAGGGCTCAAAACCCCGCTGGACGACACCTTCGGGCTCTTTTCTCTCTCCTGGACGCCTCAGCCTCTGTTACCCCCTGAGGCCTCGCCTGGATCCGAGGTGGCTCCTGAATAAACAGGATTTTAGTCCTGAGGAGCAGAGCGCCTTTCATCTTTTACTTCTATCCTATGTAAGATCGCCCCGCGTTCAGGGGTTCCGATTTTACACTGGAGCACCCACGTTGCCTTGATTTTTAAAAGTGTTAAGTTTTGTTTTATAGTTCTTTTGAAAGTTTTAAAGTTCTCGTAAAACTCCTTTAGCCTTCTGATAATGTTTACATACTTGAGACTCAGAGTTCCCACACAATTTCATGTATAAATAGTTTACATATTTCTCTGTGGTTGGAGAGAAATGATTAATTGATCTTTGGACCAGTGTGGTTGGAGAGGTGGTAATTCCATCCTCCAATCCACGGTCACCTTTGGAATTCTATAAATACCGGATGTTTGAATAAAACTGGGTCTTTTTCTCTTTTGAACTTCCCAAGCTTCTGTGCACTCATTTCGTGTCCAATAGCGACGCACCCATGGGCACCACACGCCCTGGCAGAGGTGCCCTGCCCTCGCTGACCCCGCTCCCTCCCACTGGCAGCAGCAGCCCGGCCCATTCCCGGGCTTTGGGTGAGTTTTCCACAGCAGTGCCAGGCAGGCCACGCTCTGCTGAGGGCTGTGTGTTTGCCCTGGGCTCCCTTCGAGGTGTGCGGGGCTGCTTTCCTCTCCAGCTGCAAGGCCAGCTCCATCTCAGAGCCTCGCAGCAAAGGGGAGATGGGAGCTGTGCCCTCAGCGCTGTCCTTGGCCGGGAGCAAAGGCCAGCAGCCCCGTCAGTGCCGGGAAGTGCAGGGAACACACGTATTTCCCTGGACATGGCATCCAGGTCCTGGCAGGGCACAGGAGAAGTGTCTTCCTGCCTCTTCCAGGCTGACAGAACGTCTTGTTCCTCCTCCTCTGCTTTGCACAACACTAAGTTGAGGAATGAGAAGTTTTTCCCAGCGGTAGAGATGGGGTGAGGATCTTTCTTCTCGGTGCCCTGGACTCTCTAAGTTAATGCTCCACAGCCTTTCAAAGGTTTCTTAAATTTCCTGCCTGACACACAGGGGGAAGGAGCTGCCAGTGAAGGAGAAAAAGGAAGGAAGGGAAGGAGAAAGATGTTTTCCTCCAGTGCCCTGATCCTGCTCCATCCACACCTTCTCCTTCCAGCCGTTCCCAGAGCAGCACACAAACTCCCCATTCATACCAAAATAAGGAAAGTCAGCAAAATTGTTTTCCCATTGCTCTCTCCAGCAGAAGGCGATGAAGAAACTGCTGCCGCGGCTTGGTGCCAGGAGAGGTTTGCACATTTTTTAGCATCACTGCACTGTCATGGTCAGCACAAGCTGCCACTGAGCTCAGAGCTGGGCCTTGAGACAGGTGAAAGCAGGGCTTAATCCCCCAGGGATTCCCTGGAGCAGATGGGTCTCCTGGCTGTGTCCCTGTCAGCTGTGGCCTCCCCAGAGTGGGGACAGGAGCTCATGGAGCAGTCCCAGCGATCAGCCAAGGCTCACACGCAGCCACCTCTGTCCTGACATGCCCCGTCTGGAGCAGGTGCCACATTTCTTGTCCCCATCTTGCCACCCATCGTGACTTTCCTGGTGGCAGTGGGCAGCCTGCTGTCCCCCAGGCATTTCTTCACGTAGGGTTCCACTCACCCTGTACTGCAAGTCCAAGGAATTGGTAAGAGCTAAAAGTATCGAGCAGACAAAGTGCTAGAAAGAGACCCAGCTCTAAAGAGTGCTGGTCCTTCAGAGTCCAGCAGAGAGTGAGCAGTTGTAAAATATGCAGATTCTGGCCATTTTTCTTCACATAGTTGCTTTCCATGCAGTGTTTGCTGCCCTCTCTGCTAAGACTTGCTATTTTTAGGAGTTCATAGAGATTTCTCTGTTGGCCACCACCAGGGAACACAGCCAGGTGTGAACATCAGACTCCTGATGGAGCCAGGGCTGGCTGAGCTGCCATCCCATCCCATCCCATCCCATCCCATCCCATCCCATCCCATCCCATCCCATCCCATCCCATCCCATCCTATCCCATCCCATCTGCTGAGGGTCATGGAGAGGGGACAGAGCTGCCCTCTCCCAGCGGGATCTTTGCCATCCTGAAGGCAACCCAGGGGTTTGCAGCAGAGCCTGAGCTCAGCCTTGCTAAGCCTGGCCAGGTGCCAGCTCAGCCAGCCCTGCTCAGTCCAGGGTGTGCAGGACCCACACACATCAGCATCTTCCACGGGCTGGGAAGTGGGAAAGGAAGGATGTGGAGGGACTTTCCAACTTTTCAGGCTTGGGTGGAATCTGCTTTTGCAGCTCCTGAATTCAGATCTGATAACGCTGCAGGGCAGACACTGCAGATTCCCCAGATCAGGGCTTTGGGAAGCAGTGGTGCAATGCACCCAGCTGCCCCACACACTGAGACTGGAGCGTGTCCATCCCTGCCAGGATGCAAGCCCCGTGCTCATGCCTTGTACACACGGCCCAGGAGGAGCATTCCCTCTGCCAGCCTATCAACCCTTTGGAAAAAAAGCCAATTCCAACAATAGCCCAGTGTTTTCTTTGGAGCTCTCACAGCCCCAGCACTGTCAGCAGCACAGCCCTGGCTGGCAGCGAGTGAGCGCTGCCCGCTCAGCTCACCCTGCTGTCCCTCCCCAGCCACAGCCTGAGTCATGGCTGTGGCCACAGACAGTGACACAAGGCCATTGTCATCCCAGGAATGCAGCGTTTTCCTGCTCTGCACAAATATTTTGTACAGTGCATTTTCCGTGCTCGTTCCTGCTGGAAGCGCCCCCAGGAGCGCTGCTGACTAACGCTGCCGTCCCTCCTCGTGCTCCCCAGGGCTCCAGGCTCATTCTGCTCTCCACAAAGGGCACCGAGTCAAGGCTGGAGAAGCGCGTTTCCTCCAGCAGCACGTGCACTGCAGTGCGAGGAAATGGTGGATTTAACCCCTCCGGGTACAGCTCCCTGGGGTCACATCACTGGGGCCAGCTCGTGGCTCGGGGCTGGCCTGGAGGAGCAGGTGTGGACACGGAGAGGCGCTGGCAGAGCAGGCTCACAGCTTGTCCCCCAGCTCCAGACATGGCCGTGGGGTCACTGGTCCCCTGGAGATGCCTCTCTTGGCACTGTCTCCCAAGGGAAAGGGACAGGAGCTCAGTCAGAGCTGAGCTCTGCAAAGGCCTCCCTTAATCCTGTCCTGGGGACACCTCGGGGCACTGCAGCTCCTGCCCTCTGCTGACCTGTCTGCTCCACTCTGCTCAGAGATGAAATCCTAATTGCTTCCCTCACTGAAGCCCGTCTGCCTCCTCACACTGCCCAGCAGAGAGCCAAGGACACAACTTGTGTTTTCTCCCTCTGCCAGGTTGTTATCAGGGTGATTTAAAATCCAATTTCTGGGAATATATAGGATAAATAAATTTAAAAGCATATCTCAGGATGTGGCAAAGACCCCGTTCCCCCAAATACCTTCATTTTACGAAGGACAGATGATGAGGCTGCATCCAGGGTGAGCTCAGCTGTGGTGAGCTCCTCAATGAGCCAAGGGCTGGCGTGGTGCTGGTGAGGGTGTCACGCATTCCATAGGGGACAAAGATGTCTTCATTGTGACAGCACAGGACTGGCTGGAACAGGGCTGTGCACTGGGATCATGGAATCACAAACCATGGAATGGTTTGGGTTGGGAGGGACCCTAAAGCTCATCCATTCCACCCCTGCCATGGCAGGGACATTTCCCACTGTCCCAGGTGCTCCAAGCCCCAGTGTCCAGCCTGGCCTTGGGCACTGCCAGGGATCCAGGGGCAGCCACAGCTGCTCCAGGATGTAGCACAGCCATGGTGCTTCACAGCATTTTGGGATGCAGCAGTTTTGGAGAGATGGATGCATCAGACACGCTCTGGAACACGGCCACGTGCCCTGAGTTTGTGCACACACAGGACAGGTGACAGTGGCCATTCCATGGTGGTCACAGCCTTTGCTGCACTTTAAGTAGGTGTGAACTGACTCTCTGTGGGAAAAACTTAATTTGGAAAATGAAGTTGTTGATTTTACAAAAATGCTTTGGCTAAATCTGGAGTCTCCTCAACTGTGCTTAACCCAGGAGGAGGCAACACTATTGGTATTGTGGTAACCTGCACAACAGGGATTTCCTCCCAAAATGCAATGTTTATACTCATCGTTGAGAGCCTGGTGGGGTCTGCCAGGAGGGATTGGGGCAGGATGGATTGGAGCAGCCAGAATGGATTGGGGCAGAATGGATTTGGGCAGCCAGGATGGATTTGGGCAGCCAGGATGGATTGGGGCAGGATGGATTGGGGCAGCCAGGATGGATTGGGGCAGGATGGGCTGGACTGGAGCAGGATGGATTGGGGCAGGATGGATTGGAGAAGCCAGGCTGGACTGGGGCAGGATGGACTGGATTGGGACAGGATAGACTGGAGGAGCCAGGATGTGTTGGAGCAGCAGGATGGATTGGGGCAGGATGGGTTGGAACAGCCAGGATGGACTGGGACAGCCAGGATGGGTTGGAGCAGCAGGATGGACTGGGGCAGCCAGGCTGGATTGGGACAGCCAGGATGGGTTGGAGCAGCCAGGATGGACTGGAGCAGCCAGGATGGACTGGGGCAGCCAGGATGGATTGGGGCAGGATGGGTTGGGGCAGCCAGGCTGGATTGGGACAGCCAGGATGGACTGGAGCAGCCAGGCTGGACTGGGGCAGGATGGACTGGAGCAGCCAGGATGGGTTGGAGCAGCCAGGATGGACTGGAGCAGCCAGGCTGGCCGAAGCTCCCAGAGGCTGCAGCTGAGCTGGAGGCTGCAGTGAAAGCCCTGCCCTTGCCCGGTGCAGTTGTGCAATAGCGGATGTTTGGGAGCAGATAGGTGATGCAGAAGACTTCCTTCCTCAGCTCACAAGGCAAATAATTTGTATCCTGATTACAAATTATGAGGGTTTGGAGATTGCAAGGTCAGGAGGCACCACTGTAATTATGTCATCTGACCTTCCCAAGGAGTGCAGCCTCGGAATGGCACTTGGTGATTCCCATGCCGAGGCCGTCGGTCCTGGCTGTCCCACAGGGAGCCTTTTCCTACAGCCTGAGGCACAGGGGGTCTGTCCCTGACTGCGACCTGGCGGGTAAACCCAGCACGCAGAATACACAGCTCACTTCCAGGTCTGTGCTTTTCCTGTAAGACTTTGGTCTAGGGAGATCATGGGAGAGAATGGGATGGGATGGAATGGGATGGAATGGAATGGGATGGAATGGAATGGAATGGAATGGAATGGAATGGAATGGAATGGAATGGGATGGGATGGGATGGGATGGAATGGAATGGAATGGAATGGAATGGAATGGAATGGAATGGAATGGAATGGAATGGAATGGAATGGGATGGGATGGAATGGAATGGGATGGAATGGAATGGGATGGGATGGAGTAGAATCTTCAGAGCTCCCTGAAGGGACCCACAAAGATCATCCAGGTCCAGCTCTTGGCCCTGCACGGGACAGCCCCAAGAATCCCACCCTGATTCGTGTCAGATTTCGGATCGCCCACCCTGTCCAGCAAGGAGTGTCCCCGTTTCCAGGCCACCTCTTCCTACCTCACGGAACAACCTGGACTGCAGGAGGGAGGGGACAGTTTGGGAAGATTTGGGGTGTCCCATTCCCACCAGGGCTGTGCAGGTGGCACAGGGAATGTCAACTAAGAGCCCACACCTGAGGCTTTGACCTCTGTGGGATGTGAACACGTTTGAAATTTGTGTTCCGATTTCTTCACTGTTAAAATCCTGGAACTCTCAGGAGGCTCAGACCACAGAGATCTGTATCAGCACAGAAACACCAGCCCTGGTCCCTCTGGGGCATCCTGCCCTGCCCGCACCCACCCAGCTTTGGCAGCCACAGCTCCTGGTTAATGCAGATAGCCCAGAACTGGCTTTACATGAATAAAGCCATTCACACCCCCATTATGATCATTATTAATTAGGCTGTTTACCACTGATATTGTGGTAGGACCCAGAGACCCCTGGACAGGGCTGGGGCCTCACTGCACAGTCATGGCTCAAATGCCATCACTCCCCAAAGACCCTGAAGGGCAAAATGAGCAGAGATGATCTGTGACAGAGACCAAAGAGGTGCAGGGCCACAGCAGAACTAATCCTCACTGATCTGCTCCTCTGGAAGATGGAGAACATCGTGGCAAGTTTGTGGCCAGATGTTTGTGCTGAGTAGAGCCCCAAGACTGTGATCCCAAGGGCAGGGACACTTCAGCCTTGTCCCAGTGTCCCTGCTCACCCCTTCCACCACCCTGGCTGCACAGGTGTGGGGTTTTGCTGTAAAAGATGCACAGGCTGTGCTGGGAAAATGCACAGAACCAGCACTTAGGGCACCTGCAGAGCTCTCAAGTCTTTGCCCTGCCTTAGGAGGAGGCTTTTAGCCCACTGTCAGTCCCTTCGCCGCCACTGTGACCCAGCTGGCACTGAGCAGGGACAGGTCCTGGGGTCACAGCCCGGGGATGCTGTCGTGGGCTGCCACTGACCCACCACCACAGCTCTGTGCAGCTTCTCAGCCCTGCTGCCCCAGGGATATTTCCACACCAGATCAGTCCCGGGAGGAGGGAAGCAAAGCGAGCTGGCCATTCCCAGGCTGAGCTAGCCAGGAGTGGCGAGGGGACAGCGACAGGCATGGGGCAGGTGAGTCAGGCCACATGAGAATGAACACGAGGAGCTGCTCCCTGGCTCTGTCCCTCTCCCACTCCCCTGTGCCAGCAGTTCTTTTACACCTTTTATCTCCATGTGTGCTTCCACCCCAGGATTTTGGAGCATCCCCCCTGTCCCCACTCAGCCCAGCAGGTGCCCCCCGGGCTGGGCAGTGGGGGCACACGGCCTGGCCAGCAGCAGCCCTGGCACCTGTTCAGCAGGGGACACAATGAGGATTAATCACCGCCTGTCCGAGACGCTGCCGTGTTTTTCCTCCATCCTTATTTGCGTGCTAGCGCCTGGAAAACAGGATGGCGATGTTTTCCTGCTGCACATTCCCCAAGACTAAACAAAGGAGCTTGGATTTCCAGCCCCCTCTGATCTCTGATAAATGTGGGGCTTTCAGGAATTGCTTGGGGAGCGCGGGAGTGGGGGAGTTCAGGGGTCTGCCCCTCGGGCTGGTCCCACTGCTTGCAGCAGAAAACCTCCAACCTCTGGAATGAAGGGGAAGATTTTCCGTCTCACTTTTAGGGAAAAAGCTTTTCATGGCAAGAGTGATAAAGTTCTGGAATGGCTGCCCGGGGAGGTGGTGGAGTCCCCATCCCTGGGTGTGTTTAAAACAAGCCTGGATGTGGCACTGGGGGCCAGGGTTTAGCTGAGGGGTTGGGGCTGGGCTGGACTCGATGGTCTGGAAGGTCTCTTCCAACCCAGGGATTCTGTGAATTCTGTGATTCTGTGAATTCTGTGATTCTGTGAATGCTGTGATTCTGTGAAAACACTGCCTAAAGAAAGTTCTTGTGTGCACAGCCTGCACTGGTGGGCTCTCGTTAAGGTTTGCTACTCATAATTTGTTAGGGTCTTGTTTATTTGAGGTCTGACCATGGGAGATGCTTTACAGTGAAGTATAAAAGATAAACCAGGCTCCCTAAAGAAGGAGGAATGTTTGTTTTTAAAGTATAACCACCAACATCACCCTGGCAGGAGTTAGATAAGGAGCCCTTAGACCATCTTCTGAAATGGAAGCTCAGCTGGGAACAAATCAGAGAACCAGAGAATATTGGAATGGTTTGGGTTGGAAGGGCCCTTAAAGCTCTTTTCCTTCCATGGGCAGGGAAGGGACTGGAAACTCTGCCCTCACCTGCTTGGAAAGCCCAGGGCTTTTCCCTACCCGTTGCACTGCCTTTCCCTCATCCCACTTCCATGGGATGCTCTGGTGCATCCCCCCCTTACCTGATGTTTTTATGGGTTTAAAGAACTGCTCTCTCCAAACTCAGATGAACTTTGCAGAGAAAGCAATAATTGGTGCTTATGCAGCATCTGGGGAACTTTTGGAGGCTCTTAAGATATCCCCCGAACTGGGAAAATGAATAGTGGGAGTCCTAATTCTGAACTGATGTGGGGAATTTGACCCCACGTGTACAACGTGCAGGTTTGGTGACTCTGCTCCCAGCACCGGGAGCATCAACAAGAGCCAGGTCTTGGGATAGATGGACCAGGGAAAAAGGAAAGAGCTGAAAAATCTGTGTTAGAAGCCTTGGAGAGAGGCTGTGGAGGTTCTCCATGGAAATATCTCAATTTCCACTCAGCCTTGATGGGAAACACATTCCACCTATGGATCATCCAATCCTGCATATGGGAACAGTTCTGTAACCAGGAACTTCTGATGATTTGGAGCACAAAGGCTCAACACCTTTCCTGGCATTGAATGAGGAATAACCACCCGGATTTGTCCAATTTCAGTGGTCACGGCGTGGGGGGATTCCCATTTTTCAGCTGTACTTTCTGTGGCCCCAGAGCTGAGATGTTTCAACCACGGAATCACAGAACCACTACGGTTGGAAAAGACCTCCAAGATCATCAAGGCTTCGACCAAATCCCACCGTGCCACTGAACCTTCTCACAAAGTGCCACATCTACTTGATTTTTGAACACTTCCAGGGATGGTGGCCCCATCACTGCCCTGGGAAGGGGTCCCAGGCCTGAAGCACTCTTAATGAAGAAATTTTCCTGAAATCCATCCTAATTTCCTCTTGTCCTGTCCCTTGTTCCCTGGAAACAGAACCCAACCTCCATCTATCTCCCTTAAAAATCCCAAATTTTCTGTGAAAACTCAGTTTTAGGAAGTAGAATTGTGATATATATATATATATATATATATATATATATATATATATATATATTTTTTTTTTTTTTTTTTTTTTTTTTTTTTTTAATCACTCTTTGGGGAAACTGCTTTTTCTCTCTGGTGACTCATGAAAAATATTGACCGAATGCACTTCAGCTCTGGTGTCCTCCAGTTGTGTTTCTGGGTTTGGCCCTTGATGTTCTGTCCCCGAGGCACTGAAAAGCTCAAGAACTGCCTCTCCCCAAAGTAATCTCGCTGGGTTAAGTCCTTAAACCTCATTACAGTTCTCAAGATAAGAGCTCATTAAACAGCGTGAAAGTAACCTTGGAAAAGGGGATTTCAATATCTGCCCCGAGAGGTCTGAACGCTGAGGAATTGGGATGGGCTGATTCCTGTTCCTGGGCGATGTTTATCTGTGTTATCCTCAGGAATTGTCACCTGGGAATCTCGCTGCACCAGGGACCTGCTGCTACCAGGAAAAATGGGAAGGGCTGGCAGGAAGTTGTTTGCATATCTCTTCTTCTGGGTGGGTGACTCAGGCAAGAAATAAAGTGTAATATCTGTAAAAAATATCTGCAAGGTCCCGAGGCAGGGGTGGTATCTTGGCAGCACTTTTTGTGTCCAAAAAAATCCCCCAAAAACATGGATCCTACTGGACACTGGCATAGCACAAACCACAGGTCTGGGCTGCAACCGAGCAGGAGCATCCAGAAAGTCAGAAGGGAGTGGGAGAGGGAGAAATCTCACCTGGAAACAGCAAAAACAACAGAAATCACAAACTTGCTTCCCCCTTCTGCCCTCCCGCCCTATTTCTCAACAAAACTTTCTAAGTTACAGATTTTAAACCTGTTCTGAATGGATAAAAGCCTGCACCAGTGCCTGGGGAATGGCAGGAAGGCACGTGCTGTCATGATTGGAGCAGGGAGAATGTGCTAATTACATAACAGCCCAGGAATTTGGCAGCGCTGATGCAGAAATAGGGCGAATAATCCTCTTTCCCCATCACCTCCTTCCCCAGCCCTGTCTGCTTCACTTTTTCAGGATGGAAATTTAATTTTCAAACCTTTCCACACACATTTTTAACCTGGCAAAAGTGGGAAAAAACAACTTTCCCAGAAGCGCTGCCATGCCTCAAGTCCAATTTTTTTCCCTTTCTAAAAAAAAAAAAAAAAAAAAAAAGAAAGAAAAGAAAAAAGTCTACTAAAGAGTCATATTTTGCTTTGGTGCTCAAGAAATTATTCCAAATCATGCCATAAACTGGTGGTAGTTTTGCTTGGCTCCACTTTGCCTGTGGGCCAAGCCTTGGCCTGGAATAATTTCACATTCCTGTCACTGCCGTAATTCAGCACTGAAGAGACACGAGGACAGCAGTGCTTTGTCACTGAGGTTGAGCAGGGAAGCAGTTTTCCTGCTTTGTGGAGGAAAAATGGGGACAGAATCCCTGCCAGCGCCTTTCCAAGCTGCTGCAAACAGTTTTGGAGTCCTTCAGGCCTGCTCCAGTCCAATCCCATAAAATCAGCCTCAGGTGCTCCCTGCACTGGCATTCCCAGCTGTGGAAAATGGAAAAAGAGCAGCCTTCAGACAGTGCCAGTGCAGAGCAGGGATCCCAGAGTCACAAAATCACAGAATTACACAACCCCTGAGGCTGGAGAAGCCCTCTGACACCATCGAGTCCAACCTGTGCCTGATGTCCACCTTGTCCCCAGCCCAGAGCTCCCAGTGCCACCTCCAGCCCTTCCTTAGACACCTCCAGGGATGGGCACTCCAAACCCCCTGGGCAGCCCCTGCCAAGGCCTGAGCCCCCTTTCAGTGATGGCAGTGGGGCCTCCAGAGCTCCCTGAGTGCCCGAGGGAGCATCCACATCCTCCTTCCCTTTGGGAGGGCAGCCAGGCGCCTTCCATGTCCAGCACTGAGTGCAGAGAATCCCACACTGGCTTGGCTTGGGAGGGACCTTAAATCCCATCCCATCCCATCCCATCCCATCCCATCCCATCCCATCCCATCCCACCCCACCCCTGCCCTGGCAGGGACACCTCCCACTGTCCCAGGTGCTCCCAGCCCCAGTGTCCAGCCTGGCCTTGGGCACTGCCAGGGATCCAGGGGCAGCCCCAGCTGCTCTGGCAATTCCAGCCCAGCCCCTGCCCACCCTGCCAGGGAACAATTCCCAATTCCCAAGATCCCATCCAGCCCTGCCCTCTGGCACTGGGAGCCATTCCCTGGCTCCTGTCCCTGCAGGCCTTGTCCCCAGTCCCTCTGCAGCTCTCCTGGAGCCCCTTCAGGCCCTCCAGGGGCTCTGAGCTCTCCCTGGAGCTTCTCCTCTCCAGGGCAGCACCCCCAGCTCTCCCAGCCTGGTTCCTGAGCTGAGGTCCCTCAGCTCCTGATGATGATGCTTTATGACTTCATCTCTGCTCTGCATCCTGGGCCTCTGCTCCTCAGCCCCTCTGCTGCTGTTCTTGCCTTCTATTTCCTGACTTTAAAGCTTTTTTTGAGAGCTACAAACTTCTCACTGGGATAAGCACCGGCTGATCCAGCCTTTAAAACCTCTGATTGTGGCACACAAGTACTACAGAAATAAAACCCACGGGTCACAGGCATCTATCAATTGCCTAAACTGCTATCACAGCAAATCCTGAGGAAACAAAGGACAAAAAGGATCAGGAAAAGCCCAGATGGAGCAACCCTGAGCAGCCTGAGCCGTGAGGGCCTGCAGGCTCAGTTCCAGGCACTGCTGAGCAGACACCAAGGCTTGTGACTGAGATTTGCTGCTGCTGCTGGAGGCTCCTGACCCTGGGAACAGCCCAGGGAGGACTCAGAGAAAACCCTCCCAGATGGAGACCATGGATGTTGGGGGACACAAGACAGATGATGGACTTTGGACCTAATTAGCATAAGAGACTTGATGAACAGGATGCCTTGGCAATGGCAGACAGAACTTTGAGGATTGCAAGGGGATTCAATCAGACAGGTTTACCGGAAAAAGAAAATTACATCAGACCTCTGCAAGCAAGAGATGTTGGAATATGCATCAATTTGTGTATGTGATTTTAACCTAATCGTTGTACTGCACATTACTAGTCTCCCTAAAATAGTTTATGTCACTGCGGGCCCCCAGCCAGGGAATAATTAGCATTGGGTCCATGATTGCAGAAGGCTGATCAATTGCTTTATTATGTCATCTATACTATATTATACTCATTAAGAAACTCAGTAACCCTTCCAGCCAGCCCCATCCAGCTTTGACCTAACTGGTCAATCCATCCCAACACCATCCAGTGTCCAATTAAGAAATCACCCTTTGGTAAACAAATCTCCACGGCACATTCCACATGTGCACAACAGCAGGTGCAACAAGTGGGGATAAGAATTGTTTCTCGTTCTTTCCTCTGATCTTCTCACAGCCTTCCCCAGGAAAATGCCCAGGCAAAGTCTGTGCCTGCTCTCTGTGGCCACAGAGCTGCTGCCACAAGTGTATCAGTGTTTGTATCCCACAAGAAATTTAGATTCTGATCACCGCACCAATCTTCCCTGTCTCTCTCCATCACCAACACACGGAGAGGAGGGTGTCTGTGACATCCCCAGAAGCTGTCATCTCCTGGGACAGGCACAGCAGAAGCAGCCGAGGCCTCAGCTGCAGTGAGGGGGAGACCCCAGAGCCCCCCATGAGCAGGAAGGGATGGGCTGAGCACAGGGGGGAATCTGCTCCTTGGGATGTGGGTTTCTGGCTTCTCCAAGCCCAGCCTTTTTTAAATCCAGGGGATTTTTTTTTTTTCAGCATAGTCTCTGCCTCGCTCAGGAATTAATTCCCCAAAACCCTGAGGTTTTTCTTACTGGGGAAGGCAGATAAGAGGTCACAGCCCCACCTCCTTTACATTCCGTGAGCAGAATCCAATGTCTCAAATGGGTGCCAAGGGGAGAAAAATTCTCTCAGGAGAACTTCTCAGGAGCTCAGCCAGCCCTTGGTCCTTGGTCCCTCCTCCAGCAGGTACCAAACACGTCCTTTTGTTGCCTTTTGTGCTCTTCACAAGCCCTGGGCGGGCTGTGGAAAGGTCAGGGGGGCTCAGAGGGAGCCAGGGGTTCATCTCTGGTGTCAAATGAGGCACTGCAGGGAGTGCCAAAACTGCAGGAGCTGCCCAGTCCCCTGTCCCAGCACCCAACTGGTTTGCCAGCGTGGATAACTGGTGCTGAGAGACCCCAGAGTCCTTAACCTGACCCGTTGGAGCTCCAGGTGAACTGAGACCTGCAATTTTTGTTGAAATCAGAAGAGAGGATGTGATATAGAGACCTTTCTTCTCTGTGGTGAAGCATTTCTGGAGCACTCTGTCAGCTCGGCAGGCTTGGCCTACAAGGAAGGAAGGAAGCACAAGGAGGACACCAAGATGTGTTAGAAAAGAAAGCAAAACCAAGCAGACATCTTTAAAGGAGGGAATCAGTTTTTTATTGTGAAAATGCCAGATTTTTTCTCACAATCTCCTCGGTTAAATGAAAGGAAAAGATGAAAAGGACTGGGCTTCCCAGAAAGCTGCAGGGATTTATACTGGGTTTTGCTGGGAGCTCAGGCGTCACTCATGTTCTTGGTGGAGCCATCAGTACAATTGTTATTCCTGTGTAAATTCATGGGCTTAGAAACAAGCTTCCTCCCTTTCTCCACCTGGAAAGGGGATCCAAATCCCCCTGGAAAGCAGCTCCTGGGCTCAGAGGGGTCGCTCTGCGTGTGGGACATCAGGCACGGGGAGTGAGGACACTGAGATGTGCCCCACAATAAACCCAAGGACTGCTCACCACGTCCCAGCTGGGTGACCTCTGCACATCTCCTGGTGTCCCCTGAACCTCAGCCTGTCCCCAGGTGTGACCTTGGTCAAACACAGGCACCTCCAAGGCTGTTTTGGCAAAGCCACCCCTGATGTTTGGGCAGATTTGGATCCACATCCTTGAGGGATGCAGGGTGCTCCAGCGCGGAGCAGGAGTGTAGCTCCATCCTGCACCACAGGGAGATTCAGAGGGTTTTTATCTCCCAGGCGGACAGCACAGGGTGTGTGGAGCTCATGGAGGACCCTGGAATGCCTGGGAATTCAAGGAATGCCAACCTTTTCTTCAGTGGGCTTTGGTTCAAGCTCCTGCATCATCCCCAGGTCAGAGCCAAGCAAAGCAGGCCCGGCCCGTGGTGCTTTCTGCTGCAGTCAGCACCAAAGTGCCAGCTGGTGACAGCACTGAGGATCTCCAGGAGGGGCTGAACCTGCCCTCAGACTCCCAAAAACACCTGGGCATGCTTGGCATCCACGTGTAAAAATATCTAGTGTTCTAAAAGCGTGGGTTCAGGGCCCCAGGAATATTTGGGCTCTTGGGAGGAGTTCTGGCATCCACAGCCAGGCCAGGCAGAGCTCAAAACGGATCAGGAGCCAGGTTTTGTCCAAAAGCAGTGCTGAGCCAGGCTCAGGCAGCCCCAGGAACAGCACAGATCACTGCAGCCCCAAAACCAGGGGCTCAATGCACACATGGACTGTGCTGGATTCCCCAGGGATTTTCATCAGGATCCTGCTTCTGTTCTCTCTGCCCGTCACCAACATCCGCCACTCCTGCAGGGACTGCCACACCTGCAGGGACTGCCACTCCTGCAGGGACTGCCACTCCTGCAGGGATTGTCACACCTTCAGGGACTGCCACTCCTGCAGGGATTGTCACACCTGCAGGGACTGCAACACCTGCAGGGGCTGCAACACCTGCAGGGATTGTCACACCTGCAGGGATTGTCACACCTGCAGGGACTGCAACACCTGCAGGGATTGTCACACCTGCAGGGGGCTGCAACACCTGCAGGGATTGTCACACCTGCAGGGGCTGCATCACCTGCAGGGACTGCTACTCTAGGGAGGGACTGCCACACCTGCAGGGATTGTCACTCCTGCAGGGACTGCCACTCCTGCCTGCTCAGAGGGGAGCTGCAAGAAGTGAAAATTGCAGCTCATTTTCCACTCACATGGCTGTCCCGGCAGTCAGACCCATAATGTTCTGTGGGTCTAGAGGATGGGTCATCAGGAGAAGAATTGGTTTCCAAAAATCCTCTCTGCCATTTGCAGCTCTGCTGCAGGAGGAGGAGATGGAGAAGGATGAGAAAGACGAGGAAGAAGAGGAGAAGGAAAGAGGAGAGGAGAGGAGAGGAGAGGAGAGGAGAGGAGAGGAGAGGAGAGGAGAGGAGAGGAGAGGAGAGGAGAGGAGAGGAGAGGAGAGGAGAGGAGAGGAGAGGAGGAGAGGAGAGGAGAGGAGAGGAGAGGAGAGGAGAGGAGAGGAGAGGAGAGGAGAGGAGAGGAGAGGAGAGGAGAGGAGAGGAGAGGAGAGGAGAGGAGAGGAGAGGAGAGGAGAGGAGAGGAGAGGAGAGGAGAGGAGAGGAGAGGAGAGGAGAGGAGAGGAGAGGAGAGGAGAGGAGAGGAGAGGGAGAGGAGAGGAGAGGAGAGGAGAGGAGAGGAGAGAGAGAAGAGAAGAGGAGAGAAGAGGAGAGAAGAGAAGAGAAGAGAAGAGAAGAGAAGAGAAGAGAGAAGAGAAGAGAAGAGAAGAGAGAGAAGAGAAGAGAAGAGAAGAGAAGAGAAGAGAAGAGAAGAGAAGAGAAGAGAAGAGAAGAGAAGAGAAGAGAAGAGAAGAGAAGAGAAGAGAGAAAAGAGAAGAGGAAGAGAAGAGAAGAGAAGAGGAAGAAGGGAAGGAGAAGAAGAGAAGGAGAAGAAGAGAAGGAGAAGGAGGAAGGGAAGGAGAAGAAGAGAAGGAGAAGAAGAGAAGGAGAAGGAGGAAGGGAAGGAGAAGAGGAGGAGAAAGAGAAGGAGAAGAGGAGGAGGAAGAGGAAGAGGAAGGCTGAACTCCTTCAACAGCCGAAGCCCTTTACACTAGTTGTGCACAGGACCAGGAGAAGAGCCCTGGATCCTGGGAGAGGCTGCAATCGCTCCCTGGGCACGCTCCGCCCGTGGGGGCATCTGGAGACAGATCCCACAGGAGGCTCCCTGGCCAAGTGCAGGGATTCTGCAGCTACTTGCAGCCAGCCATTGTCGGAGCAGGGAGCTCTCCGGCTCCTGGCTGGTACCTGAGCTGATAATTGCTCAGAAAAATTAAGGGTTGGGTAATTCCTCCCGAAATTAATTGCCTCGCTGAGCTGCCGCAGGGCACGCGCCACGAGAAGGTCTGAAGATGATATAACCACTTCCCTCTTCAGGATCAAACCAGGTGGCAAAAGTCCACTTTTGTCACAAACAGCTTTTGGCTCTGGGGATTCCTTTTCTCTGTTTTTTTTTGGTTTTTTTTTTTTTTTGTTGTTTTTGTTTTTGTTTTTCTGCTGTTTCTGAAATGTCTTTAAGGGTCCTGAGGAGCTGCAGGAATTTATGGGCAGTGCTTTTGTCAGCCTCACCTGACGCTGGCAGCTCAGTCCTCTGCAGCAGCTTGCTTTGCTCATTTTAACACTTCTTTTATAAGCAGCCACTACTCCTCATAAAATGTTTATAAACAGAGGCAGGAAATAAGAAGAGACTCAGGATATTCACAGTTGATCTAAAGTCAGCCTTCCTTCCCCTTCTCACAGGCTGCTCTCAGTTTCCTCCTCTCTCTCAGACTGTGCAGCTGACATGGGGTGAAATCCTTATTTCCCCAGCATGTCTTGATTTTTGGGGAAAATTTCTCATTCTCTCTTCTTGTCTCTTGGCTCCCTGGGGGAAGATTCCTCTGGGAATGGGTGCTCTGCCTGTGCTGCTCCTCCTTCCTTCACCTCTTTGTGGAAAGAATATCCCTTTTCAGGAAAAGAAGCCACAGACCCATGGATTCCTAAAGAAATGGAGCTGGCACTCCCTGCCCAAGGCAGACCAACTTTATTTGTGTCTCTGCCCTTCTTAAACACTCCCAATGAAAAGTTTTTACCACCCTCCAGGGAAAATATTCCCATGCAACACTTTTTCACCCATGGAAATTTTCCCTTCACTTTATTACCAGCCCAAATAATAGAGTTTTTTTTGTTTTTTTTTACTCAGTTCACATCTTCCAGACCTGCTGCTCCATGGGGATGATCTCCAAGTGCTCCAGAGCTCTCCTGGAGTGTCCTGGCCTTTACCACAAAGGATCCTTGCAGGTCCTTGCAGCTCCTCTTCCATTAATGAGAACCCAAACAGGACATTTGCCTTTACCAAACCTGACCTGGGGATCTGCTGCAGCCTCCAGAGCTTTTCAATATTCCTGCAGGTGTTTTTTTCCAGAGTGGAATTCCTGTCTCCACATCCACTGGTGAGATGCAGCTCTGAGTCAGTCACTCTTTGGTGTCTCCAGTCACTTGGGAGGTAAAACCATCTCAAGATAACAGCTGATGTCCTCCAGGAGAGGTGTCCAAAGGCAAATCCCCCTCTGGAGACACTTTCTCCTGTAGAACAGCTTTTGGGGTGGTTTTTGTTGTTGTCCTTAGCTCCTGGGGTTTTTTCCCAAAAAAAAATTCTTGAGTAATTTGGTTTTTGCTTAAACCTTCCAAGGTGTTTTCAGTCCCTCTCATCAACAAATTCTTGTCATCTTCAGGTTTATGTGTTCTCTCCCTTTGCTGAGGACACGTGAAGATACTGAGCTGAGCCCTGCAACCACGGTTTGCTAAATCCTGGCATTTGCTGCAGCCTTGGGCCTGAAAGGACACAAAGCCAGGAGGACAGTGCAGAGTCATCTGGGCTGAGGTTTGGATTTCAGGGTCTGAAATTTGGGTCCATTTGGACCTCAGATGGGAACTCTGGGGGGAATCTCAAGGATTTCCTGCTCCAAATGCACAGGTATGGACTGGCACTGGCACAAAGGACAGGCTGGAGAGCTGGGGGTGCTCACCTGGAGAGGAGAAGGCTCCAGGGAGAGCTCAGAGCCCCTGCAGGGCCTGAAGGGGGCTCCAGGAGAGCTGCAGAGGGACTGGGGACAAGGCCTGCAGGGACAGGAGCCAGGGAATGGCTCCCAGTGCCAGAGGGCAGGGCTGGATGGGATCTTGGGAATTGGGAATTGTTCCTGGCAGGGTGGGCAGGGGCTGGGCTGGAATTGCCAGAGCAGCTGGGGCTGCCCCTGGATCCCTGGCAGTGCCCAGGGCCAGGCTGGACATTGGGGCTGGAGCACCTGGGACAGTGGGATGGGATGGGATGGGATGGGATGGGATGGGATGGGATGGGATGGGATTTAAGGTCCCTCCCAACCCAAAACATTTGAGGTGCTGTTGACAGCCGGTTGGACATGAGCCAGCATTGTGCCTTGGTGGCCAAGAAGGCCAATGGCTCCTGGCCTGCATTAGGAACTGTGTGGCCAGCAGGAGCAGGGAGGTCATTCTGCCCCTGTGCTCAGCACAGGTGAGGGCACACCTCGAGTGCCATGTCCAGTTCTGGCCCCTCAGTTTGGGAAGGACATTGAGATGCTTGAGCGCGTCCAGAGGAGGCAACGGGGCTGGAGAGGGGCTGGGAACACAAACCCTGTGAGGAAGGTTTGAAGGAGCTGGGGCTGTTCAGCCTGGAGAAGAGCAGGCTCAGAGGTGACCTCATTGCTCTCCACAACTCCCTGAAGGGAGGCTGCAGACAGGTGGGGTCGGTCTCTTCCACCGGGCAGCACTGACAGAACAAGAGGACACAGCCTCAAGCTACGTCAGGGGAGGTACAGGTTGGATATTAGGAAAAAAAAAAATCACTGAAAGAATAATAAAGTACTGGAATTGTCTTCCCAGGGAGGTGGTGGAATCACCATCTCTGGATGTGTTTAAAAAGACTGGACGTGGCACTTGGTGCTATAGTCTGGTTGAGGTGTTAGGGCATGGGTTGGACTTGATGATCTTAGAGGTCTCTTCCAACCTCATTATCCTGTGATTCTGTGATTCTGTGATTCTGTGAATACCATTCAAAGGGACTATGCAAAGCACACCAGAGGAACCTGCCCCCTGCCTGTCTGAGTCTGTTCCTCCTCTTCCTCATCCCTTCTGTATTTCAGGAAAAGTGAAGCCTTCCTCAGCCAGAGGAGCCCTGCCTGTGCTCCAGCGCTGAGCTCAGGGCAGCAGGTGCCAGCTCAATTGCGGTGATCCCCTGCAGGTACCTGCTCCTTCCCCAGCAAACCCCGAGCTCCTCCAGCATCCTGGCCCTGAGCTGAGCTCCAGGGAGGGCAGGAAACCCAGCACCACCAAACCTCCAGCAGGGCACCAGCGCCAGCCCCTCGCCAGGGCTGCCCTTGTTTTTCTCACTCCCGTTTTGCTCCAACCTGGGTTAATCACCGATGGTTCCGAATTCCGCTCGTGGACAGGGGAAAGGGAAATGAGCAGGAGGGCTCGGGCTCAGCCTCTGCCTTGAACCCCTCGCTGCTTCACTTGCTGCTTTTCCACACTGGGAGGCCGAAGCTGCTCAATGGAGCCCTCACTCGCAGCTCTCAAATTCACTTTGCGTTGTTCTCCTTTCCCCTCCTCTGAATTATAAAAGCTGCTCGACAGCACCAGGGCTGCAACTACTTCAAGTCTCCAAGTTTTTCCACTCAAGCCCTCAAATCTGTTTAACCCTTCTCCGTCCATCTGGCTATCAGGAGGGTGTAGAGTAATCAAACCACAGAATCTGTAAGGTTGGAAAGAACCTTCAAGATCATCAACTCCATCAACCAGTGCCAGCAGCATAATCACCACTGAAGTGTGTCCTAAGGTGCCATATCCACATCCATGGTTTTTGAACACCTCCAGGGTGGTGACTCCAGATCCTTTGCAACCCTTTCAGTGAAGAAATTTTCCCTAAAATCCACCCTGAGCCTGCCCTGGCCCAGCCTGAGGCCGTTCCCTCTCCTCCTGTCCCTGATCCCTGGAGCAGAGCCCGACCCCCCCGGCTGTCCCCTCCTGGCAGGAGCTGTGCAGAGCCACAAGGTCCCCCCTGAGCCTCCTTTTCTCCAGGCTGAGCCCCTTCCCAGCTCCCTCAGCCTCTCCTGGGGCTCCAGCCCCTTCCCAGCTCCATTCCCTTCCCTGGCTCCAGCCCCTTTCTTGTCATGAGATGTCCAAAATTAACCCCAAACCCTCTGAGCCTTTTCCCAGCATGGCAGAGGGATACGGTGCCCAGGAGCCTCTCCAGGATTCCTCCCTGGGGTCTCTCCCAGCTGCACAGGCCCCTGTGCCACAGCCGGGCTCAAACAGGAAACCCAGTTTGTCAGAGCCCTGCACGTTCCTGCAGCTCCTCTCTGCCGTCCGGTGCTGCCCCAAGCTGTGTGCAGAGGTCAGCTGTGCCCCAGGACTGCCCAGGCTGTGCCCCATGACTGAGCACCCCAGAACTGAGCAGTTTCAAATGACTTTGGGGTCGGAAAATTCCTCTCTAATTGGGAAAGGGCCCACAAATCAGACAGGTTCTTCTTCTTGTGGAGAGTCAAGCTGTTCCTTTCTTCTGCCACCTTTGGGATTTCAGGTGATTTGATTTTAATCGTTGCAGGGTAATTTTGAGCTGAGATTCAGGATTTTGTTCCAAGATGCCTGGGAGATGGGAGTTTTGGGGGCAGGTGAATGAGGGGGTGCTTTGTGGGCCATTTCCTGATGAAATGGGAATTGCTGAGGCACGGCAGGTGCAGGTCCATAATAAATCCCAGGGCAATGGATTGGGAAGTGCAGAGTCCTGGCCAGGGAAGTGCCAGGTCTCCCTCCTTAGGCTGCTGCCCTTGCCTCTGGGAGGTCACAGTTTATCTGACAAATGTCGTTCACCCCAAACAACAATGTCTTGAGGAAGGAGAGAAACATTACTTTTGATAAAAACCATTCACTGAGTGAAGCTGCCCTGGGACTTTGGAAGTCTGTTCTGGAAGAAAGTTTGCTGGACAAAGTGCAGAAAAGAGAAAAAAAGGAGATAAATGCATTTTATCACCCAGGAATTATGTAATGAACAGGTGCATTGCCACCTTTGGCTCCTCTGCACCCTGCCCTCCTGTTTCCTTTCCTAGGATTTACACTTCCCCACAGGTTTGCAACTCCAAAAAGTGGCTGGGTTTGCAAAGCAGCTGGAGCTCCACGTGTTTCCCTGCCTTTCTCTGCACAGGATTTACCCAGAACACCCAGCCCACAGTCCCAGGCAGGCAGGGGTGCTCTATAATCCATTTCTCACTGCCTGGCTCTGCAAATCCAGGAGCTGTGCAATTCCCTGGGATGCTGCGTGGCCACTGTCTCCTCTCTCACCTTTGGGGTTTTGTGAGATGTTCGTTCTGGCAGCAGCTGGGGACCCCTGGGCTGGGACAGTCCCCAAGAGCTGGGACAGCTCTGTCACCCTGCAGAGGAGCTGCAGCTGGAACTGCACTCAGGCAGGAACTCCCCCAGCCTTGAAGGATTTTTACCAGGGAATGTTCCAGCCAGAGGTGATATCCTGGTTCATGCCTCAAAATGTGTCCTGCTGGTTAATTGGAATAAAAACAATAATAAAATTATATTGACAAAAATACAGAAACCTGGAATGTCTTGAGATGACACCAGCAAGATGGACAAGGAGGGGGAGGGAATTCCTGAGCAGAATGTTGTGGGGACAGGACCCTGTTGCACAGACGTTCTTCTTTCTTTCAGGATTTTTCCTAGAGCAGCACAGAGGAAAGAAAGAGAAAACAATTTCTATTTCTGCTCCTTGTTTTTCCCATGTGGAATGTGTTTGGAGAATTGTTTACCTGGGGTGATTGCTTGGTTGGATTCTGGTGAGAATTGTTTGAGCCTGGTGGCCAATCCAACCCACCTGTGGCTGGACTCTCAGCGAGGGTCACGAGTTGTGAGTGAGTTAGATATGGGAGTTAGAAAAGTAGGTTTGTAGTTTTAGTATCTCCTTTAAATAGTATATTAATGTATTATAGCATAGTTATAATAAAGAAATCATCCAGTTTCTGAGCTGGAGTCAGACATCAGCATTTCCTCCCACCAGGTTCACCTGTGTTTACAACAGGACCCTCCTGCTGGGGCCTGGGGGTGACACAGCTCAGTTACGGGGACAGACCCTGGTGCCTTGTCCTGAACAGTGCCAGCTCTGTGTGCCCAGCTCGGGAGCTGCCCTGCTGTGGCTCACAAGCCACATCCATCCTGACTGAGATAAATCAGGATTTATGCAGTGGAAACCTTGATAAAGGTTTCCTGTCTCCACATCCACTGGTGAGATGCAGCTCTGAGTCAGTCACTCTTTGGTGTCTCCAGTCACTTGGAAGGTAAAACCATCTCAAGATAACAGCTGATGTCCTCCAGGAGAGGTGCCCAAAGGCAAATCCCCCTCTGGAGACACTTTCCCCTGTAGAACAGCTTTTGGGGTGGTTTTTGTTGTTGTCCTTAGCTCCTGGGGTACATTTCATTCTCCTAGAAATGTTTTATTGTCTCCTGCAGTCACTCAGAGCTCATCACCCAGCTGGAGGAGGCAGCTCAAGCAGACCTTGGATCAGCCAGGGGGCTGAAGGCTCTGACAAAGACCCTGCAGAACAAATCAGTGACTGGCAGGAACCAAGGGATTCCCCTGTGCTGTTGGCTCTTGCCATGGTCTGTCTCGTTCAGGGCGCTGGGACTGCAGCCCGGGCCAGTTCCACTCCTGGAAGCTCTCCCTGTTTCTCGTGGCACTTTGGAGGAGCAGCACACAAGGAGTGATCACGGCTGGCGTGCCAAAGGGGAGGGAGCTGCTCTGCCACAGACGGCTCAGGCAAGGTGCCCGTGGCAGGGGCAGGACTCTGGGAATGCTCTGAGCAGGAATTCTAATTTGCAGCTGACTTTTAACGGTGGGAGAATCGGTGTGTCAGTCTGGGACTTGAGTTCACTGCACACGGGATGAGAAACTTCAGGCAGGATAAGGGGAAAATCAGATGTTTTCCTGTCTGGGAACCAGGCAGGTGGGGAAGGAGGCAGCAGGATCCTTCACAGCTCCCAGCATGGGGAATGAAGTGGCAAAGCATCCTTTTGGAAGCCAGGGCAGGGAGGAGAAGCCCCAGACTGAGCAGACACAGAATCAGGAAAAACACACCTGAAGCCTTTCCCCAGCCTCCTGCAGACAATGATGTGTGTGCTGGAGAGGTGATTTAAAAAAAAATTAAAACATAAAAGGACTATTACCTCTAAATCCCTAAAAGAAAATAACTAAGAAAAAATTAATGGAAGAAAATTTAGATAGATTGGATTGGATAAGATAGATTTGGATTGGATAAGTTAGATTTGGATTGGATAAAATAGATTTGGATTGGATAAGTTAGATTTGGATTGGATAAGATAGATTTGGATTGGATAAGATAGATTTGGATTGGATAATAGGGAGGAATTCTACCCTGTGGGGGGGTAGGGCCTGGCACAGATTCCCAGAGCAGCTGTGGCTGCCCCTGGATCCCTGGCAGTGCCCAAGGCCAGGCTGGACAGGGCTGAGAGCAGCCTGGGACAGTGGGAGGTGTCCCTGCCATGGCAGGGGTGGGGTGGGATGATCTTTAAGGTCCCTTCCAACCCAAACCACTCTGGGATTCTCTGATTCTACAAAAAGACAAACAGAAATATTTGCTACAAGTACTGAGCCTGGGATCCTGTGGAAGAAAACCCGTTTGTGATGACAAGGGAAGTCGTGACCACGGTCCCAGTGTCAGGGACGGAGCTGTGCTCTGCAGGAATGCACACATCTCCCCCAGTGTTTGAGTTTGCAGCCTTGGTGCTCCTCCAATTCATTTTGCCAGCCTGGAAATTGTGCCCTGGAAATGCAGAATTTCCCTGCAGCCCTGCAGGGCTCTGATCTGCCTGGGGAGGAGGAGGAGAGAAGAAGAATCAGCTCAGTTGGGCAGAGCTGTGAGCAGTGGTTTATGATTTACAAATCTTTGCTGAGTGAGGGTAGCTGGGTGTGAGGAGCCTCAAATGAATTCTCTTTATTTCTCTGCAGTTCTGACTTGGACTGACATATTTTAGTGCAGCTTCATCAGAAACAGCTCAAGGGATGGCAAGAGCTGGAAGATTTCATTATTGTGCAATTCAAGGATGAAAGCAAAACCATTCTTGTGATCTGAACTTCAGCCTTGTGCATATCATGTACAATGGGGAAGTTGTCAATCAGAAATTCCTTTCAAACTTTTTTTCTGTGTTCAGAGCTTCCCAGTTTTCTCACAATCCCCCTGAAGGGACTTGCTGGTCCCTATTTTGGAATTTAAGGGTGGGAAAACAGAAATGTGATTGAAAGTTGAAGTGGTGGCACACTCGAGACATGACTTGGGAAGTGTCAGCGTTGTTACCCAGAGAAGAACATGCAGGTTGGTTTTATCACCGTGCCAGGAAAAGAGGATGGGTGAGAAATAAACAGAGGAGGAAGAGCTGGACAAGGCAGGGCTGCAGAAAGGGGAAGGGTTTGGACAGTGTGGGAGTGGAAGCAACTGTTCTGCTCTGGGCTGGGCTGGGCTGGGCAGCCTCAGATCGAATATCGTGAGCAGATTTGGGCACCACAATCTAAGAAAGACATGAAATTATTAGAGAGCATCCAAAGGAAGGCAGCAAAGATATTGATGGGCCTTGAGGGGAACCTGCATGAAGAGCAACTGAGGCCACGTGGGATGTTCAGCCTGGAGAAGAGGAGACTGAGGGGAGACTCCTCACAGTTACCAGTTCCTCAGGAGGGGGAGAGCAGGGACAGCTTGGAACTCTGCTCTGGGACAGGGACAGCAGCCAGGGCACGGCTGGAGCTGGGCCAGGGCAGCTCAGGCTGGAGCTCAGGGAAAGGTTCTTCTCCCAGAGGGTGCTGGCACTGCCCAGGCTCCCCAGGGAATGGGCACGGCCCCGAGGCTGCCAGAGCTCCAGGGATGCCCAGGGTGGGGTTGTTGGGGGGTCTGGGCAGGGACAGGGGTTGGACTGGATGATCTTTGGGGTCCCTTCCAGCCCAGGATGTTGTTTGGTACCCTGTGATGGTGAAGGTGCCTGCCCAGGGAATGTCCCTGCCCTGGGGAACAGCCCATCCCTGCAGCACTGGCACTCACAGATCCCTCCCCATGGCCACCCGTGGCCTTTGGGGCCCCTCTGTGGCCCTGGCCAGCCCCAGCAATGTGGTGCTGGCCCAGGCAGAGCTCTGGCCTGTGTTTGACAGCACCTGGGCCTGAAGGGGCAGTTTGCCCCTGCCCCAGCACATTAATTAACGAGCAGAGGCTGGAAATCCACCCGTGGTACCTCGTGAGGATGCCCTGAGCTGGTGAGGCTGCAGAGGTTTAATGCAGCTGTACAATGAGTCCAGGCTTGATGGACTCTGCTGCCAGGCAGGGAGAGCACGATGGAGACCTCCTGCCCTCTTGTCCCAGCCCGTGGGGACCCAAAAGCAGACAGCCCTGGCGGGTCTGGGCCACTCCCTCAGCTGCACTCAGTTGCCACCTGGCAGCACCAGCTGGCAGGGCAGGGCTGGCATCGCCCGCAGTCACTGAGGATCACACAACTGGTACAACCTGAAACTCCCACTAGCGGGTTGGTAATAAATAAAGGGTTAAACTTGAAGGGTTTGGGGTGGGGGAGGCATTTTTGAGCATTTGTGTGATACCTCAGCTCTTCTCTGAACTGCTGAAATGTTCAGGAGATGGCAAGAGAGCCCTCAGACCTTCCTGGGTCAGGAACAGCAGGGAGAAGGTTTGGAATGGGAATTACCCTGAGATAGGCTGGGGACGAGCTGTTCTTGGGCCAATTTCCTGTACAAACCCCTGCAGGGAAGGTGCCAGGCGTGCCCAGGAAGGATCCGTGTGCCTGGAAATGCAGCATGGACTGACCAGGGATCGGGCCAGGCTGCTCCTGGCAAGAAGTGGCAGAGGAGGAAGCCCAGCCAGTGCAGGGTGTTGGGATCTGTGATATTTAAATGATCCCGAGATATTAGAAAGTCTCTTTCAGCCCTGCTGTCAAAGAAGGAGTCGTAATTCGTCTGTGCTGGTTTTCAAGGTTGTTTATTTCTTCTTATCTGAAATATTTTCTCTCTGACCTGCAGCAGGTCTGTCTCACAGGGCAGCGTGCGGGGCTCTGCCCCTCAGTGGGATGTTACAAATATTATACACTAGAAACTATGTGTGCTATATTTACAATAACGTGCCAATATCCATCACCCATGTTGAACAGTGTGTCCCCAGCCCAAACCAACAGAAAAATGCCAACACCACAGTGAAACATGGAGGGCATGAAGAAGAAGAAAAAGGACAAGGCACTCCCAATTTTCCTCCATCTTGCCCCCTCTGAACCCCTTATCTAGAATCCTAAAATTCTACTTTTGCACCCGTGCCACACTAATTACTGCTTGTATCAAACACTCAGAGCTTGTAATTCATCCTGTAAGACTGAAAACTCTTTTCCATGGACAGAGATCAGAGACAGTGTCTCTCAGGGCTCTATACAGGGGGGGACCTGAACCCCTGACAGAGTCCCAGACCCTCCAGGGCAGCCAGAGGGATGCCCTGGATTCCCACACAGGGCTGCTCTTTGTCAAAAAGTTATTACATTTCAGTTCCCAAGGGTGGTGTTGGTTCAAAAGCTCTCCAGGCCCAATCTAAGCTGAAATAACACACCCAGAGTCGTCCCGTGGGTGCTCACAGCCCAGGTGTGAGGTGCTGCTGCTCAGGCAAAGTTCTGCAGCTGTAAAATTCACATTTTCACTGCATGCAGGCCAGCAGGATGGAATAACTGAGGAGTTCTGCCGGCATTCCTGGCTGTACTCAGCCTCACCTGAGTGGTGTTTTACACCTTCTCCTGGTGGAACTGAACTTCTGCTCTCAGAAACCCTGCTCTGCATTTTCTCCCCGCTCAGCTGTCGTCATGTCCTGGAATATCCAAATTCCAGAGCTGTGGAGACATCCTGGTGTGCAGGGGGGCAAGGCTGAGCCTGGATTATGGCTGCAGGACAGGGGATTTTTGAGAAGGTGCCCAAACCAATCAGGTCCCACTGTTTTGCCTGTTAGGCCTGTTGCATCTAATTCAGTTAAGAATGAATTTCAGGGGAAATGAGACACAGCTGTTCCTGGGTAGAAAGGCCTCCAGTTATTGACTCATGCTCCCATCCTTCCCCCGGTGACTCAGCAGCTCCCTGAGCTCTATGCAAATGCACATTCCTGAATGCTTACCTGTCTGATCCCGATACTGCCCTGATTTATCAATAAACACCTTCCTCTATTTTTTGCTCCACTGCTTCTGCTAATGCTTCGTGATAAATATTTTCATTTGTGCTCCATTCAGAAAAGCTGAAACTCTCATCACACCATCATGAAGTCTCGTGGGGCTTTTGATACAACTGAAAAATGGCAAACCCCATTTTATGGCTCCTTCCCAGCAGCAGGTGAGTGATTATTGGCCTCCTTCCTGAAACCCAAAGCTCTACATCACTTTTTGTCATCAGGACTGCAAGAGAAGAGGTCAGAGAGCCCAGTGAGAGCTGGTTTGCGCAATCACAGAAAGCGTGGGGGCTGCAGCATCAATTTCACCCAAAAATCCATCTGAGCATCTTCTGCTCAAATGGGACTGAGAGTGGGAGAGGGAGGGAAGCTCTTGGTCCACAGAGCTGCTGCAGAGGGAGGAATCCCTGGAGAGATTGAGGTGCACCAGCAATGGAAGTGTCCCAGGCCAGGCTGGATGGGGCTTGGAGCACCCTGGGACAGTGGAAGGTGTCCCTGCCATGGCAGGGGTGGGATGAGCTGAGCTTTAACTGAGCTGAGCTTTAAGGTCCATTGCAGGACTCTCTGCAGGCTGATAAATGGAAATTTACAGGCATTAGCAGCTCCCTCCAGACTATCAGGTCCATTGGTTTATTTATCACTAAATAAATACCTCGGTATCAGCAGATCCCGAGTGGCTGGGCTCCTTCTGGTATCACAGTGCCCTACTTTGCCTGGCCCGACCCACGGGTCAGCGGGCTGGGCTGGGCTCTGCCGGGCTGGGAACGGGGCTTGCTCTGTGCTTCCCTGGCTGTCAGATCCTGCAGCTCTGCTCAGGCCCTGGGCTGCCCTGGGAGGGCCTCACCTCGCGATAACGGGGCTGGAAAGGGCTGAGCAGGGATGGAGAGCAAACAGGAGAGCAGCGCTGGGAGCTGGGCTGCTGCCGGGCAAACTGCCCTGGTGAGTGTGGGGAGCCCAGCTCCAGCCCCGGGCTCTGCGTGCCACCATCAGTCTGTGCCTGGGGCAGGCAGGGATTGACACTCAGGAGGAATTCCGGGCTTTTCTCCCCGAGGATGGCAGCTGGGTGATCCCCGCCTTGAGGAGCCTGAAGCTCCATCTCCATGGGACACGCTGGGCCTGGTGCTCCCGAGGGGACACCCGGCTGGGCCAGGCTGCTGGAGGTAGAATCCCAGAACCCCAGAACCAGAGAACAGAATCCCAAAACACCAGAACCCCAGAACCAGAGAACAGAATCCCAAACCACCAGAATCCCAAAACCAGAGAACAGAATCCCAAAACACCAGAACCCCAGAACCAGAGAACAGAATCCCAAAACACCAGAATCCCAGAACCAGAGAACAGAATCACAAAATCCCAGAACCAGAGAACAGAATCCCAAAACACCAGAATCCCAGAACCAGAGAACAGAATCCCAAAACACCAGAACCCCCGAACCAGAGAACAGAATCCCAGAACCAGAGAACAGAATCCCAAAACACCAGCATCCCAGAACCAGAGAACAGAACCCCAGAACCAGAGAACAGAATCCCAAAACACCAGAACCCCAGAACCAGAGAACAGAATCCCAAAACCCCAGAACCAGAGAACAGAATCCCAAAACACCAAAATCCCAGAACCAGAGAACAGAACCCCAGAACCAGAGAACAGAATCACAAAACACCAGAACCCCCGAACCAGAGAACAGAACCCCAGAACCAGAGAACAGAATCCCAAAACACCAGAGTCCCAGAACCAGAGAACAGAATCCCAAAACACCAGAATCCCAGAACCAGAGAACAGAATGACAAAATCACAGAACCAGAGAACAGAATCACAGAATGAGCTGGGCTAGAAAACACCTTTGAAATCATCAAGTCCAACCTGTGACCCAACACCACCTTGTCACATCCAGGCCACATCCAGGCTTTTCTTAAACTCCTCCAGGGATGGGGACTCACCATGCCCCTGGACAGCCCTGCCAATGCCCAATCACCCTTTCTGTGAAGAAACTCCTCCTGATGTCCAACCTAAACCACCCCTGGTGCAGCTTAATGCTGTTCCCTCTCTTCCTGTCCCTGTTCCCTGGAGCAGAGCCCGACCCCCCCGGCTGTCCCCTCCTGGCAGGAGCTGTGCAGAGCCACGAGGTCTCCCCTGAGCCTCCTTTTCTCCAGGCTGAGCCCCTTCCCAGCTCCCTCAGCCTCTCCTGGGGCTCCAGCCCCTTCCCAGCTCTGTTCCCTGCCCTGGATGTGCTCCAGCATCCCAAACCAACACCTCCTGCTGCAGAAGTGCCACGGCCAGTGAAGGCTCTCTCCTGAGGGGAGCTGAAGTGTCCAGCTGTGTCCCTGTCCTGCAGGTGCCTGGAGCCAGCCTGGGTATGGAGCCTGGCTGATTTTTCCACATGAAACTCCAGTAAAGGCACAAAACCAAGGGCATCGCTTCTGGAGTCACCCCAAAGAGGTCGAGCGTAGGAAAATAATGAACGGCAGGGAGGAGGAAGCTGCCCAGGACTTGGCAGAGAGCGTTTGGTCATTGGAATGTGGGAATGGAACTGATTTGGTTTGGTCTGGAAATGACGTGGGAATGGTTTGTGCTCAGGCTGTGCCTCCAGGCGTGGGCTGGAAGCCTCTGAGGGGTCGAGGGGCTCATCCCTGGGGATGTCCTGGCACATGGCGCTGCTGGGACGGAGCCTGGGCCAGTCCAAACCCCCGGGGCCTGGTGTGGGTGAGCCAAGGAACCCAAACCCAACACTGACCTCGGTCTGCTTGCACTGGACACCCTCAGAGGTCATTTCAGGAGAGACCTGGGGTGATACAATGCCCCAGGGCAGGAAATTTTACATTTCAGTGTCCAGTTTTACATTTGAGTCTCGAATTTTGCATTCCAGTCTCCAACTTTACATGTCAGTCTCCAGTTTTACATTTCAATATCCAATTCTACATTTCAGCCTCCAATTTTCCATTTCAGCCTCCAATTTTACATTTGAGCCTCCAATTTTACATTTCAGTCTCCAATTTTACGTTTCAGTATCCAGTTCTACATTTGAGTCTCCAATTCTACATTTGAGCCTCCAATTTTCCATTTCAGCCTCCAGTTTTCCATTTCAGCCTCCAATTTTCCATTTCAGTGTCCCCCATCTTGTTGGCTGCATTCTTATCATGGCTTGGAGCGAGACATCTACACCAAAACATCAAACATCGAAGTTGAATCTGGTTATTTAGCACCACAAGCGAACAAAAAAGTGCGGAATGGATCAAGTTTGGTTAATTAACGTGTGCAAACTGCATCACTCATGAGACACACAACAGGAGCTGGGAGAGACTCAGAGCTTCCATCGCTGCTATCACCGGGAGGAGTTTCAGCATCCCAGGGCTAAAACCTCTCCGTGGTGGAGTTTTAATGAAGCCCAGGAGCACATTCCAGGTGAGGCTGAGGGCAGCAGCAGCTCTGTCACTGAAGGAGCTCCTCTCCCCTGTCACATCTCAGGGACAGGCTCTGTCACACCTGACCAGCAGATACTCCTCATTCCTTATCTGCACTTGGAATTAATTTGCTGCCTGTGCTTTTGGGAAGTCCGGGATTATTTTCCTGCTCCTCTGACACGTCTGACATTTCCCCTGCTCTCCTGTTTTCTGCTCATGCCACTTTAGCCTAATTTGAGTCAAGGTGCAGCCCACGCTGCTGGCACAGGGAACGCTGCTCTGCTTTTCAGCATCTGTCCTACACATTTAATTTACATTTAACCCACCCTGCTGGAAGGTTTAAAGTGGAAAGGTCACAGTCATTACCTGCAGAAAGCCAATTTATGGGTGGTGTGAACATTGAGGTGTTTATGCCTCAGGCTGTCCTGTCCCAGGGAGAGCAGCTCTGAGCTGTGAGGAGGAAGAGGAGGAGGAAGGGGTCATGCCTTATATATATTATTGCCTTATTTATATTACTATATTATTATTTTGCCTATTATTATAATTATATTATTATTATCACCTTAAATATATTATTGCCTTTTATATATTACTATATTATATTATTAGTATTACCTATTATTATATATCACTGTTATAATTATTGCCTCATATATATTATTGCCATATATATTACTATATATTATTATTATTTATTATATATTACTATTATTATTGCCTTATATATATTATTGCCTTACATATTACTTTCTATTATAGTATTACTATTATTATTATTATTATATATTACTGTTATTATTATTGTCTTATATATATTACTACATTCTAACCCCTTAAACTCCAAGTTTCCCACCCTGTGACATCACACACTTCTGTTCAAACTCCACACCCACAATCCCAGTTCTGCCATTCCATTTTGGAAGCTTCTCCACGGCCTCAGGTCAGTGCAGAGTTCTCCTGGGGGGCAGTGCCTGGCAGCACAGAAAGGCTCAAATTCTCACTTGCCAGAACTCCAACACTGGAGATTTTAGGGTGGAGGCTGGTCCTTCTCCTCCTCCTTCTCCTTCTCCTCCTCCTCCTCCTTCTCCTTCTCCTTCTCCTCCTCCTCCTCCTCCTCCTCCTTCTCCTTCTCCTTCTCCTTCTCCTTCTCCTTCTCCTTCTCCTTCTCCTTCTCCTTCTCCTTCTCCTTCTCCTTCTCCTTCTCCTTCTCCTTCTCCTCCATGGGTTTGGGTGGTTTTGTGTCATTGGATAAAAAGCCCGCATTGCAGGGCACGGGTGGTTGGTTATTGGGTTAAAAGTGAAAATAATTTGGGTGTCATTTCTTAATTGGACACTTTATCCCTAAAAGGCCTTGTAGAGAGAGATGGGGCTCCATTTCAGTGTGTTAGAGTGAAGTGCTGCAGAACTCAGGGTTTGTGAGACTGTGACAGAGATAAGAACTGACAAACACCTGAGTCCCAACAAGAAATACATCTCACGCATTTAATCCTGAGCCTGGCAAAAAGAAGCAAAGACTCTGCAGGAGGTGCCCTGGAAGACTCAGGCTGCCGGTCCCTGCCTCCAAAATCGGGCTCTGGGATTCAGCTGGGCTCAGAGGAAACTGTAGGAAATTCCTCAGACTCAGAAAAATGAGCTCAGCCCAGAGAAACCACAGCTCATCTCTGCTCCCAGGAGAGGACATCTCATTCCAGGATGTCTGCAGTGCTCCTTTATCCCACACCAGCTTCTTGTCCTTCCCATGGGAACTGGAGATGTGGAGCTCCAGGCCATGGATGTCATTGAGTGCTTGGAATCTTCTGGAATTACTGATTTTGTTCCTTTGGATGTGCACCTTGGTTTGGAAGCTCCAGGACACAGTTCCTTGTCCACATGGTTTAAAACACATTCCAGGTGAAAGCTGAGAAATAGAGTTGAGGGAGTTTAAATTTTTTTATTCTTTATGAATAGTTGAAAGTGGAATCTGGAAAACATATGGAATCTGACAAAATCTCATTTCTCCAAGTCTATTTTAGCTTAAAAAATCTGTTAATAATGATGTCCAAGATTTCTTTTTCTCAATAAAAATACATAATTTTGGAAAAACTCGCTTTATTAAACTTCCTGTGTTGAGGTAATAGAGTAAAATCTGACATTTTACACTCAACGCTTTTCTCTAAGTGAAAAACTTTTGCTTTAAACTCGTGTTTTGCAGGAAGAACTGAAGTGAGCTCATGGACTTTTTGCAGTGGTAGGATAACAATTCCCTGCTGGCCTGGGGACTCCTTGGCTGCATCCATAACTCCCCCCGGCTCTCTCATCCCATCAGGATCTCAAAGTGGTGTTGATGTGCTGTTTGCTCCTTCTCTTCTCCTGCCACACCTCCCTGAGGAGAGCTCTGTCTCCTCGATTTTTATGGTTTTTGAAGGAATTTTCCCCATTTTTGAAGGTTGGGGACCACCCTGGGTCTCTGCTCTGTCCTTCCTCTCCTGCTGAGGCTCCTGTCACCCCTGACAATGTTGGGCTCCCACCTAATTCTCCATAAACTCTTGGAAGGGTTTAGCAGATGCTTGCAGATTTTATTCCTTAGTTCTGGTGTTAACCTAGGCCAGAGGTTGTCCAGACTGATCTGAGCTTGTGGCACAAAGTCCCAGAATCCCTGAGCTCGGAAAGGGCCTTGAAGATCATCGAGTGCAACCATCCCCAGCACTGCCAGTGTCCCTCTGACCCACGGCCCCAGGTGTCACATCCTTTAAGGGCTTTAAAATCCCTCCAGGAATGGCGATTCCAGCACTGCCCTGGAGCCTCACCACCCTTCCCATGAGGAAAATGTCCCCGAGATCCAACCTAAACCACCCCTGGTGCAGCTTAATGCTCTTCCCTCTCCTCCTGTCCCTGTTCCCTGGAGCAGAGCCCGACCCCCCGGCTGTCCCCTCCTGGCAGGAGCTGTGCAGAGCCACAAGGTCCCCCCTGAGCCTCCTTTGCTCCAGGCTGAGCCCCTTCCCAGCTCCCTCAGCCTCTCCTGGGGCTCCAGCCCCTTCCCAGCTTTGTTCCCTTTTCTCCATCCCCTCCATGTCCCTCTTGTCATGAGGGACCCAAAACTGCCCCCAGAACTGGAGGAGCCTCCCCAGGGCTCACAGTGCTCCTGGCACCAAACAGAATTTGCCCCTTTGCTGCTGCTGAAGGTGAGACCTGAACTCCCCAGGGCTGAACAGCAAACCTGGGGTCGGGCTCCTGCCTGGGGTCAGGATACAAAAATCAAGGATGGAGCAGCTCCTCCAATTCCCTCTCCTGAGCAGCAGGCAGGCCTGGAGAGGAGGTGAAGCACCAGCCCCTGCAGGGAAGTGGGGCGTGGAGGCTCCAGTTTGGGGCTGGCTCAATGGAAGGAGAGCAGCTGTTTTCCAACAGGGAGGATCTACCCGGCCTGTTCTCCACCCTTCCATACCTTCCCCATTTTTCTCAGGTTGTTGGAGGGCACATCCCAAACATTCCCATGGGCTGCTCTAGGAGCAGAGACCAGGCGGTGCAGCTGCCCTCAGCAGAGTGAAAATGAAGCAAAGGTGGCTTTCTTTCTTTCTTGCCATCTCTTCCTGGGGCTCTGGAGTTCCAACAGGCCCACGGCACAGCCAGGGAGGTGTCTGCAGTCACGGCTCAGCTCTTGATCTACATTTCCCACCGCTGTGGCCTTTCCACCCCTGTTTTAAACCATCATCAGGCTTGCAGAGCTGCAGTGACAGAGCTCTGTCCCCCTGCAGGAGCTCCAGCCCCAGTGTGACCTCCTGGAGCAGCCTCCCCTGACCGGAGGAGTGCCCGTGGCACGGGGCAGCGAGCAGCGACGGCTGGGGATGGCTCTGCCAGCCCCCAGCTCCTCTCTCCTGCCAGACAGGCTGGCTGGGGACAGTGACACAGTGACCAGGGGCACCGCAGCTCTGGCTTGCCCGTGGCACCTGCCCAAAAGAATTAATCAGAGCGACTCGGCAGCTGCCTCGGAGGAGTCACGGCGCTGCTCCCTGCCAGCGTGGCGGGGGCTGCAGACAAAGGGGACGCTGTCTGGGGGCTTTGTTGATGCCAAATGTGTTCATTATCTGTCTCTCGGTATCAGAGGAGCGTCTGGGAGGGCTGGTCAGCAGCCATGGGGGTGGTGATTGCTTTCTGGCAGTGTCCGTGTCCTGACAAGGGCAGAGGGAGCCCTGGGGAGAGGAGAGGAGACACTTGGAGAGCAAAGCCGTGCTGGCACTGCTGTATTCCCACCCCACAGCCACTGAGCCTTCCTTCCCTCTGCTGCCTGGCAGCAGGGGTCTCCACAAATGGGATGTGTCCTGTTCCAGCCTCTCCACTCAGCTCCCTGCCCACAACCGCTGCAAGAAAAGCACCTTGGGAGCAAGGAAAGCATCTTGGGAGCAAGAAAAGCACCTTGGGAGCAAGGAAAGCACCTTGGGAGCAAGGAAAGCATCTTGGAAGCAAGGAAAGCATCTTGGGAGCAAGAAAAGCACCTTGGGAGCAAGGAAAGCACCTTGGGAGCAAGGAAAGCATCTTGGGAGCAAGAAAAGCACCTTGGGAGCAAGGAAAGCATCTTGGGAGCAAGAAAAGCACCTTGGGAGCAAGGAAAGCACCTTGGGAGCAAGGAAAGCATCTTGGGAACAAAAAAAAAAGCACCTTAGGAGCAGAAAAAAGCACCTTAGGATTAAGAAAAGCACCTTGGGAGCAAGAAAAGCACCTTGGGAGCAAGAAAAGCATCTTGGGAACAAATAAAGCACCTTAGGAGCAGAAAAAGCACCTTGGGAACAAGAAGAGCACTTTGGGAGTGCTGCCTGGATGCTTTCTGGCTCCAAAGCCTTACCCAACACTTCTGGTGGGGAAAGAGTGCAGGAGCTGAACTGACAAGAAGTTGCTGTTCCTGGAAAGTGCAATTGGTGCTGATATTCTGTTCCTTATGGAGGAAGTGGAAAGCAGAGCTCACCGGGAGGAAAATGTGCAGGAGGTTTTCTGACCCCCCTGAACCTGTCATTGCTTTTCTCTGGTAACTGCACTCTGATTTTTGCCTGTGCTGCACATCCTGGTTCCCATCTCCTGGATCCACCCATCCTAATGAGCTCCTAATTATCATCCATTATTCACTGCCTGGATCTTGTTTCGTGGACATCTGGGGATCTGTGATATCGACCCTGCCCTTCCTTTACAGGAGCCCCAGTGCAGCCAGCAGTGTCTGGAGGTGACCAGTGCGTTCAGCAAGGCCACCAAGGGCTCTCCAACATCAAATAACCACCCTGGGAGCTGGGGGCCTGCATCCCTCAAACAGCAGGACCCAGGAGAGCTCTGGTCATGGTGACAGGACACCAACTCTGGTGCCAGCCCTCAGCTGGGTAAAGAGCCCAAGGCCTGCAAATTTCAAGCTGGATCACCTGAGACACTGAGAGATACCAGCAGTAACTCGCTCTGTCTGTACTTCTGCACCCATCTTCTTTTTCCAGGTGTCAATTATTTACTAACAATTGTTTCTTGGTCACCACTGGCCTGGCAGCCTCCTTTGAACCATCAGCCAAAGGGACCTGAGAGATCCAACCTCTGAAAATGCTGATGTCCCAGGGATTGCACTGCCGGCTTTATAAACACTTCAGGAGTTTCTCTCCTGAAATCCTGAAGCTGGAGCTCTCATCCTGAACCAGGATGTGTCACAGCCTCAGTCACTGTGCCCAGAGCTCACCTCAAGGAAGAACCTGAGATGGGCCCGGGCCGTGTCCTCACAGCAGCACATTCCTGTCTGAATTTCAGAGTCTGCTCCGCTGCCTGATGGAGGAAGTGAATTCCACAGCTGCTGTGCCTGTGGAAAAGGCTCTTCTCCAGCCACCCACATCTGCAGCCAAGTTCTCCAGCCACGAGGTGCCTGGGATGCATTATTTCTGGGAAGTGCTCCTCAGCTGCCTGTGGGAAACTTGTTTGTTGTGAAAAATCTCAGGTTAGGCAACCAAAAATGGACCTTCCAGTCATGCATGGAAATCTTGGCCAAACCCTGGGTGTTGCTACCCAAGATGTTCTCAGCTGATGTGCGAGCTCAGAAATAGCTCAGCTCCCATCCTATCATCAGGACTTTGATGATCCTTATGGAACCTTTCCAGCTCAGGATGTTCTGTGACCCTTACTCTGCCACAGGGGAAGTTTAGTGCTCCTTCCTTTGAAACAAAGTGCTTCCAAGGAAAATCATCCCCCAGCCTTGTCCTGAATACAAATCCCCAGGTGCCCTTTGAGTGCTGGTAAAGCCAGTGCAGCTGCCACGCCTGGTGCTCACTGCTGGTGGAGTTTTTTCCATGAGAACAGCATTCCCTGGGACTGTAAGAGGAGTCACTTGACTGAAGTTAATAAACTGACAGATTGGAAATGGGAGCAAACGAGAGGCTGAGCCTGAAAACACTCACCAGGCTGCAGGAGCTTTGCACGTTGTGTCAATCCACTCCATTAACTGCAAGGAAGAATCCAATTTATTCCAAGCCTCAGCATGATGAATAACTCATTTCCCAGGATGGGAGCGAGGAGGACTCCTCAGAACACACTGGACAATTCAAAGGGAGCCTTTTGGCATTGAATAATAAGTGTAGAGAGAAAAGAAGAAGGGGAAAAAAAAATAAAGGTTCCATTTTGAGAGTGATTTTCTTCACTCTGTTGAGCAATTTCATTTTATCTTTATGCTGTAAGTCAGGATCTGGGTTGTTTTTTTTTTTTTTTTCTTCCCCATCAAGAAAGGTGTCTGTGCTGACAGGAGCTAGCTTGGATCACTCTGAGCAGTGTGGGGGGCTGTGTTCCCTAGCAGAGGCACTTTACCAATATTCTGTGAGCAGTGCCTGCCGACAGGCACGGGGGGATCCAAGGCAGAGAACTTCTGTGCTGAATCCTCAGAGGCTGAGCCATTTGCTTGATAGAATTTCATACTTTTAACCCTTATTCCTTGTTCCCATCAAACAGGCAGGAGGGAAAAGGTTCCTGCTGACTTTAAGCACCACTGGGTGTCTGCCAGAGCTCTGTGGCTGCTCAGGAGGGGTTTGATCCAGTGTGGGGTCCTGCACTTCAGTGGGATCCTGCTTTTACAGTGGGATTCTGCCTTCAGTGGGGTCCTGCCTTCAATGGGATCCTGATTTTACATGGGATCCTTCCTTTCCAGTGGGATCCTGCCTTCAGTGGGGTCCTGCCTTCAATGGGATCCTGATTTTACATGGGATCCTTCCTTTCCAGAGGGATCCTGCCTTTCCAGGGGTATCCTGCACTTCAGAGGGATCCTGCCTTTCAATGGGATCCTTCCTTTCCAGAGGGATCCTGTCTTTCAATGGATTCCTGCCTTTCCAATGGGATCCTGCCTTTCAATGGGATCCTGATTTTACATGGGATCCTTCCTTTCCAGTGGGATCCTGCCTTTCAATGGGATCCTGCATTTCAATGGGATCCTGATTTTACATGGGATCCTTCCTTTCCAGTGGGATCCTGCCTTTCCAGTGGGATCCTGCCTTTCAATGGGATCCTGCCTTCAGCGGGATCCTTCCTTCCCATAGGGATCCTGCCTTTTAGTGGGATCCTGCCCATCCCACGACAAACAGTGACCTGTTCAAACACAGCCCTGTGTCCAACACCAGCTGCTGGCCCAGAGGGTGAATACGCACCTCCCCGTGCCCCTGAGCAGCACATGGCATTTGTCACCCATCCTGTCCCCACGAGGGGCTGGCAGTCTCTGTCTGCTCTCTACATCTTCCCTGTGAGGGTGGGCAGGCCCTGGCACAGGTGCCCAGAGCAGCTATGGCTGCCCCTGGATCCCTGGCAGTGCCCAAGGCCTGGTTTGGGACACCCTGGGTCAGTGGGAGGTGTCTCTGCCATGGTAGGGGTGGCACTGGCCGGGCTTTGAGGTCCCTTGCCACCCAAACCATTTTGGGATTCACTGGTTCCATGATTCTATGATCACAGCTTGCAGACAAAGGGAAAAGGGCCATCCTAAATGTCCAAATCTACTTAAAACTGGGGAATTTTGTCTTGGCTGCAGACTGACGCTGTGCCTGAGGGTTGGGGCAGTCACTGGGGTCAGGGTCAGTTTATCCAAAGGTTAACGGTGAAGAAGGTCCAGTAGCTCCTGGGGCCAAGGCTTGGGAGCAGAGACAAACCTGCTGGAGAATCTTATGGGAGAAACACATTGAAAAGTACAATTAACCCTGACCCATTCGAGAAAATCCCAAAATCCCAGAATCATGGAATGGTTTGGGTTGAAAGGGACCTTAAAGCTCATCTCATTCCAGCCCAAACCATGGGCAGGGACACCTTCCACTGTCCCAGGATGCTCCAAGCCCTGTCCAACCTGTCCTTGGGCACTTCCAGGGATCCAGGGGCAGCCACAGCTGCTCTGGGCCCCCTGTGCCAGGGTCTCACTGTCCTCAAGGGAAGGATTTCTTCATGTCAGAAGTGGACATTGGGATTCTGAATGGGGGCTAAAGCAGGTCCTGCCTTCCCCAGCCCCTTCCCTGCTGCCCTGCACAGCCCAGGGCAGTCCCACAGGGGCTGAGCTGCCTGCTCAGCATGGCTGTCACCTGGGGAGTCCCTTTTCCAGCAGGCTCCGTGCCCAGGAAAACTCAGTGCCACCCCAGCAGGGCCAGCTGCACGTGCACAGCACTTCAGAGGTGATGTGAGCGGCTTTTGCATCACAGAAATTTTCCCAGCCAGCTTTTTAATGGGATTATTGCTGCTCCTGGGACTGCAGAAATGCAGAGGGTAGCAGGGTGTGCATGAACCAGGGCAGTGCTCCCATCTCAGCCCAGCTGCACTTTCAGCCTTTTCACACCCAGGAAAAAGGGAATATTGAGGAATACCCGGGCCAAACCTGCACAGGGTGCACATTCCCTGATCACAGCCTGCCTGCCCTCCTGCACCCCTCGGAGCTGGAGCTGGGAGTGAACACCAGCCCCAGCCCTGGCAGCCTCCAAGGGCACAGACAAGTTCCCTCACGCACACTCCTGGGTGTTTTCACCAGCTCCACCCTTAAAAGGACATTTTCTCCCAAATGGCTGGGGCACAGCAAGCTTTAGCTGTGCTCTCCGTGGTTGTACAGCAGCAGGAAGAGCTGTTTTGATGTGCAAAACGCATCCCCCTGTCCCCTTTATTGCCCTTCACTTGCTCCAGTGTTCAATTTATTGATGGATTACATAACGCCACCGCAGCTTCAGGCATGCTTTGTCCCCATCCTATTTTTAACAGCCAGCCTCTCTTAGTCCATTATTTCCTGAGCAAAGGCCCAGGCCTCTCTGCTGCCAGAGCTGGGCGGGTTTTGCAATCGCCACTTGGAATTTAAAGCCTTTAACCCGAGTGCTGATGGTTTCCTGATGAACACAGACGAGCTGTGGGCAGTGCATCCCTCTGGTCTCACATTGCTGACCTGGGCACGCTTTCCCCCACAGCAGAGCTCAACATTTCCATGCAGCACATCAGCTGGTGACAGGTCCCAGCAGGATTCAATAGAGGCAGGAATATTTTTAAGCAATCCTTTGGGATGAGCCAGGGTTTCCTGCACAAATGTAGGATGCTACAGGCATGGGGCAGATTTGACTCCAAAAGGATGACTGGTGCTGGAGGTCTGATGGAACTGGTTGTGAAATATCATTAGTTTTCAGAATTATGTACCATAATGTGCTAATGAAAAAGAGACCATAGGCAAGGATCTGTAGAATCACAGCCCTGGATGCCATCTTAGGGATAAGGATTGATCACCAGCTGGCCATTGATGAGGGGCCAGTGACAGTTGATTTGTAAATTCACACTGGGGACACTGGTTTGGGATTTTTTTTACTTTTCTTTTTGAGTGCTGCATGTCAGAATGTGGGCTGACCCTTCCCAGAGCTGTGGGGGTACTCTGAGGAACAAGTCAGTGACCTAAAAAATGCTCCCTGTAAAATCATAAAAACAGGGTGGTTTGGTGCTGGAAGGGACCTTAAATCCCATCCGGTGCCACCCCTGCCCTGGCAGGGACACCTCCCACTGTCCCAGGTGCTCCCAGCCCCAGTGTCCAGCCTGGCCTTGGGCACTGCCAGGGATCCAGGGGCAGCCCCAGCTGCTCTGGCAATTCCAGCCCAGCCCCTCCCCACCCTGCCAGGGAACAATTCCCAATTCCCAAGATCCCATCCAGCCCTGCCCTCTGGCACTGGGAGCCATTCCCTGGCTCCTGTCCCTGCAGGCCTTGTCCCCAGTCCCTCTGCAGCTCTCCTGGAGCCCCTTCAGGCCCTGCAGGGGCTCTGAGCTCTCCCTGGAGCCTTCTCCTCTCCAGGGGAGCACCCCCAGCTCTCCCAGCCTGGCTCCAGGGGGGCTCCAGCCCTGGAGCAGCTCCAGGGGCTGCTGGTGTTGGAATTCCCAGGGCTGGGGCAGCTCTGTAGGTGGGGTCTCACCTGAGAGGGGCAGAATTCCCCCTCACCTGCTGGTCACGACTCCATTGATGCAGCCCAGGATGATCAATGCGGGGAATGGACTGGAAAAGATAAATGGATACAGGAAGCTGGGAATGAAATCTGGAACTTCTCTGCAAGGGACGTTCACTGAAACCACTGAACCTCAAAACTTCTCAACCAAGGAGGATGTTTTTTGCAGAAACACTCATTTAATCATTGGAGAAGTCTGCAATCAGAGGTAAATGATATATTAATGGGAATAAAGGAGAAATAACAATGAATGTCTATGGCATGAGGTACATATTTAAAAAAATAATGTCAAAGGAGAGCAATGGGAGAAGAAGCAATGTTTGAGTCAAAAGCCAGAAATGTATTCCGGTTTTGAAAGCATCTCCAGAATCAAAGAAAGGAAAATTTACATCATTGACATATTTTGTAGGGAAAAAAACCAATTGGAACCACACCCTTTTTGCCTCTTGATAATACATGGAAGTTTTCAGGTGCAATTTTCGGTCTAACAAGCCAAGAGATGCTCTGGGAAAGTTCTTTTCCCAGGAAACAGAAAGTGCAAATAAAGGTGATCTGGTTACTGAGACACTCCAAGAGAAAATAATGTGTGTGGGGTGGGGGACAGGGAGGACTGGAAAAAGCAAATTCCTGAGGGCAGCTGGGCAGGGTCTTTGCTGGGGACACCCAGTGATGCCCAGGCTGTGACCTCACAGAGCATCAGCAAACCCTGAAGGGAGGCCAGGGAAGGTGGAGCCCGTGGGGCTGTATCAGCCTCACCTCCTCTCCTTGCACCTCATTAATCCATTGACTTTCCATGGGATTTTTCACAGAATCACAGAATGGTTTGGGTTGGAGGGACCTTAAAGCCCATCCCACCCCTGCCATGGCAGGGACACCTCCCACTGTCCCAGGCTGCTCCAAGCCCCAGTGTCCAGCCTGGCCTTGGAAAGTTCTGCTCTTTATCTAATAATTGTTGTGAGGGTGTGGGGGCTTCTGTGTGATTCATATGGGGAGGAAAACTCAGTCTAAAAATAGGAGCTTTCTCTGGGGAGGTGGGTGGGGAAATAGAATAATTTCCAGTAAGGAGCAGTGTTTATTTCTGCCATTACAGGAATATTTACAGGGAGAACTTGTGTGAGAGGGGTCCTTCAGAGCTCTTGCATGGTGTTCACACTCCCGTTGTCACCCTGCACTGATCTGAACTAAACAAATGGAAACTAAATGGAAACAAACAAAACAAAACCTGAACCAAACCCCAAAAAACCAAACCAAGGCAGAATTGCTCAATGTTTAGGAATGGCACTGTCAGAAACAGGCCTCCAGCTCAGGATTTTGGAAGCACCAGCTACAATTATTAATCAAGTGCATCATTTTATCCCTTGTCTCCCCACTATTCCATAAAAATCAGGGGAAAACTGCTCCTGAGTAAGTCCCTGTGGGCCCACTCAGCCCTGGCTCACATTGCCCAGTGGCGAACTGGGAGAGAATTTGGGCAAACCCTCCCTGTGTCCAGCATCACTGTCCAGGCAAAGGATGTTCAGGTCAGAGCAGCAGTGCACAAAAAAGGATGATTTGTTATCAGGATGATTACGAGGAGGACGATTTGTTATCAGGACCATTCCCTTTCCCTGCAAGCTGTCGTTATTTCCCAGCCATATTTACAGCTGAAGAATGTTTTTTTTTCACGCTGTGGTTTGTGTGGCAACCTTGTGTACATCAAAAAATATAAACAGGCCTGGGGTAGGAGGAGCTGGGGATGAGTGCAGGGGTGGATTTAGGAGAGGCAGGCAGAGCGTCACAGGATTATTGAGGTTGGAAAAGACCTCCAAGATCATCAAGTCCAACCTTGAACAAACAGCCCAGTGTCACTAAAGCAAGTGCCACATCTGTTCACTTTTTGAACGCTTCCAGGGCTGGTGGCTCCACCACTGCCTGTTCCAATTCTTAACCACCCTCTGAGTGAATAAATTTTCCCAAATTTCCCTCCTGACCCTCCCCTGGTGTGCCCAGAGGAGGCCAACACACGAGAATGAGAACGTTCTCATTCTCGCTTCCCTGAGCATCGTTTTCTTTCAATTATTAAAAACTCCTATTAAAATTAATTAATAATCATGTAAATTATTAAAACCCTCTCCTGTTAAAGCTTCCTTGATCCTATCTGCAGACCAGACTCTCATGCTGGAGGATTCCTCTCTCTCCTGGGCAAGCACAGATGTGGCAGAGCCTGGTTGCAGCCTCCCCTCCTGCAGCTGGAGCAGTTTGGACCCTGGCAGTCCCACCAGGGGAGGAGGCACTCGGGCCAGGCTGCACCTCTGCCAGGCTGGACTGACGCCTTCAGGCACCTCTTGCTGAGCTGCCAAGGAAAACTTTGGTGGGACAGAGGCAGCTGATTCAGGAGGGAGCTTCACCTGCAAGCAGAGCTCCTCGGGAGCAGGGTTTGGGATCTCTTAGGGGGGAAAACTCCTGCAGAGAGCAGGCAGAGGCACCACCCTGCACAGGGGCAGCTCTGAGCACACACGTGTTGCCCCAGTAGCACCCAGTGGCTCCTCTCAGCACCCTGAGAGAGGTGGCTGTGCCAGGAGGCTGCTGGAATGGGCGTTCGTGCCCAGGAATGCTGGCTGGGGTAGCCAGGAGGGAAGGTGCAGCAGCATGAGTTCACAGGGAAGGTATGATGAAGTCACCCGGCTTTATGAGAGATGAGCAGGGCCCTGAGCTCTGAGTCACAGCTGCAAACGCACCTGAGAGGAGGGAGAGACCCAGGCACGGCCCTGGGCCTCCAATTTCTGCACAGAATTGCCCCAGAGAAGGGGAAAGTGAACCTTGAGAGGCAGCTGAGCTGGAGGGACACGAGGATGGGGAAGGGTCTGGAGCAGCTGAGGGCTCTTGGTGTGTGCAGCTGGAGCAGGGCACACTGAGGGCAGAGCTCAGGGATCTGCAGCTCCTCCCGAGGGGCAGCTCCCAGCTCTGCTCTGGGACAGGGACAGCAGCCAGGGCACGGCTGGAGCTGGGCCAGGGCAGCTCAGGCTGGAGCTCAGGGAAAGGTTCTTCCCCCAGAGGGTGCTGGCACTGCCCAGGCTGCCCAGGGAATGGGCACGGCCCCGAGGCTGCCAGAGCTCCAGGGATGCCCAGGGTGGGGTTGTTGGGGGATCTGGGCAGGGCCAGGAGCTGCACTGGATCATCCTGTGGGTCCTTCCAGCTCAGGATGTTCTGTGGCTCCAAGATCCTAAGCTCAGATCCCAAGGGAAAGTCCAGCTACAAGAGATCAAAAGCGTTGAGGAAACCTCAGCACCAGTGTTCACAGGAACTCCAGACTCACTGCTGGCTCCCTGCTTTAGCAACCACAGGGAAAATCAAAAGTGTTTCAGAGTCCCTCAATTACAGCTGTCAAGGGTGGCTCCACAACGACCCCATGCCCCAGGCTGTCCTTGTTCCCTGTCCTGGAGGTAAATCCCAGTGCCCCATGAGCACACTGACACTGCTGGCTGTGTGGCTGAGGCTGTAACCATCCCCCAGGCAGCTGTGGACACTTTCCATCCTTTCCTGCAAAAATCTCAGCCTCCTCCAGCCCTCAGCTTGACATACAGGGCAGGTAACACGCTGTGGGCCCAGCTGTGTTTGGGGTTTGCTGCCAGTCTGGAGTTTGGGTGCTGGCAAATTCAATGTGCTCCTCATCCCGTGGTTACACGTGACAGCGGAGGATCCTGTGGGCAGCACTGGGAAAACGATTACTTAATGGGAAACCAAGATTAGGAGGTGTTTCCACAAAATAGACCTGCTCAGCCAGGAGAGATGGGATCACCTGGGACAGCCCATGGTCTTTTGTTTGAGTGTTAAAGCAAGGGATTTCTGGCAGTGGTTGATCAGCCTCACTGTTCACTCCCTTCCAGTGTTTCGTAACTTGGATTTTAACCTCCAGCCACTGGAAATTTTAATTACACACTCATCTGCTTTAATGCATCATCAATCATCCCAATCAACCTTAAAAACCCCAAGATTTGGGGACTGCTGGCAGCTGAACCTCCTCAGATGGGAGATGGCACTGGAAAGTGCTTCAGAGTTACTTGAAAAATAAATCTAAGATGTAGCACAGCAGTGCTGATTCGAAACAACGGATGCTGGTTGTGGTTCCAGAGACCCAGGACATAGGATGCCCATAGCCTTGGGATCCCTCCAGCATTGCTGGGTGGCTGGTTCAGCAGAATCATTGAAAAAATTCTGTTTGGCGTTGTGGGAGACCCTTGGCGTGAGAAGCCAACCCCTGGCCGTGCTCAGCCTTGGCAGAGGCAATTCCCAACAGGACTCTGGGGCAGAGCAAAGATCCTGTGGGAAAGACTCTCCAAAGACCCGGAGGCCAGGGAAATTGTGGAGCAGAGTGTGTGTAATAGGTGAAAAAAGATCTTTAGAGAAGCAACAGGAAAAATAAAAAAGGAGGGAAGCAGCCCACTGAAAACAGGCTCGGTAGCACTGCAGAATCCTGGAGTTGTTGATATTATTTTTCCTGGAGTGATCTCGGAGCAATGGGACAAATCCAAGCCTTCCTGCTGGGGGTGACCCTGTGCTGCCCCTCCCTACCCTCCTGCCGGTGAGGATTTTCCATCAGCACCGGTGCCCCGGGGCTGCTGGAATCAGAGAGGCCAAAAAAGTTACATCAGCATGTGGGATGATGGATGGATGGATGGATGATGGATGGATGATGGATGGATGGATGGATGGATGGATGGATGGATGGATGGGTGGATGGATGGATGGATGGATGGATGGATGGATGGATGATGGATGGATGGATGATGGATAGATGGATGGATGATGGATGATGGATGGATGGATGATGGATAGATGGATGGATGGATGGATGATGGATGGATGGATGGATGGATGGATGGATGATGGATGGATGGATGGATGGATGGATGGATGGATGATGGATGGATGATGGATGGATGGATGATGGATGATGGATGATGGATGGATGGATGGATGGATGGATGGATGATGGATGGATGGATGGATGGATGGATGGATGGATGGATGGATGATGGATGGATGGATGGATGGATGGAATCATGGATGGATGGAATCATGGATGGATGGATGGATGATGGATGGATGGATGATGGATGGATGGATGATGGATGGATGGATGGATGGATGATGGATGGATGGATGATGGATGGATGGATGGATGGATGGATGGATGGATGGATGGATGGATGGATGGATGATGGATGGATGATGGATGGATAATGGATGGATGGATGGATGGATGGATGGATGGATGGATGGATGGATGGATGGATGATGGATGGATGGATGGAATCATGGATGGATGGATGGGCCGTGGTCAGCAGAGGCTTCCAGGGACATCGCCAAAGGCATCCCAGCCCCATGTGTTTAATTCCAGCTGGGTGATGAAATGGGAAGCTCTGTGGGCACAGGGATGGCACCTGTCCCTCCTGTGCCACTTCCCTCCAGGACTCAGGACTCTTTTTAAGGTATGAGATGATAAAAATATTATTTTTATCAGACAGGGATCTTGAGGCATCAGCTGAAGTCACCTGAGACACAGCAGGAGCTAGGAGAGTCTCTGAAATTGTGTGGCCACAATTTCAGCAGGGGCAGCAGAGATGTCCCTGTGTCTCCCTTGTGGCTATTGATGGCTCAGGGGACAGTGTTTGTGGCTCTGCCACAAGCCGGGGGGGGAGGAGGAAGGTCCCTTCTCCCACAGGAAATGGTATCTCCCCTTCCAGAGAGAGGTGGCAGGATGGAGGAAAATCCTCTTTTTTTGCACATTCAGAGAAAAGTTGAAGTCAGGAGGGACAGAATCCCTTCCTCTCCTTCATCTGGGGTCTTCTCTCACCGAACTGGGGCAGTGTGTCTTCTTTAGCCACAGGGAACAGGTCCTGGGGCCTCTTGACAGGAGGAGACAAAGCAGAGAAACCTGAGATGAGCCTCAGCTGTGCCAGGGTGCAGCTGCTGCTTGAGATGTGACCTTCTCGAGGAGCAGCTTCTGGAGTTGTGGCTCATCTATAGAGTGGAAAACAAAGAGATAAAGAGATGCTGTGGGAAGCCTCGTGACCCTCCTTGGAGCTCCACAGAGCAGCTGGGGTGCTCTTTTCTGTCTGGGAGGCAAAGGACTCCCCAGATTTTCCTTGGCAGCTCCAGCTCCCAGCAGCTGGTGGATCCAGGTGTCTCCTGGAGGTGGGATGATACCCCAGGAACCTCAGTGAGATTTGGGAAAAGCAGAGTGAGCAGAGCGTCTCCTCCGATCCATGTCTGGCAGCACAAAGCTCAGGCACCTTGGAGAGAGGGAGAATTTCCAAAGAGAACCCAGAGTCCTCCAGAACCCCCTCTGGACAAAAGCATTAATGGAATTCCATGGATAGTCACCTCCTTTCTTTACCTTCCTTTCCTCCCCAGTGTTCCAAAGAAATTTCCAGCTCCATTCCAGACTTTAAAAAAGAAAAGGAGAGAGGGTCTCATCTCCTGTAAATTCTGGATGTCTGCAGTCTCCACGAGCTGGACTGAACCCATCCTTATCCAGATTTCTGGGACGTTTCCCCCTCTGCAGGTTCCAGGGACTCTTTGCTTTCATCCGACACTGCCCTCTCATGGAACAGCTCGGCTCTGCCGTGCCCGAGTTCCCCTCGGAAGGGCAGCGGGGATGGGGGGGATTCACCCTCTGGTGGCTCTGGGGAGGTGGTTTTGGAGCGGAGGGTCCTTGAGCAGATGCCACCAAGGGAGGTGGCCCCAGCACCCGTGTTTCCATGCCTTTGCCACAATCCCTTCAGCCGTTTTTTTGTCCTGGGAACAAGGACACCAGGACAAGGATGGGACAGTCCACTGGGACTGCCAAGGGCTGATACCAGGTGAGAATCACCTGAAAGATGGAAAAAATTGAGGAGGAAGGGCCATATCCTGGAAAACAGAGGGGAAGGCTACCAGAGGGGTTGATCATTTGCCAGGCTGGAAGTTCCTGGGCACTGCAAACATGTTGGCTCCCCTTTTCCAAGAGAATATTCCTGTGCCAGGAGATCCCTGAGCACAGGCGTGGCCAGAGACAGCAGGGAAGAGGATGGGATGTGACACCTGAGCAGGACATGGGGCTGGAGACACCCTAAGGTCCCTTCCCATCAGAATTATCCCCCATTCCCATGAACTGTGCCCACAGTCCCTGCACTGCAAGCCTGGCATCAGCCTCACAGAGTTGGTGGTGTGACAACTTTTTTGGGGGCTGAAACTATTTTGTGATGTTTGGGAAAGTTTGAGGCTCTGCTGGGAACAGGGACAGGGGCCAGGTGGACACTTGGACACTCAAAGGACAGCGAGGAACCGTGAGTGAAAGAATTTGGTTTGCAGGTTCCAGCTGATGAAGAATTGGCTCTTGTGCAGGCTCCTTCCTCTTGCTAAGGCAGGACTGAGGAGACCTGGCAGAAAAAGCTGTAAAGGCAAATGGACTTACTTGAGAAGATGTGAAGTTTTCTATTGCTACAATCATTAAATGAAATAAAGCCTGAAGAATCTATATTATCTTTTATTCCTGTGCTTTGGAAAGCAAAATAAATTCCCTCATAAATGTTAATTCATTTTTTAAAAATTAACACTTTACTTGTTTACATCATTTAGTTTCTCTACACACGGACAAAAGCTGAATATATGAGTATATCCCTACAATAAAATTAGTCACAAAAGTATAAATTATAAATATATGTATGAATTATAAATATAAATTATGTGACAGAAGAAAGGGGAGAAATGAAAAACTCTTTCACCCAGGGCTGGTCAGGAGTTTTTCTTTTAATGGGAAGTGTTCAAGAAGCTCTGGGAACTCGTGTGGCTGAGGCAGAGCAGCCCCTGCTCTCCCAGACAAGGGCTCCAAGGGCTGTCAGCTCTCAGCTGTGCTGGCTGTAGGAGAGCAATTTCAGCTGCTCTGAGGACAGGATGGATTCCAGGCTCTCTCCCGCTGGGGTCAGAGATTTCATTGATGTAATGGGAAAACTCTTCCCCTTTTTGATGCCTCCTGTCTCATTCCATGACAGAGGCACAGAAATGAGGGATGGAAAGCACCTCACCAGGTCACAAGGCTCTGCCTGTGCTCATCAAGACCACAGAGCAAGGCGGATCCAGGACATTCCTGTCATGTTTCATGCACTGGCCACGAGTCCTGAGCCTGCAGCCCAACAACATCATTCATTTAGTCACCACCCAAAGTGTCTTCCCCTCCCATCTGAGTCTTCATTTACAGAGAATTATTAACATTTCTATCATGAAGAGCTGTTTCCCTTTTCTGATTTCGGAGCACCTGGTGCCGAGGCAATGGAGCTCTCCTGGACTGCCAGGTGCTGTCCCTGCCCTGCCACCCCTGTCCCTGTCCCAAGCATTCCCCTTCTGCTCAGAGGCCAGGTGGGGTTGGAGCTGTTCACACTCTGCCCACACCTCGCTCTGCCACTCCTGGGCATCCCCGTTCCCATCAGCTCTGCTGGCCACAGACGTCTCTCCCTCAGAGAAATCCTCCCTCGTGCCCTGTTCTCCAGCACAGATTGTGTTTGGGCAGATATTTATTCTTATCAATGCTCTACAAACCTCTTTGCCCGGCCTGAGCACCATCCTTGCCCCTTTTCCTTCCAATCACTTGTGCCAGGGCCAGCGTGGTGAGTCTGGCACCAGCCAATGACCTGGGAGTGATGAAAATCTCCTTTTGGGTTTGGACTAGCCCTGGGCCTCTGCAGAAGCGAGTCTCAGCCAGGGGTTTGGCAGGACCCAGCCTTGGGAACAGCTGGGTGGCTCAATGAGGTAATTCCACCCCGGAGCTCAAAGGTGAGGCCATAAAGGAAACCTTTGGCCGAGCCCAGAGGACTCAAGAGCCAAATCCTCCAGGGTCACAGAGAGACAGGAGCTGCTCAGTGCAGCTGTAAACCTCTTCTGGAAAGGACGTTCAAAGAAAGCATCTGGAAGATCAAAGGAGGGGCCATAAAGGCTGAACTCTGTCCCCTGTCCCAGCCTTGGCCGGTGCAGGCAGAGGGAACACTCAGGGTGAGAGATGTCAAGGAGAGAATAAGTTAATTAATATTTATTCACCATCTGTGCCCCCAGGGGAGCCCTGTCTGTCAGAGGACAGCTCTGTGCACACTTAGGGATGTCCTGAATTCCTGGTGTGTCCTCCACAGGGAGATTCACCCTGTCCACCCTGTCCCATCCCTGCTCCAAGCTTGTTCCCTGTGCATTCTGAGGGAGAAGCCGGGGTTCTGCTGCAGGGCTGTCCCACCCTGTGCTGCCCCTGCTGTGAGGAGCAGGCACAGGACCAGGTGTCTCACTGAGCACCTCGAGTGATACAACACCCACCCGGGCAGGGCTGTGCCCCCTGTGCTCCTCAGAATGCTCTGAGCAGCTCCCAGCACCATTTTGGATGCCACACGTGTGAGTGAGGGACTAAAAATACCCAACTATTCAAATGTGAGATCGTGTCAGATGGCACCTCCAACTGGCATCCGAAAATCCAAAGCCAACAGTGCTGAAGGAGACGGATTTGCCATCAGGAGAGAAGGGACTGAAGTCTGCTGCCTCAACTCCCACAGAGCCCAGGAAAGGCAAAAAAACACTTGAAAATACCTTTCCAAAGAGAGCCCTGCCTGTAGATGCAGCTCCTTGTTTTCCAAGGCTTCTCCTGAAGCACAGACACGCTGAATGTTGTTTTGGAGATGCAAATTGCATTTAGCTTCCAGAGTAATTTAAATACATAAATACTGCTGAAGAGAACATATACAAAATGTTGTTTTTAAGGATGTCACAAATAAGCATTTTCACCACCTGGACGTGAGGTTGAACACGTTTGGAAATGGAACTTTCACACAAGCAGGTGCTGATCCTCCCTGGGACAGGGACAGCAGCCAGGGCACGGCTGGAGCTGGGCCAGGGCAGCTCAGGCTGCAGCTCAGGGAAAGGTTCTTCCCCCAGAGGGTGCTGGCACTGCCCAGGCTCCCCAGGGAATGGGCACGGCCCCGAGGCTGCCAGAGCTCCAGGGATGCCCAGGGTGGGGTTGTTGGGGGTCTGGGCAGGGACAGGGGCTGGGCTGGATGATCCTTGGGGTCCCTTCCAGCCCAGGACATTCTGTGATTCCATGATCCCTGAGTCCTGGCTGCTGGCACCTCCCAGTGTGAGGTGCTCCCTGCACTGAAAAGCAGGATCCCACTGAAATCAGGATCCTGCTGAAAGGCAGGATCCCATTGAAGGCAGGATCCCACTGAAATCAGGATCCTGCTGAAAGGCAGGATCCCACTGAAGGCAGGATCCCACTGAAATCAGGATCCTGCTGAAAGGCAGGATCCCACTGAAGGCAGGATCCCACTGGAAAGGCAGGATCCCACTAAAGGCAGGACCCCACTGAAGGCAGGACCCCACTGTAAAAGCAGGATCCCACTGAAGTGCAGGACCCCACACTGGATCAAACCCCTCCTGAGCAGCCACAGAGCTCTGGCAGACACCCAGTGGTGCTTAAAGTCAGCAGGAACCTTTTCCCTCCTGCCTGTTTGATGGGAACAAGGAATAAGGGTTAAAAGTATGAAATTCTATCAAGCAAATGGCTCAGCCTCTGAGGATTCAGCACAGAAGTTCTCTGCCTTGGAACCCCCCGTGCCTGTCGGCAGGCACTGCTCACAGAATATTGGTAAAGTGCCTCTGCTAGGGAACACAGCCCCCCACACTGCTCAGAGTGATCCAAGCCAGCTCCTGACCCGGGGACTTGTGCTTGGTGACAACTTTGTCACCTGCTCCATTTGCTGGGGCAAAGCTTTCCCCATGCCAGGCTGCCAGGGTGTCTTCCTGTGAGTGCCCCCAGTGATGGCACCAGGGTGACACCTGCAGAGTCCAGCACATCCTTGTCTAGGAATACCTGGAACAACCCTCAGTGATGGGAAACTGCAGCTGCTGTGGATTCCTGACTTCCCATGTGTGGCACAGGGCATTTGGGTGCCGCAGAGCTGTGTCCAGGGACCTGCTCTGAAGTCAAGATGCCCAGACCTCACATCTGGGGACATTTGAGATGTTGGCAATGAAGGTGTCACCATCCCGTGGGACAGGGACAGCCTGCCTGGGGTTTCTGTGTGCCCTGCACACACCCACGGTGAGGAAGAGGAGCAGGAATGTGGGGAACACCCCATGGGATGGCTTCACCCAGCAGGAGGGGCTGAGCTCCCGTTCCTCAGCAGATAAGATTGTGCTCCTTGGCACCACCATGGTGGCTGCTCTGCCCGGCGTTCCCACCCTGATAACAGCCCGTGCCCTTTGGCTCTCTCCTTCCCTTCATTTTCACTGGAAAAAGGCGTTGTTGTTGTTCCTTACTCACCCCAGGAGGGTGCTGAGGGCTCTGCTCTGCTGAGAGCTCTGCTGGCCTGAGCCCCGGCGCCCTGAGCAGACCAAGATCTCCATCTGTGCTCTCTGATGGGCTCCCAGTCCCTTTCCTCACCTTCAAGGAGAAGTGGAGCTCAGTTCTGTGTGCAAAAAGTGGCATTGGGGATGAAACATTAATTTATTTCACTGGTAAATACTGCGCAAAGTATTTCAATAATTCATGTCTGTCATACCAAGCTGGGTGCACCAGCACTCATCCATGGAATCCCAGAATCCCAGGCTGGTTTGGGTTGGAAGGGACTTTAAAGATCATTCAATTCCACCCCTGCCAAGGGCAGGGACACCTCCCACTGTCCCAGGCTGCTCCAAGCCCTGTCCAGCCTGGCCTTGGGCTCTGCCAGGGATCCAGGGGCAGCCCCAGCTGCTCTGGGTGCCCCTGCTCTGTTCCCTGTAGGTCCAATGTGTTCCACCCTTCCTGGAGAGAAATACCTCAGCCATTGATGGACAAGGCACAATTTTAAAACCTCAGCACCATTTAGATATCAGCTGAAGGCAGAATTCCCTTTGAGGCTTTAGGGCCAGGGATATTTGAAAACACCTTGGAGGTCGCTGTGTTTGGTGCCACTGAGCTCTCCCAGTCGTGGACTTGGTACAAGAGCCAGTGGCTCATCTCCAGCGTTTGAAATTACTCCTGCAAAGGAACCCACAGTCTGGCAGTGCCCCAAATATGCTCTGGGGTTTCTCTTCAGAGGGTTCTGTGAAGCACCAGTGAGCTGGCAGCAGTCCACTCTTGTGGGTGTGAGGATGGCCCATCCCTGGCAGTGCCCAAGGCCAGGCTGGACACTGGGGCTTGGAGCACCTGGGACAGTGGGAGTGTCCCTGCCAGGGCAGGGGTGCCACTGGGTGGGCTTTGAGATCCCTTCCAACCCAAACCTATTGTAAACACAGGTGAACCCAGTGGGAGGAAATGCTGATGTCTGACTCCAGCTCAGAAATTGAATGATTTCTTTATTATAACTCTGCTATAATACATTAATATACTATTTAAAGGAGATACTAAAACTACAAACCTACTTTTCTAACTACCAAATCTAACTCACCCCCAACTCGTGGCCCTCGCTGAGAGTCCAGCCACATTGGATTGGATTGGCCACCAGGCTCAAACAATCCTCACCAGAATCCAATCAAGCAATCACCCCAGGTAAACAATTCTCCAAACACATTCCACATGGGAAAAACAAGGAGCAGAAATACAAATTGTTTTCTCTATGAAAAAATCCTGAAAGAAAAAGAAATGTGCTTGCCACACAAACCAGCCTGGGATTCTGGGATCCCAAGGAAAGCTCTCACTGCCATTAAACCACATCCTGTATCCAGAACTTTCCATGGCCATGCCAAGGCCCGGCTGGGGCTGATGGGAACAGACCCATTCCCTGCTGGCCATGACCTGGGCATGGGGAGCTGTGGTGAGCCTCCTTTGTTTCCACTGGGCTCTCAGATAAGTAATCTCTCCTGAGACCTGATAAATATGATTTAAAATGAGGGAAGGAGGTGAAAATCTTTTCTCTCGCTGCAAAGTTCAAAGGCTTTGCGTGGTACCTCAAAGGTGCTGCTCAGTTTGCTTTGAACCCAGAATAGGAACCAAGAATGATCCCATGTTGATTATCTTGAGACTTTGTGTCTCCATCCACTGGCTCTGAGTGCCTGGAGTACTGAACTGGCTTTAAATGAGCAAACTGAGGTTGTAGGAGCAACATTCTGCAAGAATCTGGGGCTCGAGGTCACTTTATTCTGCGCCATGGTTTGATGTCACTGTTAGGATTATGGATCGTCCCTAGAGGAAAAAAGTCATTCTAAAATGAAGCCTCAAAATATATCACTGACAAAAAATGGGCAAATGGGCAAAATTCCACCCAGAGCAGCTGTGGCTGCCCCTGGATCCCTGGCAGTGCCCAAGGCCAGGTTGGACAGGGCTTGGAGCACCTGGGACATTGGGAGGTGTCC